>NC_086450.1:514616128-514922115 GCF_028390025.1 Pseudophryne corroboree | reverse complement strand
AATGTTCCTCACATTCCCCAGACTCACCCGGGCGGCCCGTCTCAGGATGGGGTGGCTGACATTACACATGAGAACCGGGAAGGCCATATGTGGCCCAGGGGCCATCTGTTGTCCATCACTGATCTACAGGGCTCTGATTCTGAGAAGCTGACAATGTTCCTCACATTCCCCAGACTCGCCCGGGTGGCCCGTCTCGGGATGGTGTGGCTGACATTACACATGAGAATCTGGAAGGCCGCATGTGGCCCTTTGGCCATCTGTTGTCCATCACTGATCTACAGGGCTCTGATTCTGAGAAGCTGCCAAAGTTCCTCACATTCCCCAGACTCACCCAGGCGGCCTGTCTCAGGATGGGGTGGCTGACACTACACATGAGAACCTGGAAGGCCGCATGTGGCCCAGGGGCCATCTGTTGTCCATCACTTATCTACAGGGCTCAAATTCTGAGAAGCTGCCAATGTTCCTCACATTCCCCAGACTCACCCGGGCGGCCCGTCTCAGGATGGGGTGGCTGACATTACAAGTGAGGATTTGTCCCTTGAACTCTCCACATGCCAGCGGGATCTGTCGAGAAGCCCAAAGAGAGGAAGGGTTGGTGTCCATAGAAATATTCCATGCAAGAAGGACACCACCCTATATGTGCTTCTGGTACCTGTGTGGGGTTGGCTTTACGGAAAGTCAGTCCAGGTGGACAGCTGACCCTCAGCGTGACTCGGTGAGCAGCCTCGCCCGTGTTCTGGATCCTAAGGGTAACGGAGAACCAAGCACCATCGCGTACAATCAGTGGAGTGTGCCTGCAATGTGGAGAATATGTGGCCGTAATGTTATATACGGTATCTGTGCCGCACAAAGATCATTCATACAATCTACATGTAACGTGTCCGACAAAACAATCCTCAGCATGCACATACCATACACATGAGTAACATTATACATTGTATCATGTCAGGGCCATGTTAGACGTAGGAGCAACTCCCGCTAGGCAAATTACACCTGGATGACCCATGCTGCGACACAAGTGGGCAAATTACACCAGGGTGTCCCACGCTGCGACACAAGGGGGCAAGTTACACCTGGATGACCCATGGTATGATACGGGAGGGGGGTGTGATGCACCTGGATGACCCATGCTGTGGTACGGGGGGGGGGGGGGTGCACCTGGACGACCAATGCTGTGGTACGGGGGACTGGGGTGCACCTGGATGACCCGTGCTGTGGTACGGGGAAGGGGGTGCACCTGGATGACCCATGCTGTGGTACGGGGAAGGGGGTGCACCTGGATGACCCATGCTGTGGTACGGGGGACTGGGGTGCACCTGGATGACCCATGCTGTGGTACGGGGAAGGGGGTGCACCTGGATGACCCATGCTGTGGTACGGGGGACTGGGGTGCACCTGGATGATACATGCTGTGGTACGGGGAAGGGGGTGCACCTGGATGACCCATGCTGTGGTACGGGGAAGGGGGTGCACCTGTATGACCCATGCTGTGGTACGGGGAAGGGGGTGCACCTGGATGACCCATGCTGTGGTACGGGGAAGGGGGTGCACCTGGATGACCCATGCTGTGGTACGGGGGACTGGGGTGCACCTGGATGACCCATGCTGTGGTACGGGGGACTGGGGTGCACCTGGATGACCCATGCTGTGGTACGGGGGACTGGGGTGCACCTGGATGACCCATGCTGTGGTACGGGGAAGGGGGTGCACCTGGATGACCCATGCTGTGGTACGGGGGACTGGGGTGCACCTGGATGACCCATGCTGTGGTACGGGGAAGGGGGTGCACCTGGATGACCCATGCTGTGGTACGGGGGACTGGGGTGCACCTGGATGACCCATGCTGTGGTACGGGGGACTGGGGTGCACCTGGATGACACATGCTGTGGTACGGGGAAGGGGGTGCACCTGGATGAATCATGCTGTGGTACGGGGAAGGGAGTGCACCTGGATGACCCATGCTGTGGTACGGGGAAGGGGGTGCACCTGGATGACCCATGCTGTGGTACGGGGAAGGGGGTGCACCTGGATGACCCATGCTGTGGTACGGGGAAGGGGGTGCACCTGGATGACCCATGCTGTGGTACGGGGAAGGGGGTGCACCTGGATGACCCATGCTGTGGTACGGGGAAGGGGGTGCACCTGGATGACCCATGCTGTGGTACGGGGAAGGGGGTGCACCTGGATGACCCATGCTGTGGTACGGGGAAGGGGGTGCACCTGGATGACCCATGCTGTGGTACGGGGAAGGGGGTGCACCTGGATGACACATGCTGTGGTACGGGGAAGGGGGTGCACCTGGATGACCCATGCTGTGGTACGGGGAAGGGGGTGCACCTGGATGACCAATGCTGTGGTACGGGGAAGGGGGTGCACCTGGATGACCCATGCTGTGGTACGGGGAAGGGGGTGCACCTGGATGACTCATGCTGTGGTACGGGGAAGGGGGTGCACCTGGATGACACATGCTGTGGTACGGGGAAGGGGGTGCACCTGGATGACTCATGCTGTGGTACGGGGAAGGGGGTGCACCTGGATGACTCATGCTGTGGTACGGGGAAGGGGGTGCACCTGGATGACTCATGCTGTGGTACGGGGAAGGGGGTGCACCTGGATGACTCATGCTGTGGTACGGGGAAGGGGGTGCACCTGGATGACACATGCTGTGGTACGGGGAAGGGGGTGCACCTGGATGACACATGCTGTGGTACGGGGAAGGGGGTGCACCTGGATGACCCATGCTGTGGTACGGGGAAGGGGGTGCACCTGGATGACTCATGCTGTGGTACGGGGAAGGGGGTGCACCTGGATGACTCATGCTGTGGTACGGGGAAGGGGGTGCACCTGGATGACTCATGCTGTGGTACGGGGAAGGGGGTGCACCTGGATGACTCATGCTGTGGTACGGGGAAGGGGGTGCACCTGGATGACACATGCTGTGGTACGGGGAAGGGGGTGCACCTGGATGACCCATGCTGTGGTACGGGGAAGGGGGTGCACCTGGATGACTCATGCTGTGGTACGGGGAAGGGGGTGCACCTGGATGACCCATGCTGTGGTACGGGGAAGGGGGTGCACCTGGATGACCCATGCTGTGGTACGGGGAAGGGGGTGCACCTGGATGACTCATGCTGTGGTACGGGGAAGGGGGTGCACCTGGATGACTCATGCTGTGGTACGGGGAAGGGGGTGCACCTGGATGACTCATGCAGTGGTACGGGGAAGGGGGTGCACCTGGATGACTCATGCTGTGGTACGGGGAAGGGGGTGCACCTGGATGACTCATGCTGTGGTACGGGGAAGGGGGTGCACCTGGATGACTCATGCTGTGGTACGGGGAAGGGGGTGCACCTGGATGACTCATGCTGTGGTACGGGGAAGGGGGTGCACCTGGATGACCCATGCTGTGGTACGGGGAAGGGGGTGCACCTGGATGACTCATGCTGTGGTACGGGGAAGGGGGTGCACCTGGATGACTCATGCTGTGGTACGGGGAAGGGGGTGCACCTGGATGACTCATGCTGTGGTACGGGGAAGGGGGTGCACCTGGATGACCCATGCTGTGGTACGGGGAAGGGGGTGCACCTGGATGACCCATGCTGTGGTACGGGGAAGGGGGTGCACCTGGATGACCCATGCTGTGGTACGGGGAAGGGGGTGCACCTGGATGACTCATGCTGTGGTACGGGGAAGGGGGTGCACCTGGATGACCCATGCTGTGGTACGGGGAAGGGGGTGCACCTGGATGACACATGCTGTGGTACGGGGAAGGGGGTGCACCTGGATGACCCATGCTGTGGTACGGGGAAGGGGGTGCACCTGGATGACTCATGCTGTGGTACGGGGAAGGGGGTGCACCTGGATGACCCATGCCATGATACGGGGGACTGGGGTGCACCTGGATGACTCATGCTATGATACGGGGTGTGGGGGGGGGGTTGGGGGTGCACCTGGATGACTCATGCTGTGGTACGGGGAAGGGGGTGCACCTGGATGACCAGTGCTATGATACGGGGGGGGGGGGGGTTGGGGATGCACCTGGATGATGCCGTGACATGGAGTGATAAGAGGGCCTCATGCCTATGTAGCTACGGAATTGCTACTCATGACAAGTGAAGCTGATGCCCAGAAGAGAATACATAAGGAAGCCATTGGAAAGTCCTCCGCAACTGTGTACACATACGCACCACCAACGTATTGAGGAGGAACATTGGACCCCCCCACCCCGAGTCTATGGTCAGGCAGACTGGCGGCGGCAGTAGTGACGCTGGCGCCATGTTTCTCAACATACATGTTTGCAGCTCAGGGCTGATACACGCTGTGACGTGCCTGCGTTTTGCTGCCCGTCACCATTACCTCCGCCAAACGGTCCCTTCCTGTCAATCACTTCAATGTTCACTGCGAGCGGCATCATAAAGGTATCTTGGAGCGTGCGCAGTGTGATCACAGCACAAGCGCAGTCTACCGATAATCGCGGAGTTGCCTGAACATCGGCATTGCATACAAAGATGAATTAGGCCCTTAGATGCTGAGCAGTTTATCTCTCCGCCTCCTGGACAGTTATGGGAGAACCTCAGGATCAGCGTCATCTGCTGTAACAGGTCACCTCGCCATGTACTGGTGCACAACACTTACTAGTTCCTGCTCAATGACAGCAGCAAATAAACCAGAAATCATCTCACAGCACAATCACATTTCTCATGCCTATCAGTCCCTACATGCTGTCTGCTCCTGACTCTGCAGACTGGTCCTAGATGTTCTCTGTTCCCGGTTCTGGAGATGGCCAGTAAATGTTCTCTGTTCCCGGTTCTGGAGATGGCCAGCAAATCTTCTTTGTCCCCGGTTCTGGAGATGGGCAGTACATGTTCTCTATCCCCAGTTCTTGAGATGAGCAGTAAATGTTCTCTGTCCCCGGTTCTTGAGATGAGCAGTAAATGTTCTCTGTCCCCGGTTCTGGAGATGGGCACTAGATGTTTTCTATGTCTGGTTCTGGAGATGGGTTCCCTTTGTGGAAGATTCTATTGGTTGGTACTAGAGGTTGTCCCTGTGGAAAGTTCTGTTGGTTGGTGCTAGAGGTTCTTACTTTTGAAGTTCTAGTGGTCAGTACTAGAGGTTCTCACTGTTGAAGGTTCTATTGTCAGTACTAGAGGTGCTCTGTGTTGGATGATTCTGTTGGTTGGTACTAGGGGTTTTCTCTGCAGCAAGTTTTATTGGTCAATACTAGAGGTTCTGTCTGTGGCAAGTGCTATTGGTCGGTACTAGAGGTTCTCTCCATGGAAGATATGTTGGTTAATACTAAAGGTTTCTTTTTCTTAATACTAAAGGTTTGATTTGTTCTCTTGGCTAGTATTAAAGGGTCTCTCTGTGGCAGGCTCTGTTGGTTAATACTAGAGGTTCTCTTTGCTGGAAGGATCTGTTGGTCGGTATTAGAGGATCCTCTCTGTGGTTGGCTCTATTAATTGGTACTAGATGTTCTCTCTATGCTGGGCTCAGTTGGTTGGTACTGAAGGTTCTCTCTGTGGCAGGATCTGTTGGTTGGTACTGGAGGTTCTCTCTGTGGCAGAATCTATTGGTTGGCACAAGTGGCAGATTTAACCTCAGGACTGCAGCCCCCATACCCCCCACCCTACCCCCTCCCAGTAAAATCTGCCACACGTTGGAATCACTCGCAGCTTATCACAGTCCGACAGACAGTCCCAGGGGGAGGTGTTTTCTCCGGGTGGTCTTCTGTTTGCCGGCGGCCGGGCTCCCGGCGCTCAGTATACCGGCGCCGGGAGCCCGACCGCCGGCTTACCGACACTAATTTTCCCTCGTGGGGGTCCACGACCCCCATAGAGGGAGAATAAAATAGTGTGGCGCGCGTAGCGCGCCACCGTGCCCGTAGCGTGGCGAGCGCAGCGAGCCCGCAAGGGGCTCATTTGCGCTCGCCAAGCTGTCGGTAAGCCGGCGGTCGGGCTCCCGGCGCCGGGATGCTGGTCGCCGGGAGCCCGACCGCCGGCCACCCGTAGTGAACCCGTTTTCTCCACCTAGAAGTGCCAGTCCGTACTGTGATAGCAGCTCTGCTATTATGGCAGCCCTATCTAACTTCTAAGGGTTGCAGCTGATGCCATTCTAAGAAGCTAGCTGGGTAAATAAATTTCTGAGCGTCTGTTGGATTGCAATCTTCTGCATACGCACAATGCAGACTCTTGGACAGATCATCCGGCACTTGTGCATAATGGAGACCCCCCCACCCTGGGCCAGACAATCGAGGAGCCACCTGCAAAGAGTTTCTCTTTACAGAATTTGCTAGTTGACGCTAGAGGTTCTCTCTGTGAAAGGTTCTGTTGGTTGCTACTAGAGATACTTACTCAAGGAAGTGCACGTGAAGGTCAGGCTGACAGCTGCCTCCGCTGCCACAGATTTGGAAGGGAATCTACAGAAAACATAGGAGATGATGTTACTGAACTTACAGATAATGAGTCACATATAGCATCTGGGAAGTGACAAGCGGTGTTACTGAGGCTCACCTCGGAAGTGATAGGGTCATATTACAGAGGTACACTAAATAACCATTTTAATGGATTAAGGGGCTATTCAGGTCTGTTAGCAAAGAACACTAATGGACAAAACCATGCTGCACTGCAGGTGGGGCGGATGTAACATGTGCAGAGAGAGTTAGAGATTTCTGTCTTGCTACATGTACCCTGTGTAGCCCATTGGTAGTACAGTAGTACACAGTACTAGTATACAGGAAAATAACAGAAACACACTGAAATCTGTAAGAAACAGTGGAGTGTCACATCACAGGAACACACAGGAGACTGTGGATAACGCTCAGCAGCACTGGCAGATGCTTGGAACACATTGGAAACTGTGAGGAGTGCTCAGTAGTAATGACTAGCACTGGGAGCAGGAACACACAGGAGACTGTGGATAATGTTCAGCAGCACTGGCAGATGCTTGGAACACATTGGAAACTGTGATTGTGCTCAGTAGTAATGACTAGCACTGGGAGTAGCTCAGTAACACACAGGAGACTGTGCATAACGCTCAGCAGTACTGGCAGATGCTTGGAACACATTGGAAACTGTGAGGAGTGCTCAGTAGTAATGACTAGCACTGGGAGCAGGAACAAAGGAGACTGTGGATAACGCTCAGCAGCACTGGCAGATGCTTGGAACACATTGGAAACTGTGAGGAGTGCTCAGTAGTAATGACTAGCACTGGGAGCAGGAACACACAGGAGACTGTGGATAATGCTCAGCAGCACTGGCAGATGCTTGGAACACATTGGAAACTGTGAGGAGTGCTCAGTAGTAATGACTAGCACTGGGAGCAGGAACACACAGGAGACTGTGGATAACGCTCAGCAGTACTGGCAGATGCTTGGAACACATTGGAAACTGTGAGGAGTGCTCAGTAGTAATGACTAGCACTGGGAGCAGTAACACACAGGAGACTGTGGATAATGCTCAGCAGCACTGACAGATGCTTGGAACACATTGGAAACTGTGATTGTGCTCAGTAGTAATGACTAGCACTGGGAGCAGGAAAACACAGGAGACTGTGGATAACGCTCAGCAGCACTGGCAGATGCTTGGAACACATTGGAAACTGTGAGGAGTGCTCAGTAGTAATGACTAGCACTGGGAGCAGGAACACACAGGAGACTGTGGATAATGTTCAGCAGCACTGGCAGATGCTTGGAACACATTGGAAACTGTGATTGTGCTCAGTAGTAATGACTAGCACTGGGAGTAGCTCAGTAACACACAGGAGACTGTGCATAACGCTCAGCAGTACTGGCAGATGCTTGGAACACATTGGAAACTGTGAGGAGTGCTCAGTAGTAATGACTAGCACTGGGAGCAGGAACAAAGGAGACTGTGGATAACGCTCAGCAGCACTGGCAGATGCTTGGAACACATTGGAAACTGTGAGGAGTGCTCAGTAGTAATGACTAGCACTGGGAGCAGGAACACACAGGAGACTGTGGATAACGCTCAGCAGTACTGGCAGATGCTTGGAACACATTGGAAACTGTGAGGAGTGCTCAGTAGTAATGACTAGCACTGGGAGCAGGAACACACAGGAGACTGTGGATAATGCTCAGCAGCACTGGCAGATGCTTGGAACACATTGGAAACTGTGATTGTGCTCAGTAGTAATGACTAGCACTGGGAGCAGGAACACAAAGGAGACTGTGGATAATGCTCAGCAGTACTGGCAGATGCTTGGAACACATTGGAAACTGTGAGGAGTGCTCAGTAGTAATGACTAGCACTGGGAGTAGCTCAGTAACACACAGGAGACTGTGCATAACGCTCAGAAGTACTGGCAGATGCTTGGAACACATTGGAAACTGTGAGGAATGCTCAGTAGTAATGACTAGCACTGGGAGCAGGAACACACAGGAGACTGTGGATAATGCTCAGCAGCACTGGCAGATGCTTGGAACACATTGGAAACTGTGAGGAGTGCTCAGTAGTAATGACTAGCACTGGGAGCAGGAACACACAGGAGACTGTGGATAACGCTAAGCAGTACTGGCAGATGCTTGGAACACATTGGAAACTGTGAGGAGTGCTCAGTAGTAATGACTAGCACTGGGAGCAGGAAAACACAGGAGACTGTGGATAACGCTCAGCAGTACTGGCAGATGCTTGGAACACATTGGAAACGGTGAGGAGTGCTCAGTAGTAATGACTAGCACTGGGAGCAGGAAAACACAGGAGACTGTGGATAACGCTCAGCAGTACTGGCAGATGCTTGGAACACATTGGAAACTGTGAGGAGTGCTCAGTAGTAATGACTAGCACTGGGAGCAGTAACACACAGGAGACTGTGGATAATGCTCAGCAGCACTGACAGATGCTTGGAACACATTGGAAACTGTGATTGTGCTCAGTAGTAATGACTAGCACTGGGAGCAGGAAAACACAGGAGACTGTGGATAACGCTCAGCAGCACTGGCAGATGCTTGGAACACATTGGAAACTGTGAGGAGTGCTCAGTAGTAATGACTAGCACTGGGAGCAGGAACACACAGAAGACTGTGGATAATGCTCAGCAGTACTGGCAGATGCTTGGAACACATTGAAAACTGTGAGGAGTGCTCAGTAGTAATGACTAGCACTGGGAGCAGGAAAACACAGGAGACTGTGGATAACGCTCAGCAGTACTGGCAGATGCTTGGAACACATTGGAAACTGTGAGGAGTGCTCAGTAGTAATGACTAGCACTGGGAGCAGGAACAAAGGAGACTGTGGATAACGCTCAGCAGCACTGGCAGATGCTTG
Source organism: Pseudophryne corroboree (assembly GCF_028390025.1). NCBI lineage: Eukaryota > Metazoa > Chordata > Amphibia > Anura > Myobatrachidae > Pseudophryne > Pseudophryne corroboree. The sequence goes on along the minus strand of NC_086450.1, from coordinate 514,912,834 downwards.
GAACACATTGGAAACTGTGAGGAGTGCTCAGTAGTAATGACTAGCACTGGGAGCAGGAACACACAGGAGACTGTGGATAATGCTCAGCAGCACTGGCAGATGCTTGGAACACATTGGAAACTGTGAGGAGTGCTCAGTAGTAATGACTAGCACTGGGAGCAGGAACACACAGGAGACTGTGGATAACGCTCAGCAGTACTGGCAGATGCTTGGAACACATTGGAAACTGTGAGGAGTGCTCAGTAGTAATGACTAGCACTGGGAGCAGGAACACACAGGAGACTGTGGATAATGCTCAGCAGCACTGGCAGATGCTTGGAACACATTGGAAACTGTGATTGTGCTCAGTAGTAATGACTAGCACTGGGAGCAGGAACACAAAGGAGACTGTGGATAATGCTCAGCAGTACTGGCAGATGCTTGGAACACATTGGAAACTGTGAGGAGTGCTCAGTAGTAATGACTAGCACTGGGAGTAGCTCAGTAACACACAGGAGACTGTGCATAACGCTCAGAAGTACTGGCAGATGCTTGGAACACATTGGAAACTGTGAGGAATGCTCAGTAGTAATGACTAGCACTGGGAGCAGGAACACACAGGAGACTGTGGATAATGCTCAGCAGCACTGGCAGATGCTTGGAACACATTGGAAACTGTGAGGAGTGCTCAGTAGTAATGACTAGCACTGGGAGCAGGAACACACAGGAGACTGTGGATAACGCTAAGCAGTACTGGCAGATGCTTGGAACACATTGGAAACTGTGAGGAGTGCTCAGTAGTAATGACTAGCACTGGGAGCAGGAAAACACAGGAGACTGTGGATAACGCTCAGCAGTACTGGCAGATGCTTGGAACACATTGGAAACGGTGAGGAGTGCTCAGTAGTAATGACTAGCACTGGGAGCAGGAAAACACAGGAGACTGTGGATAACGCTCAGCAGTACTGGCAGATGCTTGGAACACATTGGAAACTGTGAGGAGTGCTCAGTAGTAATGACTAGCACTGGGAGCAGTAACACACAGGAGACTGTGGATAATGCTCAGCAGCACTGACAGATGCTTGGAACACATTGGAAACTGTGATTGTGCTCAGTAGTAATGACTAGCACTGGGAGCAGGAAAACACAGGAGACTGTGGATAACGCTCAGCAGCACTGGCAGATGCTTGGAACACATTGGAAACTGTGAGGAGTGCTCAGTAGTAATGACTAGCACTGGGAGCAGGAACACACAGAAGACTGTGGATAATGCTCAGCAGTACTGGCAGATGCTTGGAACACATTGAAAACTGTGAGGAGTGCTCAGTAGTAATGACTAGCAATGGGAGCAGGAAAACACAGGAGACTGTGGATAACGCTCAGCAGTACTGGCAGATGCTTGGAACACATTGGAAACTGTGAGGAGTGCTCCGTAGTAGCACTGGGAGCAGGAACACACAGGAGACTGTGGATAATGCTCAGCAGCACTGGCAGATGCTTGGAACACATTGGAAACTGTGAGGAGTGCTCTGTAGTAATGACTAACACTGGGAGTAGCTCAGTAACACACAGTAGACTGTGGATAACACTCAGCAGTACTGGCAGATGCTTGGAACACATTGGAAACTGTGAGGAGTGCTCAGTAGTAATGACTAGCACTGGGAGCAGGAACACACAGGAGACTGTGGATAACACTCAGCAGTACTTGCAGATGCTTGGAACACATCGGAAACTGTGAGGAGTGCTCAGTAGTAATGACTAACACTGGGAGCAGGAACACACAGGAGACTGTGGATAATGCTCAGCAGTACTGGCAGATGCTTGGACCACATTGGAAACTGTGATTGTGCTCAGTAGTAATGACTAGCACTGGGAGTAGCTCAGTAACACACAGGAGACTGTGGATAACGCTCAGCAGCACTGGTAGATGCTTGGAACACATTGAAAACTGTGAGGAGTGCTCAGTAGTAATGACTAGCACTGGGAGCAGAAACACACAGGAGACTGTGGATAATGCTCAGCAGTACTGGCAGATGCTTGGAACACATTGGAAACTGTGATTGTGCTCAGTAGTAATGACTAGCACTGGGAGTAGCTCAGTAACACACAGGAGACTGTGGATAATGCTCAGCAGCACTGGTAGATGCTTGGAACACATTGAAAACTGTGAGGAGTGCTCAGTAGTAATGACTAGCACTGGGAGCAGGAACACACAGGAGACTGTGGATAACGCTAAGCAGCACTGGCAGATGCTTGGAACACATTGGAAACTGTGAGGAGTGCTCAGTAGTAATGACTAACACTGGGAGTAGCTCAGTAACACACAGGAGACTGTGCATAACGCTCAGCAGTACTTGCAGATGCTTGGAACACATTGGAAACTGTGAGGAGTGCTCAGTAGTAATGTCTAGCACTGGGAGCAGGAACACACAGGGGACTGTGGATAATGCTCAGCAGTACTGGCAGATGCTTGGAACACATTGGAAACTGTGAGGAGTGCTCAGTAGTAATGACTAGCACTGGGAGCAGGAACACACAGGAGACTGTGGATAATGCTCAGCAGTACTGGCAGATGCTTGGAACACATTGGAAACTGTGATTGTGCTCAGTAGTAATGACTAGCACTGGGAGTAGCTCAGTAACACACAGGAGACTGTGGATAACGCTCAGCAGTACAGGTAGATGCTTGGAACACATTGAAATCTGTGAGGAGTGCTCAGTAGTAATGACTAGCACTGGGAGCAGGAACACACAGGAGACTGTGGATAATGTTCAGCAGCACTGGCAGATGCTTGGACCACATTGGAAACTGTGAGGAGTGCTCAGTAGTAATGACTAGCACTGGGAGCAGGAATACAAAGGAGACTGTTGATAATGCTCAGCAGCACTGGCAGATGCTTGGAACACATTGGAAACTGTGAGGAGTGCTCAGTAGTAATGACTAGCACTGGGAGTAGCTCAGTAACACAGGAGACTGTGGATAATGCTCAGCAGTACTGGCAGATGCTTGGAACACATTGGAAACTGTGAGGAGTGCTCAGTAGTAATGACTAGCACTGGGAGTAGCTCAGTAACACACAGGAGACTGTGGATAATGCTCAGCAGCACTGGCAGATGCTTGGAACACATTGGAAACTGTGATTGTGCTCAGTAGTAATGACTAGCACTGGGAGCAGGAACACAAAGGAGACTGTGGATAACGCTCAGCAGCACTGGCAGATGCTTGGAACACATTGGAAACTGTGAGGAGTGCTCAGTAGTAATGACTAGCACTGGGAGCAGTAACACACAGGAGACTGTGGATAATGCTCAGCAGCACTGGCAGATGCTTGGAACACATTGGAAACTGTGAGGAGTGCTCAGTAGTAATGACTAGCACTGGGAGCAGGAACACACAGGAGACTGTGGATAACGCTAAGCAGCACTGGCAGATGCTTGGAACACATTGGAAACTGTGAGGAGTGCTCAGTAGTAATGACTAGCACTGGGAGTAGCTCAGTAACACACAGGAGACTGTGGATAATGCTCAGCAGTACTGGCAGATGCTTGGAACACATTGGAAACTGTGAGGAGTGCTCAGTAGTAATGACTAGCACTGGGAGCAGGAACACAAAGGAGACTGTGGATAATGCTCAGCAGCACTGGCAGATACTTGGAACACATTGGAAACTGTGAGGAATGCTCCGTAGTAATGACTAGCACTGGGAGCAGGAACACACAGGAGACTGTGGATAATGCTCAGTAGTACTGGCAGATGCTTGGAACACATTGGAAACTGTGAGGAGTGCTCAGTAGTAATGACTAGCACTGGGAGTAGCTCAGTAACACACAGGAGACTGTGGATAACGCTCAGCAGTACTGGCAGATGCTTGGAACACATTGGAAACTGTGATTGTGCTCAGTAGTAATGACTAGCACTGGGAGTAGCTCAGTAACACACAGGAGACTGTGGATAACGCTCAGCAGTACTGGTAGATGCTTGGAACACATTGAAAACTGTGAGGAGTGCTCAGTAGTAATGACTAGCACTGGGAGCAGGAACACAGGAGACTGTGGATAATGTTCAGCAGCACTGGCAGATGCTTGGACCACATTGGAAAATGTGAGGAGTGCTCAGTAGTAATGACTAGCACTGGGAGCAGGAACACAAAGGAGACTGTTGATAATGCTCAGCAGCACTGGCAGATGCTTGGAACACATTGGAAAATGTGAGGAGTGCTCAGTAGTAATGACTAGCACTGGGAGCAGGAAAACACAGGAGACTGTGCATAACGCTCAGCAGTACTGGCAGATGCTTGGAACACATTGGAAACTGTGAGGAGTGCTCAGTAGTAATGACTAGCACTGGGAGCAGGAACACACAGGAGACTGGATTATGCTCAGCAGCACTGGCAGATGCTTGGAACACATTGGAAACTGTGAGGAGTGCTCAGTAGTAATGACTAGCACTGGGAGTAGCTCAGTAACACACAGGAGACTGTGGATAATGCTCAGCAGTACTGGCAGATGCTTGGAACACATTGGAAACTGTGAGGAGTGCTCAGTAGTAATGACTAGCACTGGGAGCAGGAACACAAAGGAGACTGTGGATAATGCTCAGCAGCACTGGCAGATACTTGGAACACATTGGAAACTGTGAGGAATGCTCCGTAGTAATGACTAGCACTGGGAGCAGGAACACACAGGAGACTGTGGATAATGCTCAGTAGTACTGGCAGATGCTTGGAACACATTGGAAACTGTGAGGAGTGCTCAGTAGTAATGACTAGCACTGGGAGTAGCTCAGTAACACACAGGAGACTGTGGATAACGCTCAGCAGTACTGGTAGATGCTTGGAACACATTGAAAACTGTGAGGAGTGCTCAGTAGTAATGACTAGCACTGGGAGCAGGAACACACAGGAGACTGTGGATAACGCTAAGCAGCACTGGCAGATGCTTGGAACACATTGGAAACTGTGAGGAGTGCTCAGTAGTAATGACTAACACTGGGAGTAGCTCAGTAACACACAGGAGACTGTGCATAACGCTCAGCAGTACTTGCAGATGCTTGGAACACATTGGAAACTGTGAGGAGTGCTCAGTAGTAATGTCTAGCACTGGGAGCAGGAACACACAGGGGGCTGTGGATAATGCTCAGCAGTACTGGCAGATGCTTGGAACACATTGGAAACTGTGAGGAGTGCTCTGTAGTAATGACTAACACTGGGAGTAGCTCAGTAACACACAGGAGACTGTGCATAACGCTCAGCAGTACTGGCAGATGCTTGGAACACATTGGAAACTGTGATTGTGCTCAGTAGTAATGACTAGCACTGGGAGTAGCTCAGTAACACACAGGAGACTGTGGATAACGCTCAGCAGTACTGGTAGATGCTTGGAACACATTGAAAACTGTGAGGAGTGCTCAGTAGTAATGACTAGCACTGGGAGCAGGAAAATAAAGGAGACTGTGGATAACGCTAAGCAGCACTGGCAGATGCTTGGAACACATTGGAAACTGTGAGGAGTGCTCAGTAGTAATGACTAGCACTGGGAGCAGGAACACACAGGAGACTGTGGATAACGCTAAGCAGCACTGGCAGATGCTTGGAACACATTGGAAACTGTGATTGTGCTCAGTAGTAATGACTAGCACTGGGAGTAGCTCAGTAACACACAGGAGACTGTGGATAACGCTCAGCAGTACAGGTAGATGCTTGGAACACATTGAAATCTGTGAGGAGTGCTCAGTAGTAATGACTAGCACTGGGAGCAGGAACACACAGGAGACTGTGGATAATGTTCAGCAGCACTGGCAGATGCTTGGACCACATTGGAAACTGTGAGGAGTGCTCAGTAGTAATGACTAGCACTGGGAGCAGGAATACAAAGGAGACTGTTGATAATGCTCAGCAGCACTGGCAGATGCTTGGAACACATTGGAAACTGTGAGGAGTGCTCAGTAGTAATGACTAGCACTGGGAGTAGCTCAGTAACACAGGAGACTGTGGATAATGCTCAGCAGTACTGGCAGATGCTTGGAACACATTGGAAACTGTGAGGAGTGCTCAGTAGTAATGACTAGCACTGGGAGTAGCTCAGTAACACACAGGAGACTGTGGATAATGCTCAGCAGCACTGGCAGATGCTTGGAACACATTGGAAACTGTGATTGTGCTCAGTAGTAATGACTAGCACTGGGAGCAGGAACACAAAGGAGACTGTGGATAACGCTCAGCAGCACTGGCAGATGCTTGGAACACATTGGAAACTGTGAGGAGTGCTCAGTAGTAATGACTAGCACTGGGAGCAGTAACACACAGGAGACTGTGGATAATGCTCAGCAGCACTGGCAGATGCTTGGAACACATTGGAAACTGTGAGGAGTGCTCAGTAGTAATGACTAGCACTGGGAGCAGGAACACACAGGAGACTGTGGATAACGCTAAGCAGCACTGGCAGATGCTTGGAACACATTGGAAACTGTGAGGAGTGCTCAGTAGTAATGACTAGCACTGGGAGTAGCTCAGTAACACACAGGAGACTGTGGATAATGCTCAGCAGTACTGGCAGATGCTTGGAACACATTGGAAACTGTGAGGAGTGCTCAGTAGTAATGACTAGCACTGGGAGCAGGAACACAAAGGAGACTGTGGATAATGCTCAGCAGCACTGGCAGATACTTGGAACACATTGGAAACTGTGAGGAATGCTCCGTAGTAATGACTAGCACTGGGAGCAGGAACACACAGGAGACTGTGGATAATGCTCAGTAGTACTGGCAGATGCTTGGAACACATTGGAAACTGTGAGGAGTGCTCAGTAGTAATGACTAGCACTGGGGAGTAGCTCAGTAACACACAGGAGACTGTGGATAACGCTCAGCAGTACTGGCAGATGCTTGGAACACATTGGAAACTGTGAGGAGTGCTCAGTATTAATGACTAGCACTGGGAGCAGGAACACAGGGGACTGTGGATAATGCTCAGCAGTACTGGCAGATGCTTGGAACACATTGGAAACTGTGAGGAGTGCTCAGTAGTAATGTCTTGCACTGGGAGCAGGAACACACAGGAGACTGTGGATAATGCTCAGCAGTACTGGCAGATGCTTGGAACACATTGGAAACTGTGATTGTGCTCAGTAGTAATGACTAGCACTGGGAGTAGCTCAGTAACACACAGGAGACTGTGGATAACGCTCAGCAGTACTGGTAGATGCTTGGAACACATTGAAAACTGTGAGGAGTGCTCAGTAGTAATGACTAGCACTGGGAGCAGGAACACACAGGAGACTGTGGATAACGCTAAGCAGCACTGGCAGATGCTTGGAACACATTGGAAACTGTGAGGAGTGCTCAGTAGTAATGACTAACACTGGGAGTAGCTCAGTAACACACAGGAGACTGTGCATAACGCTCAGCAGTACTTGCAGATGCTTGGAACACATTGGAAACTGTGAGGAGTGCTCAGTAGTAATGTCTAGCACTGGGAGCAGGAACACACAGGGGACTGTGGATAATGCTCAGCAGTACTGGCAGATGCTTGGAACACATTGGAAACTGTGAGGAGTGCTCAGTAGTAATAAATAGCACTGGGAGCAGGAAAACACAGGAGACTGTGGATAATGCTCAGCAGTACTGGCAGATGCTTGGAACACATTGGAAACTGTGATTGTGCTCAGTAGTAATGACTAGCACTGGGAGTAGCTCAGTAACACACAGGAGACTGTGGATAACGCTCAGCAGTACTGGTAGATGCTTGGAACACATTGAAAACTGTGAGGAGTGCTCAGTAGTAATGACTAGCACTGGGAGCAGGAACACAGGAGACTGTGGATAATGTTCAGCAGCACTGGCAGATGCTTGGACCACATTGGAAAATGTGAGGAGTGCTCAGTAGTAATGACTAGCACTGGGAGCAGGAACACAAAGGAGACTGTTGATAATGCTCAGCAGCACTGGCAGATGCTTGGAACACATTGGAAAATGTGAGGAGTGCTCAGTAGTAATGACTAGCACTGGGAGCAGGAAAACACAGGAGACTGTGCATAACGCTCAGCAGTACTGGCAGATGCTTGGAACACATTGGAAACTGTGAGGAGTGCTCAGTAGTAATGACTAGCACTGGGAGCAGGAACACACAGGAGACTGGATTATGCTCAGCAGCACTGGCAGATGCTTGGAACACATTGGAAACTGTGAGGAGTGCTCAGTAGTAATGACTAGCACTGGGAGTAGCTCAGTAACACACAGGAGACTGTGGATAATGCTCAGCAGTACTGGCAGATGCTTGGAACACATTGGAAACTGTGAGGAGTGCTCAGTAGTAATGACTAGCACTGGGAGCAGGAACACAAAGGAGACTGTGGATAATGCTCAGCAGCACTGGCAGATACTTGGAACACATTGGAAACTGTGAGGAATGCTCCGTAGTAATGACTAGCACTGGGAGCAGGAACACACAGGAGACTGTGGATAATGCTCAGTAGTACTGGCAGATGCTTGGAACACATTGGAAACTGTGAGGAGTGCTCAGTAGTAATGACTAGCACTGGGAGTAGCTCAGTAACACACAGGAGACTGTGGATAATGCTCAGCAGTACTGGCAGATGCTTGGAACACATTGGAAACTGTGAGGAGTGCTCAGTAGTAATGTCTTGCACTGGGAGCAGGAACACACAGGAGACTGTGGATAATGCTCAGCAGTACTGGCAGATGCTTGGAACACATTGGAAACTGTGAGGAGTGCTCAGTAGTAATGACTAGCACTGGGAGCAGGAACACACAGGAGACTGTGGATAATGCTCAGCAGTACTGGCAGATGCTTGGAACACATTGGAAACTGTGATTGTGCTCAGTAGTAATGACTAGCACTGGGAGTAGCTCAGTAACACACAGGAGACTGTGGATAACGATCAGCAGTACTGGTAGATGCTTGGAACACATTGAAAACTGTGAGGAGTGCTCAGTAGTAATGACTAGCACTGGGAGCAGGAAAATAAAGGAGACTGTGGATAACGCTAAGCAGCACTGGCAGATGCTTGGAACACATTGGAAACTGTGAGGAGTGCTCAGTAGTAATGACTAACACTGGGAGTAGCTCAGTAACACACAGGAGACTGTGCATAACGCTCAGCAGTACTGGCAGATGCTTGGAACACATTGGAAACTGTGATTGTGCTCAGTAGTAATGACTAGCACTGGGAGTAGCTCAGTAACACACAGGAGACTGTGGATAACGCTCAGCAGTACTGGTAGATGCTTGGAACATATTGAAAACTGTGAGGAGTGCTCAGTAGTAATGACTAGCACTGGGAGCAGGAAAATAAAGGAGACTGTGGATAACGCTAAGCAGCACTGGCAGATGCTTGGAACACATTGGAAACTGTGAGGAGTGCTCAGTAGTAATGACTAGCACTGGGAGCAGGAACACACAGGAGACTGTGGATAACGCTCAGCAGTACTGGCAGATGCTTGGAACACATTGGAAACTGTGAGGAGTGCTCAGTAGTAATGACTAACACTGGGAGTAGCTCAGTAACACACAGGAGACTGTGCATAACGCTCAGCAGTACTTGCAGATGCTTGGAACACATTGGAAACTGTGAGGAGTGCTCAGTAGTAATGACTAGCACTGGGAGCAGGAACACACAGGAGACTGTGGATAATGCTCAGCAGTACTGGCAGATGCTTGGAACACATTGGAAACTGTGATTGTGCTCAGTAGTAATGACTAGCACTGGGAGTAGCTCAGTAACACACAGGAGACTGTGGATAACGCTCAGCAGTACTGGTAGATGCTTGGAACACATTGAAAACTGTAAGGAGTGCTCCGTAGTAATGACTAGCACTGGGAGCAGGAACACACAGGAGACTGTGGATAATGCTCAGCAGTACTGGCAGATGCTTGGAACACATTGGAAACTGTGATTGTGCTCAGTAGTAATGACTAGCACTGGGAGCAGGAACACACAGGAGACTGTGGATAACTGTGCTCTTGGAGCCAACAGTGCTGCAGCACATGGGGGGCAATTATATTTATTATGTCTACATGTGGGGTAAATACCGGCTGATTCTGCATATAGCCCACAGGTGCTGGGCAGCTTTATTCTTGGCCTCAACCCTCCCAGACCTAACTCTCTCTGCACATGTTACATCTGCCCCCCTGCAGCACAGCATGGGGTTACCAAGGTGCACATTCACCCAATGCTTTGCCAATCTGTATATGGGACAGAGGATACACAGCTGTAAATATCAGACCTTCGGGTGTAACCAGGAGATGCTTCTGCCCTGACCATCATCCCAACGTATCTGCACCCCAAGGCTGAGCCCATCCAGTATTTACTGAGTAACCTGCGGATGTCACATAGGCCGCATATACCTGTGTGGTGTCATTCAGACTGCTCGATGGAGACAGGAGCCACTGAGACACATTTGGGATCAGATAGACTGTAAGAGACATGTGTACAGGAGAGACATCTTCCAGTGAGCAATCCTGAAAAATAGGGAAAGAGACATCAGACAGTGATCTCCTACAAGCAAGACAGTCAGCAGTGATCCACATGCTCCCCCTCCCTCCTCCCCACGCCAAGGATAGCCACCTCTTCCAACAGATCTCTTCTCACTCCACCCGTGGACCACCACTGGAACTCTCAGACTCTCCACCTGTCTTCAAAGCTTCAAATCGTCCATCAAGACCTATATCTTTGCTAAAGCTCTCATCCTAACCCACGCCTTCTATCCTAGCACACTGGCTCACCCCAGTCTGCTCTTCCCCCTCCCCACCTGGCTGACGTGGGGCATCTTACCTGGAGAAGGACACTGTGACTCTGGCACTCCTGTCCCTGGTCTTGGATTGTAATCGTCTTGTTTATCTGTCTCTGGTTGTTCTTGAAGGACATTCGGCTGACGGTACGCTCAGAATCAAGAATGAGGATGTACTGCAGCAACACATTCAGGGGCCCTATGAGACGGAGGATGAGCGTGAGACCCAGGGTCCCCATGAGGCAGAGGATGAGCGTGAGACCCAGGGGCCCCATGAGACAGAGGAAGAGCGTGAGACTCAGGGGCCCCATGAGAGAGGATGAGCGTGCAGAAAGATAAGGGATGGGCAGTGTGGGAGGAGACAGGGGCAATAAGAAAAGCGAGAGGGACAGTGTGGGAGGAAAGAGGGGGAAGTAAGAAAAAAGAAAATGGCAGTATGGGAGGAGAAGAGTAGTATGGGAGGAGAGAGGGGCAGTATGGGAGGAGAAGAGCAGTATGGGAGGAGAGATGGGCAGCGTTGGAGGGCAGCAAGGAAGGAGAGGGGCAGTATAGGAGAAGAATGGGGCAGTAATGAAGAAGAGAGGGGCAATATGGAAGGGGAGGTGGCATAAACCAGGAATTATAGGCACCTGACGTATGAATGTAGTTCTGTAAGTGGATGTACAGGGCTTAATATTGGTAATAGTACGGGGAGGCAATACGTTTTGAAAATGCCCAATGCTCCTTTCCGGGAAGCTGATCTTGGTGGAACATTCTTGGTGCTGAGATGTAAGGTATATTGGGGTTGGTGGCACATAACAAATACTTGAGTTGCAGAGAAATATGTTTCAGGTCACACGTGCCTATGTATTGGGGTGCTACGTGTAACAGATATCATGCCATGTTACATATGATGACCTGTGTATTTCGGGGGGTCAGGATTTGGGGGTCACACATGCCTATGTATTGGGGTGCTACGTGTAACAGATATCATGCCATGTTACATATGATGACCTGTGTATCCGGGGGTCAGGATTTGGGGGTCACATGTGCCTATGTATTGGGGTGCTACAGATATCATGCCATGTTACATATGATGACCTGTGTATCCGGGAGTCAGGATTTGGGGGTCACACGTGCCTATGTATTGGGGTGCTACGTGTAACAGATATCATGCCATGTTACATGTGGGGTGCTACGTGTAACAGATATCATGCCATGTTACATATGATGACCTGTGTATCCGGGGTCAGGATTTGGGGGTCACATGTGCCTATGTATTGGGGTGCTACAGATATCATGCCATGTTACATGTGATGACCTGTGTATTTCGGGGGGTCAGGATTTGGGGGTCACACGTGCCTATGTATTGGGGTGCTACGTGTAACAGATATCATGCCATGTTACATGTGATGACCTGTGTATCCGGGAGTCAGGATTTGGGGGTCACACGTGCCTATGTATTGGGGTGCTACGTGTAACAGATATCATGCCATGTTACATGTGATGACCTGTGTATCCGGGAGTCAGGATTTGGGGGTCACACGTGCCTATGTATTGGGGTGCTACGTGTAACAGATATCATGCCATGTTACATGTGGGGTGCTACGTGTAACAGATATCATGCCATGTTACATATGATGACCTGTGTATCCGGGGTCAGGATTTGGGGGTCACATGTGCCTATGTATTGGGGTGCTACAGATATCATGCCATGTTTCATGTGATGACCTGTGTATCCGGGGGTCAGGATTTGGGGGTCACACGTGCCTATGTATTGGGGTGCTACAGATATCATGCCATGTTACATGTGATGACCTGTGTATCCGGGGGTCAGGATTTGGGGGTCACATGTGCCTATGTATTGGGGTGCTACAGATATCATGCCATGTTACATGTGATGACCTGGGTATCTGGGGGTCAGGATTTGGGGGTCACACATGCCTATGTATTGGGGTGCTACGTGTAACAGATATCATGCCATGTTACATGTGATGACCTGTGTATCCGGGGGTCAGGATTTGGGGGTCACACATGCCTATGTATTGGGGTGCTACGTGTAACAGATATCATGCCATGTTACATGTGATGACCTGTGTATCCGGGGGTCAGGATCTGGCGGGTCACACATGCTTCTAAGGTCACCCCCTCTCTCCCACAGCCGCTCTCCTCCACGTTGGGAATGGGGATATTTGTAGGACTGGTGGTTACATTCACATCCACTCTGAGCAGTGGTAAGGATCTGTATATAACATGGAAAGTGCAGAAAATCAGATTTTTACTCACCGTAAAATCCCTTCCTCGAAGTCCATCTGGGGGACGCTCCATCACCTCTGGGTATATAGTATATACTGTAGTGTGGGCTTTGGAGTCTGGCACTAAAATAGTTAAAAGCAGTCTCCTTCCCCCTACATAACTCCTCCACCCCCAGCAGCCCCTCAGTCTACATTTAGCAAAGCTGAACTGAGGAAAAACCAGAATGGACAACTGTAAACTAAACTAACTGTAACAATACCAGGTAAACGGGCAAGATAAGTCAGAGGGGGTGAGCTCGGCAACACCCAAACGGACTTCAAGGAATGGATTTTCCGGTGAGTAAAAAATCCAATTTCCTCTTGCATCCATCTGGGGGAGGCTCTATTACCTCTGAGAATTCCCAAAGCAAGCTAACATGGGGGAAGCTTTCGAATCGGCCGCTCGCAGAATGTTATGCCCAACACTGGCTTCACTCGCTCCAAACGTATGAAATCGGTTGAAGTTTGTGTAAGTGTGCACGGATGACCAGGTTACTGCCCTGCACTACTGCTCCACAGAAAAGCCATACCGCGCAGCCGAAGACATCCTAACAGCATGAGTCAAGTGGGCCCAGATAGAAGCTGGAACGGAAACATTTGAAAACAAATATGCTTGACGAATGGCAGAAGTGACTCATCGAGCGATGGTACACTTTGAGGCTGGTCAACCTCGCTTTGGTGCGTCAATCAACACCAATAAAGAATCCGTACTCCTCAGAGCAGAAGTACGGTCAAGATAAATGCGTAAAGCAAGATCATCCAAAAGCACCAGGGATGAACCATCAGCAGATGCCGAAGAATGCTAAAATGCTGTAAGAACAATTTCCTTGTTTATATGGAAAGAAGACACAACTTTCAGTCAAAAAGGAATGTTTTGTGCGTAGAACTACCTGGTCTGAATGAAAAATGAGAAGCGGTGGCGAGAGCAGCCAATTCAGATACTCCACTGATTCAAGTGGTTCAAAGGAAGCCTTCTGTAATATCTCCAATACCAAATTTAAGTCCCAAGGAGGAACCGGTAGAATGAAAGGAGCCTGGATACAAAGAACACCCTGAAAGAAGGTCTGAACTTCTGGAATGGTAGCCAACTTCCTTTGGAAAAAGGAGTGACAGGGCTGAAACCTGTCCTTTTAAGAGAAGAAAGATGAAGGCCTTTAGACAGACCTTCCTTGAGAAAGGACAAAATGCGAGTCACCCAAAAAACCTCTGCCAGAAACTTTTGACACTCACAACAGAATATATACAACTTCCACACGCAACGGTAAATCCGGGAAGAAATTAGGTTGCGAGCCTGGATTATGATCTCAACAACAGACCGGGGAAAAACCCTTAGCTCTCCAGATCTTGGTCTTAAGAACCAAGCCGTCAAAGCCAACAGAGGTAAATCAGGGTGAAGACAAGGACCTTGATTAAGAAGATCTGGGTGCAGAGGAAGATGGTACGGTTCGTCGGCCAACATTTTTTGAAGTATGGAGTACCAATGATGGAGAGGCCAGTCTGGGGCAATGAGATTGACCATCCAAGCTTCTTGTCGAATCCGCTGAAGGACCTGTGGAACCATTGCAAGGGGTGGAAATACGGAACAGACAAGGAGCTGTCATGGCATCCACCAGAATTACCTGAGGATCCCAAGACCGAGTGCCATATTGTGGAAGCTTCTTGGTGAGACGTGATCACCACTTGAACACTAGCTCTGCATACACCTTCTGGTGTAGTTCCTATTCTCCTAGATGAACTGTGTTGCAGCTTAGGAAATCCGCCTCTCTGTTCTCTACACCCAGAATATGAACTGCAGGGATTGCTGGAATCCAAAGCTCCGCCCAATGTAGTATGTGAGAAACTTCCCTCATTGCACACCAACTACATGTGCCAACCTGCTATTTTATGTAAGCCACTACTGTGGCATTGTCTGACTGGACACGCACCAGTAGGTTCCGTAGACAGGACTAAGCCAACGACAAGGCATAATGAATCGCCCTCAATGCCAAAATGTTGATAGGAAGAGTGTATTCCTGACTGGACCAAAGAACTTGCAGATACATGTTCACAACCACCGGATCCCAGCCCGTTAAGATGGTATCCATGGTGACAATCACACAATTCCAAATTGACAACTGAGAGCCCCAGGTCAGGTTTGGACCCTAAAGTCACCAACGGAGTGACCGAGGAGTCTGCAGAGATTGCCTGAACATTTGCCTGTCCAGTCAATGGTCTGATTTTGACCAATGATGAATCAGCTGGTTATGAAGAGGTCTGGCATGAAACCTGGTGAACAGAACTGCTTTGAATGTCACCACAATCTTTCCCAGCAGCTGCATGGCCCTGAGAATCAAGACTTGTGACAACTGTAAAACAGTTTTCACTCTGAACTGGAGATCCTGAACCTTCTCTTGCGGAATGAATGCTCTCTGACACTGGGTGTCAAAAATGAGACCCCAAAACACCATCTTTTGAGATGGAACAAGGTTGGATTTGGGGAAGTTGACAATTCATCTGAAAGTCTGGAGCGTGTTCTACAGTCATTTGAAGATGTTGTTGCAAAACGGACACTGAAGGAGCCCTGTGCAACAAATTAAGATATAATATTGACACCCCAACATCTGAACAGGGAGATCATGTGGGACATAACCTTTGTGAACACCCTGGGTGGCATGGAAAGTCCGAAAGGGAAGGCTTGAAACTGAAAATGCCAGTGGCCCACTGCCAATCACAGTAGATTATGATGATCCTTCCAAATGTGAAGATAGGCATCCTTGATGTCGATGGAAGCCAAATATTCAACTTCCTCCATAGAGTTGATAAGTGACCGCAGCAACTCCATTTTGAACTTTCCCAAGTGGAGATAAGGATTTAACCACTTGAGGATCGGAAAGAGGTAAAGAATGGAATAAAACCCCAGACCCTGCTGGTGTACAGGAACCGGAATGATTACCCCGGAGTCGGAAAGATAAGAGACTGCCTGCATAAGAGTCCTTCTTCTACAGCAATCTTGAGGAAGAGGAGTGGCAATAAAAAACTGTTTAGGACAGGACTCTCCAAGTCCAAAATGTAACCCCTGGACACAACTCTGCTCACCCATGATCCAGGCAGGATTGAATCCAAACATACCGAAACCTGAGTAACCATTTTCCCACCACCTGAGGGTGGGCTGGGGCCTCCAGGCCATCATGCAGATCGCCTTGCTGCCTTGGCAGTAGGACAATGGGTACAAGGGGTACCACGGCCTCGAAAGTAACCACAACAGGAAAATCTAGGAAAGCCTTGGAAGACCTAAAAGTTTCCCTTACTCTGGGACCAAAAGTAAAGGTGTCACGATCCGGGTATCTGGACGCCATTACTTACCCTTCAGATGCCTCCTAAGGTTGGCTCAGCGTTCCAGGACCGGATCCCGCTGTTCCTGAGTTTCCACATGCAAAATGTCAGAGTGGTGATTTCATCAGCCGCGGCCTCCGCTGTGCCCGCGTGGTTAAATGTGCGCTTGTCAGTCTGGCGTCTCCTGTGGCCGGCGTCGCCATTACTGTTTCAATTCTCACATGGATTACAAACCAAACTTCCCTCCAAGTGTCTGCATGGGCGCAGCCATCTTGGATTTTGTCATCTGATCATTTCCACCAATCTGCTGTCTGTATTGTTGATTTGCATAATTGCCTAGCCAACCCCTTCCTTGCTGCAGGTATAAGTAAGCTGTGCCTGAGCAAGGAAGTCGTCAGTGCTTTGGTTGTCTAACCTAGTTCCAGTTTGTCTCTCTCCTGTGGTTGTCTTCCAGGTTCCAGCTCCTGTCTCCAGACTTCTGCTATAGAGACCCGCACCAGCATTCCATCTGCGGTGTAGCCTGACTCTCCGATCCATTCTGGACTCACCTGTTTCCAGCAAACAATCACCTGCTTCCAGCAGTGTACAGCTTCTCTTAAAGGGCCGGTGTCCTTTTCTGCAGTTTACCACTCTCCACCGGTATTATTATTTCACCGCACTCAAACTCCAAACTTCATTATTATTTCATCGCTCTCAAGTTTGTTTATTATTTAACTGGTCCCAGCCAGTATCCACTCCGTACCAACAACAGTCTGGTTCCAGCCAGTATCCACAGCAGCCGTTTTTCAGCAGCCCAGCCTTTCCTGGAACACCGGCTGGTACGATCCTGGGTTCTCTCCATTGCTACAGTCGGGCCTGGTAAGGACTTTCCAACTAGAAGATTATAAGAACTGTCTCACACTACCAGTGCCTGTGGCCCTTGCCACCCTGTAGTACCCAGGAATTGTATTTATCCTCTGTTGACTTTTATGTTTCCTTTTACTGCTGCTGTGTTACGGAGTTTGTCATAATAAACATCATTGACTTTTATCCTGGTTGTCGTGGTCACGCCTTCGGGCAGTTATTCTACATGTTACTTACATGTCTAGGGGTCTGATACAACCTCCCAGGTTTCGTTACATCTCAGCCCCTACAACTGAGGCTGCCTCCCGTCAGCTCAGGCCCTCAGTTGTGACAGTAAGCACTGACCTAGTGAATCCAGCCGGAGACCAGGATCAAGCGGCCAGGCCGATGCAAGAACTGGCAGCCCGACTTGAACATCAGGAGGCTGCGCAGGGCCACATCATCCGCTGTCTCCAGGATCTCTCTACACGGCTGGATGGGATTCAAACGACCCTCCGTGGACCTGGAACGTCCGGTGCGTCCACTACAGTGACACCAGCTGTAACCCCACCCACCTTACCCATTTCCAGTCCACATCTTCATCTTCCAACGCCAGCAAAATTTGATGGATCTCCAAGGTTCTGCAGGGGATTTCTCAATCAATGTGAAATCCACTTTGAGCTTCTACCTGGCAATTTCTTCAGTGACTGTACCAAAATTGCCTATATCATCTCCCTTCTCAGTGGCTCAGCCCTTGACTGGGCATCACCTTTATGGGAGAAGTCTGATCCCCTGCTATCCTCCTATACTGACTTTGTAGCTACATTCAGGCGCATCTTCGACGAGCCAGGCCGGATAACATCTGCTTCATCTGAGATTCTTCGTTTACGCCAGGGAACACGTACTGTGGGACAGTATCTTATACAGTTTAAAATCCTGGCATCCGAACTGGCATGGAACGACGAGGCCCTGTATGCTGCATTCTGGCATGGCTTATCAGAACGCATCAAGGATGAGTTAGCTACCAGAGACTTGCCCTCTAAGTTGGATGAGCTAATTTCTCTTTGCACGAAGGTTGATCTACGTTTCAGAGAGAGAGCAACCGAGCGAGGAAGATCATCTACTCCTAAATCTTCTGCTCCTCCTCCTCGTCAACCATCTCCATCCAAGGATGAGCCTATGCAAATTAGTCGTTCCCGTCTATCTCCCGCTGAGCGCCGAAGACGTCTCTCTGAGTCTCTGTCTCTACTGTGCAGCTCCGTCGCACACTATCAATGCCTGTCCCAAACGTCCGGGAAACTCCAGATCCTAGCTCGCCAAGGAGAGGGCCGGCTAGGAGTAATGATCTCCTCTCCAGCTCCTCATGACTGTAACCTCCCAGTGTCGCTCCAAATTGCTCAACGTTACAGGAACGTCATTGCCCTCCTTGATTCCGGAGCAGCTGGGAATTTCATAACCGAAGCTTATGTTAAACGGTGGTCCCTACCCACCGAGAGACTGTCCTCGTCCATCTCTTTGACTGCCGTGGATGGCAGCAAGATTTTTGACGCAGTCATTTCCTTAAGGACTCTTCCAGTTCGTCTGAGAGTGGGAGTTCTTCATTCTGAGTATATTTCTTTTTTAGTGATTCCAAGAGCCACACATCCAGTGGTTTTAGGCCTTCCATGGCTCCGTCTCCACAACCCATCAATTGACTGGACGACTACGCAAATACTGGCATGGGGTCCCTCCTGTGCTGAGACTTGTTTAGCCAAAGTTCTTCCTGTTTGTTCTTCCTTCCCCAGGTCATCTGATGTTCCGCCTCCTCCATATCAAGACTTCACGGACGTGTTCAGTAAAGCCTCTGCTGATATCCTTCCTCCTCATAGAGAATGGGACTGCCCAATCGACCTCATTCCAGGGAAGGTTCCACCGCGAGGCCAAACTTATCCGTTGTCTCTGCCTGAGACACACTCCATGGAAGAGTACATCAAAGAGAACCTGGCGAAGGGTTTCATCCGACCATCTTCTTCTCCAGCCGGCGCAGGCTTCTTCTTCGTTAAGAAGAAAGACGGTGGTCTGCGTCCGTGCATCGACTACAGAGGTCTGAACGACATTACCGTCAAGAACCGATACCCTTTACCCCTGATTACCGAGCTCTTTGATAGAGTTAGTGGTGCAACCATTTTCACAAAGCTGGACTTGAGGGGTGCCTACAATCTCATCCGAATCCGTGAGGGTGACGAGTGGAAGACCGCCTTTAAACACCCGTGACGGACATTATGAGTACCTCGTCATGCCCTTCGGATTGAGCAACGCTCCAGCAGTCTTCCAGCACTTCGTGAATGAGATTTTCAGGGACATCTTGTACCGCCATGTCGTGGTTTATCTAGACGACATCCTCATCTTTGCTAATAATCTCGAAGATCATCGTTTCTGGGTAAAAGAGGTTCTTTCCCGTCTCCATGTCAATCACCTCTATTGTAAATTGGAGAAGTGTGTGTTTGAAGTTAAAACCATTCCGTTTCTATGTTACATTGTGTCCGGTTCCGGACTAGAGATGGATCCTTAGAAACTCCAAGCAATCCAGAATTGGCCTATACCCTTAAGCCTCAAAGGGGTCCAGAGGTTCTTAGGGTTCGCCAATTATTATAGAAAATTTATACGAGACTTTTCCACCATTGTGGCGCCTATCACTGCATTAACCAAGAAAGGTGCTAATCCGTCCAAGTGGTCCGAGGAAGCTACACAGGCCTTTCACCTTCTGAAGCAACGGTTCATCTCTGCACCAGTTCTGAAACAGCCCGACACCGACTCTCCTTTTATCTTAGAGGTAGATGCCTCCTCCGTTGGAGTAGGAGCAGTGTTATCCCAGAGGGCCAAAGATGGACATCTACATCCTTGCAGTTTCTTCTCCCGGAAGTTCTCCCCAGCTGAGCGCAACTATGCCATTGGTGATCAGGAGTTGCTAGCCATCAAGCTCGCTCTGGAGGAGTGGAGATACCTGTTGGAGGGAGCTTCCCACTCAATCACCATACTTACCGACCACAAAAATCTTTTATATCTCAAAGGCGCACAATGTCTGAATCCTCGTCAGGCCAGATGGGCACTTTTCTTCTCTAGGTTTGACTTTAAACTCCAGTTCTGTCCGGGTTCTCAGAATCGTAAGGCCGATGCCCTTTCCCGCTCATGGGAGCAAGAAAATGAGTCCGAGTCTGCAGACAAGCATCCTATTATTAATCCGTTGGCATTCTCCACGGTAGGGATGGACTCTACGCCTCCACCAGGGAAAAGTTTTGTTAAGCCAGTTCTAAGGAAGAAGCTCATGCATTGGGCCCATGCTTCCCGTTTTGCTGGACATACAGGCATTCAGAAAACCCTTGAATTTATTTCTAGGTCCTACTGGTGGCCAACTCTGAAGAAGGACGTTATGGAATTTATTGCCTCCTGCCCAAAGTGTGCCCAACACAAAGTCTCCCGCCAGTCGCCTGCGGGGCAACTGGTTCCATTATCTGTTCCCCGTCGACCTTGGACCCATTTGTCGATGGACTTTGTTTCCGATCTACCTATCTGCAACAAGTTTAATACCATCTGGGTGGTAGTTGACCGGTTCACCAAGATGGCACATTTCATCCCTCTCACCGGTCTTCCGTCAGCTTCCAAGTTGGCTCAAGTGTTTATACAAGAGATCTTCCGACTTCACGGTCTTCCTGAAGAGATCATCTCGGATCGTGGAGTACAATTTGTAGCCAAATTTTGGCGAAGTTTCTGTCAAGCCCTCCAAGTCAAGTTAAAGTTTTCCACGGCTTACCATCCTCAGACCAATGGTCAAACCGAGAGGGTGAATCAGGACTTGGAGGCCTTCCTCCGTATATATGTGTCTTCCTCTCAAGATGACTGGGTTCAACTCCTTCCTTGGGCCGAGTTCAGCCACAACAATCAATACCATTCCTCATCTTCTTCTACACCATTCTTCATTAATTATGGATTCCACCCTAAAGTCCCAGAATTCCAACCGCTTCCCGCAACTTCTGTTCCAGCAGTGGATGTCACCTTGCGTCAGTTTTCAAACAACTGGAGGAACGTCCGCGCAGCCCTGCTTAAAGCCTCATTCAGGTATAAGAAGTTTGCCGATAGGAAGCGTAGAGCGGTTCCTGCTCTCAAGGTGGGTGATCGTGTGTGGCTGTCCACGAAGAATTTGAGGTTGAGAGTTCCCAGCATGAAATTTGCACCTCGCTACATCGGACCCTTCAAGATTGAACAAGTCATCAATCCTGTTGCCTACAGGTTACAGTTACCATCCTTCTTGAAAATACCCAGGACATTTCATGTTTCTTTGTTGAAACCGCTGATCCTGAATCGGTTTCATTCCGCACTTCCTCCAGCTCCCAAAATTCAGACTCAACGGGGAGTCGAGTACGAGGTGGCCAAGATTTTGGACTCACGTTTCCGTTACGGTCAGTTACAATACCTCATTGACTGGAAGGGCTATGGTCCTGAAGAACGCTCTTGGACCAATGCCTCAGACGTCCATGCTCCTGCCTTGGTCCGAAATTTCCACGCAAAGTTTCCTTTAAAGCCTAAGAAGTGTCCTGGGGCCACTCCTAAAGGGGGGGGTGCTGTCACGATCTGGGTATCTGGACGCCATTACTTACCCTTCAGATGCCACATGCAAAATGTCAGAGTGGTGATTTCATCAGCCGCGGCCTCCGCTGTGCCCGCGTGGTTAAATGTGCGCTTGTCAGTCTGGCGTCTCCTGTCTCCTGTGGCCGGCGTCGCCATTACTGTTTCAATTCTCACATGGATTACAAACCAAACTTCCCTCCAAGTGTCCGCATGGGCGCAGCCATCTTGGATTTTGTCATCTGATCATTTCCACCAATCTGCTGTCTGTATTGTTGATTTGCATAATTGCCTAGCCAACCCCTTCCTTGCTGCAGGTATAAGTAAGCTGTGCCTGAGCAAGGAAGTCGTCAGTGCTTTGGTTGTCTAACCTAGTTCCAGTTTGTCTCTCTCCTGTGGTTGTCTTCCAGGTTCCAGCTCCTGTCTCCAGACTTCTGCTATAGAGACCCGCACCAGCATTCCATCTGCGGTGTAGCCTGACTCTCCGATCCATTCTGGACTCACCTGTTTCCAGCAAACAATCACCTGCTTCCAGCCCAGCTTCCAGCAGTGTACAGCTTCTCTTAAAGGGCCGGTGTCCTTTTCTGCAGTTTACCACTCTCCACCGGTATTATTATTTCACCGCACTCAAACTCCAAACTTCATTATTATTTCATCGCTCTCAAGTTTGTTTATTATTTAACTGGTCCCAGCCAGTATCCACTCCGTACCAACAACAGTCTGGTTCCAGCCAGTATCCACAGCAGCCGTTTTTCAGCAGCCCAGCCTTTCCTGGAACACCGGCTGGTACGATCCTGGGTTCTCTCCATTGCTACAGTCGGGCCTGGTAAGGACTTTCCAACTAGAAGATTATAAGAACTGTCTCACACTACCAGTGCCTGTGGCCCTTGCCACCCTGTAGTACCCAGGAATTGTATTTATCCTCTGTTGACTTTTATGTTTCCTTTTACTGCTGCTGTGTTACGGAGTTTGTCATAATAAACATCATTGACTTTTATCCTGGTTGTCGTTGTCACGCCTTCGGGCAGTTATTCTACATGTTACTTACATGTCTAGGGGTCTGATACAACCTCCCAGGTTCCGTTACATCTCAGCCCCTACAACTGAGGCTGCCTCCCGTCAGCTCAGGCCCTCAGTTGTGACAAAAGGTACCTGGGATATTTAGGTTTTGGAGTCGAGACAGGAAGGTAAGGGCTCCTACCCCCTGTAGACTGTTTTTTTTTGTTTGTTTTTGTAAGTTCTGATCCTGTTAAGTTGCCCTTAAAAGGAGCTGCATCCAAAGTGTGTTTAGACTCAGTATCTGCATTCCAGGCCTGAAGCCACAGAGAATTTCTTCCAGAAACTGGCAAAGCTCAGATGCCAGACAGCACATATAAACGGTGTCTAATAAGTCATCCCCTATATAGATACGAGCCTCTGTAATCTGATCAGCTAAAATAACTAGCCTCAGATGGACCTTCCAACTAGAACCCAGATACCATCTGGGACATCCATGAATCAATAGCCTTAATCACCCAGGCGCTAGCTAGAAAAAGCCGCAGGGAGACAATGGATAGTGCAAAAATAGAGTTCAGAACAACCTTGCTCTTTCTATCCATGGATCTCCAAGTATAATGGTCTGAACCATAGGAATAACCGCTGTTTACGCTGGCCTAGCGATAGGAAAGT
The DNA here is from genome assembly GCF_028390025.1 of Pseudophryne corroboree. Classification (NCBI taxonomy): domain Eukaryota; kingdom Metazoa; phylum Chordata; class Amphibia; order Anura; family Myobatrachidae; genus Pseudophryne; species Pseudophryne corroboree. The sequence goes on along the minus strand of NC_086450.1, from coordinate 514,889,431 downwards.
CCACCTTAGGTGGAATCTTTCAAGGCTTGGTGTCCCCATTGAGAAAAGGGTATAGATATTTAAACTTCTTTGGGACCTGAAACTTTGAGTTAGGCATAAGCCAGGCTTCCTTTAAGACTTCTCCAAAAAGGTCGGGAACACAGAGACTTCAGTTTCTTCTTACCTTTGAAGAAAGAGGTCGAGCTGGTCTCAGGAACAGCCGGATCCTGTAACGTCGGATGGACTGCATCAACAAGAAGAGAAACTTCTGAACTAGAGTGGGAATTATCCTCCAAAACAGAAGTATCTTCCCAATCAGGATCCAATTCCCATTTTTCCTGAGAGGCAGCGGCAGAGGCTGGATCATCTTCAAAAAAATCAAGAGGGGGATTGAACAAAATGTCTCCATGGCAGTAGCCCCTACAGACGTTACTATTTTATTTAAAGATGTGGCCAGTTCCGAGAGAGACCGACCCATATTATGAACCCATGATGGCTCTTCAGCAGAATCAGCAAAATGTTGCAGCTGAGCACAATGTAAAACAATTACTAGCCTGAGAATGGCCTAACTGCTATGGCATCTGCCCTAGACCTGGCCCAATCAGGCATCACCGTCTGCTCTGCAGAACATCCGGGCAGAGGTTCAACTAACACTTCTGAGAATACTGCACAGAGTGACCCGGGATCTGTACAACCTTTTGGTAACTTTTTTAACCATATTTAGTACAGGTGAAATAAGTAGCTGATCCCAGCTTACCTGTGGGAACCTTGTCTGGCTTCTCTGCCATAATATTGAAAAATATACTAAATATTAAGTCAGCAATAGGGAATAGTGCAGGAAAAAAAACACTTTAGTACCACAATAAATTCTCAACATTGACCACTAAATGTCATATGCAGAGAAAATAATGATGGACAACTGCCTAAGCCCTAAATAGTGCATTATATGTTGCTTATCCAATAGAGCCAGCAGTATAAAAGGTTATAATAATCAACAGAGAAGACGACCTATGTAAAATAACACCTCAGTACACCTTTCCTTCCCCAAGCGCACTGGCGTATCTATAATGAGACCAGGGGGAGCCCACACTGCACCCATTTTTTTCAATACTGACCCCTCCGGAGTCCTGCACTGATGTCGACCATTTTCACTGAGTTCTACGCATACGCACTAGAGCCCCTAGGGCTCAGATTCTACAATGCCCCCTGGCAGAGAGGAGGAAGCCTGAATGGACGAGGCTGGACACGGGCCTCCTTATCTCTTAAAGTGCCCCTGCCCCAGTGCCTCCTCAGACGCATGTCTGGTGCGGGTAGGGCCCTAGGGACAAAATGCAGTTTGGTGACTCTCCAGAGGCAGCACTTAGAGTGGGGCACAGGGCTCACACAAACAAACACTCTATCTATAGAACTCCCACCTGTAAGCAGGGGCTGAGCCCTCCAATAGAAAACAATAAAAGTAAAAGCTAGGCTCTGACTATCATGCCTTGAACGAGGCACTAAAAAGAAGACTGAGGCACAGCTGGAGGGGAAGGGGGGGGGGGGGGGGGGTTATATAGGGGGAAGGAGCCAACTTTTAACTATTTTAGTGCAAGACTCCAAAGCCCACACTATTTACCCCAGAGGTAATGTCCCCCAGATGGACGCAAGAGGAAATAATTTGTTTTAATAACAATTAAAGTTGCTGACAATCGGGACCCCCCGTAGACACATGGTATGACCTGTGCAGAGTGACGTGACCCCAAGATCCAACGACTATATCCGTCAGACCGTCCTGTGTCATATCCAAAACTCCATGAATGGAGAGACCAAAACCTTGGCTCTCTGGAAGACCCGGTATGCGCTGAAAACAGAAAGGGAAAGAGACAACACAACATGATTACTCTGCCCTGGCTTCATCCCCTGAGCCCAGCGCCCATCAGGTCTGCAATCCATCCCTACATCTTCCCCAACTAGGCCCGCTGTACCCACTGACGTGAGCCTTCATGGCAGAACCAGGGGTAGGGCGTGCCGGGTTTTCATCACTTCTAATTGACTGCCCCTTCTAGATGGAGGCATAACGGGGTGTGACGAGAATTAGTGAGATGGTTATAACGGAGTATGATCTCACAGCTTGTTCCAGATACCCATACACAACAGCAGGTATGCAAGGACATGTCTCCACCGCATGGGGTAGCTATCCTGCAATCCACAGGGTTCTCACACATGGGGTCTTTGTCATTCTAGTATTTGGGAGACAGGTCCTGGTTCAGCCATCACACGCTTCTCTCTATCCTACAGTATCTGTGTGCTCTGGAGCCTCTCACCTGTCTCTATAGACTGCATTCATGTCACTCATGTCTCTTTCCTATCCGTCTTCTCCACGCTGTCTGCTGGGAACTCTCTCCTATCTGGTTTCTAGACAAGATCTCTCCGGATAGGGGCACCTGCCACTCATCTCTCTCCTATCCGGCCTCTTGGACTCTTTCCTATCTGGTCTTGCTCTCTGTATCCGGCATCTCTCAACTATCTGTCTCTCAAGCCTCTCTCTCTCATCAGTCTCTCTGGCCTCTGTGTCTCTCCTATCCGGCATCTTTGAACTCTTTCCTATCTGGTCTCACTCTCTGTACCCGGCCTCTCTCTCCTATCTGTCTCTCCGGCCTCTCTCTCTCTCCTATCTGTCTCTCCGGCCTCTCTCTCTCTCCTATCTCTCTCTCCTATCTGTCTCTCTGGCCTCTCTCTCTCTCTCTCTCTCTCCTATCTGTCTCTCCGGTCTCTCTCTCCTATCTGTCTCTCCGGCCTCTCTCTCTCTCCTATCTGTCTCTTTGGCCTTCCTCTCCCTCTCTGGCCTCCCTCTCCCTCTCTGGCCTCTCCGGCCTCCCTCTCCCTCTCTGGCCTCTCCGGCCTCCCTCTCCCTCTCTGGCCTCTCCGGCCTCCCTCTCCCTCTCTGGCCTCTCCGGCCTCCTTCTCCCTCTCTGGCCTCTCCGGCCTCCCCTTATCTGGCCTCTCTCTCCCTCTCCCTCCCTGGCCTCTCCGGCCTCCCTCTCCTTCCCTGGCCTCTCTGGCCTCCCTCCCTGGCCTCCCTCTCCCACCTATGCAGACTCTCTCTGCCTGTATGTAATGTCTCTCTGGATTGCCCTCTTCTCCCCCTTGCTGCCCACGCATTACCTGGGTATGGGTGGCTGACAGCCCTGCAGGTTCCCCTCTGTATATATACATTGCTCCTCTCCCATCCATCTCATATGGGGCTCCCACTGCCACCTCATTGAAGCCATCTCCATCCAGGTCGCCAAGTGTTGAGACCGCTGCTCCAAAGTGAGAATGGAGGTGACCTGTCTCTCCGTGCAGAGTGACCCGGCGCACAAGGTTTCCCTACAAGGGACAGACGGTTACCATGATGTACAGATGCCGTGCACTGTCTCTCTCGTTCACACAATGTCCTCACCTGCTCAATGCCATACACGTAAACCTGTCCAGACCATTTCACTTCATAGTGATGAGGAGCGGAAACCATCACCAAATCCGAATGTCCATCCTGGTCCAGATCAGGGGCCGCTATCTCCGAGCCAAAGTATGAACCAACCTGAGAAAGCATTGGGAGCTTCATTAGTGGCACATTATGTGGAGCTGGACACATTCCTTACTATCTGTGGCACTCCGCACTGTGTGAACTCTACAGGCCTCGCCATGATCAGCACCGCGTGCACTCTACAGGCCCCGCCATCATCAGCACCGCGTGCACTCTACAGGCCACATTATCATCAGCACCACGTGCACTCTACAGGCCACATTATCATCAGCACCACGTGCACTCTACAGGCCACATTATCATCAGCACCGCGTGCACTCTACAGGCCACATTATCATCAGCACCGCGTGCACTCTACAGGCCCCGCCATCATCAGCACCGCGTGCACTCTACAGGCCCCGCCATCATCAGCACAACGTGCACTCTACAGGCCACATTATCATCAGCACCGCGTGCACTCTACAGGCCCCGCCATCATCAGCACCGCGTGCACTCTACAGGCCCCGCCATCATCAGCACAACGTGCACTCTACAGGCCACATTATCATCAGCACCGCGTGCACTCTACAGGCCACATTATCATCAGCACCGCGTGCACTCTACAGGCCACATTATCATCAGCACCGCGTGCACTCTACAGGCCACATTATCATCAGCACCACGTGCACTCTACAGGCCACATTATCATCAGCACCGCGTGCACTCTACAGGCCACATCATCATCAGCACCACGTGCACTCTACAGGCCACATTATCACCAGCACCACGTGCACTCTACAGGCCCCGCCATCATCAGCACCGCGTGCACTCTACAGGCCACATTATCATCAGCACCGCGTGCACTCTACAGGCCCCGCCATCATCAGCACCACGTGCACTCTACAGGCCCCGCCATCATCAGCACCGCGTGCACTCTACAGGCCACACCATCATCAGCACCACGTGCACTCTACAGGTCACATTATCATCAGCACCACGTGCACTCTACAGGCCACATTATCACCAGCACCACGTGCACTCTACAGGCCCCGCCATCATCAGCACCGCGTGCACTCTACAGGCCACATTATCATCAGCACCGCGTGCACTCTACAGGCCCCGCCATCATCAGCACCGCGTGCACTCTACAGGCCTCGCCATCATCAGCACCGCATGCACTCTACAGGTCACATTATCATCAGCACCACGTGCACTCTACAGGCCACATTATCATCAGCACCGCGTGCACTCTACAGGCCCCGCCATCATCAGCACCGCGTGCACTCTACAGGCCACATTATCATCAGCACCGCGTGCACTCTACAGGCCACATTATCATCAGCACCGCGTGCACTCTACAGGCCACATTATCATCAGCACCGCGTGCACTCTACAGGCCACATTATCATCAGCACCGCGTGCACTCTACAGGCCACATTATAATCAGCACCACGTGCACTCTACAGGCCACATTATCATCAGCACCGCGTGCACTCTACAGGCCACATTATCATCAGCACCGCGTGCACTCTACAGGCCACATTATCATCAGCACCGCGTGCACTCTACAGGCCACATTATCATCAGCACCGCGTGCACTCTACAGGCCCCACCATCATCAGCACCGCGTGCACTCTACAGGCCCCGCCATCATCAGCACCGCGTGCACTCTACAGGCCACATCATCATCAGCACCGCGTGCACTCTACAGGCCACATTATCATCAGCACCGCGTGCACTCTACAGGCCTCGCCATCATCAGCACCACATGCACTCTACAGGTCACATTATCATCAGCACCGCGTGCACTCTACAGGCCCCGCCATCATCAGCACCGCGTGCACTCTACAGGCCACATTATCATCAGCACCGCGTGCACTCTACAGGACACATTATCATCAGCACCGCGTGCACTCTACAGGCCTCGCCATCATCAGCACCACGTGCACTCTACAGGTCACATTATCATCAGCACCACGTGCACTCTACAGGCCACATTATCATCAGCACCGCGTGCACTCTACAGGCCCCGCCATCATCAGCACCACGTGCACTCTACAGGCCACATTATCATCAGCACCGCGTGCACTCTACAGGCCACATTATCATCAGCACCGCGTGCACTCTACAGGCCACATTATCATCAGCACCGCGTGCACTCTACAGGCCACATTATCATCAGCACCGCGTGCACTCTACAGGCCACATTATCATCAGCACCGCGTGCACTCTACAGGCCCCGCCATCATCAGCACCGCGTGCACTCTACAGGCCACATTATCATCAGCACCGCGTGCACTCTACAGGCCCCGCCATCATCAGCACCGCGTGCACTCTACAGGCCACATTATCATCAGCACCGCCTGCACTCTACAGGCCACATTATCATCAGCACCGCGTGCACTCTACAGACCACATTATCATCAGCACCGCGTGCACTCTACAGACCACATTATCATCAGCACCACGTGCACTCTACAGGTCACATTATCATCAGCACCACGTGCACTCTACAGGCCACATTATCATCAGCACCGCGTGCACTCTACAGGCCCCGCCATCATCAGCACCACGTGCACTCTACAGGCCACATTATCATCAGCACCGCGTGCACTCTACAGGCCACATTATCATCAGCACCACGTGCACTCTACAGGCCACATTATCATCAGCACCACGTGCACTCTACAGGCCACATTATCATCAGCACCGCGTGCACTCTACAGGCCCCACCATCATCAGCACCGCGTGCACTCTACAGGCCTCGCCATCATCAGCACCGCGTGCACTCTACAGGCCCCGCCATCATCAGCACCGCGTGCACTCTACAGGCCCCACCATCATCAGCACCGCGTGCACTCTACAGGCCACATTATCATCAGCACCGCGTGCACTCTACAGGCCACATTATCATCAGCACCGCGTGCACTCTACAGGCCCCGCCATCATCAGCACCGCGTGCACTCTACAGGCCTCGCCATCATCAGCACCGCGTGCACTCTACAGGCCACATTATCATCAGCACCGCGTGCACTCTACAGGCCCCGCCATCATCAGCACCACGTGCACTCTACAGGCCCCGCCATCATCAGCACCGCGTGCACTCTACAGACCACATTATCATCAGCACCACGTGCACTCTACAGGCCCCGCCATCATCAGCACCGCGTGCACTCTACAGGCCCCGCCATCATCAGCACCGCGTGCACTCTACAGACCACATTATCATCAGCACCACGTGCACTCTACAGGTCACATTATCATCAGCACCACGTGCACTCTACAGGCCACATTATCATCAGCACCGCGTGCACTCTACAGGCCCCGCCATCATCAGCACCGCGTGCACTCTACAGGCCACATTATCATCAGCACCGCGTGCACTCTACAGGCCCCGCCATCATCAGCACCGCGTGCACTCTACAGGCCACATTATCATCAGCACCACGTGCACTCTACAGGCCACATTATCATCAGCACCACGTGCACTCTACAGGCCCCGCCATCATCAGCACCGCGTGCACTCTACAGGCCACGTTATCATCAGCACCACGTGCACTCTACAGGCCCCGCCATCATCAGCACCGCGTGCACTCTACAGGCCACATTATAATCAGCACCGCGTGCACTCTACAGGCCCCGCCATCATCAGCACCACGTGCACTCTACAGGCCCCGCCATCATCAGCACCGCGTGCACTCTACAGGCCACACCATCATCAGCACCACGTGCACTCTACAGGCCACATTATCATCAGCACCGCGTGCACTCTACAGGCCCCGCCATCATCAGCACCGCGTGCACTCTACAGGCCACATTATCATCAGCACCGCGTGCACTCTACAGGCCACATTATCATCAGCACCGCGTGCACTCTACAGGCCACATTATAATCAGCACCACGTGCACTCTACAGGCCACATTATCATCAGCACCGCGTGCACTCTACAGGCCACATTATCATCAGCACCGCGTGCACTCTACAGGCCACATCATCATCAGCACCGCGTGCACTCTACAGGCCCCGCCATCATCAGCACCACGTGCACTCTACAGGCCACATTATCATCAGCACCGCGTGCACTCTACAGGCCCCGCCATCATCAGCACCGCGTGCACTCTACAGGCCACATTATCATCAGCACCGCGTGCACTCTACAGGCCACATTATCATCAGCACCGCGTGCACTCTACAGGCCACATTATCATCAGCACCGCGTGCACTCTACAGGCCACATTATCATCAGCACCGCGTGCACTCTACAGGCCCCGCCATCATCAGCACCGCGTGCACTCTACAGGCCCCGCCATCATCAGCACCGCGTGCACTCTACAGGCCCCGCCATCATCAGCACCACGTGCACTCTACAGGCCACATTATCATCAGCACCGCGTGCACTCTACAGGCCACATTATCATCAGCACCACGTGCACTCTACAGGCCACATTATCATCAGCACCGCGTGCACTCTACAGGCCCCGCCATCAGATATGACATGAATACCCCCTGACTGATTGCATCTCACCCCCCGTATTCCTTCTCTCTAGGCACGTGGGGCTGTAGCTGTAGCCTGCATACAGATAAGCGAATGTAACACCACTTACACTGACTTAGTACAAATCCCCCCCCCCCCCCCCATGACTTTCTCTCTGACCTCGTCCTGTTCTCACCTGTTCTCCTTGAAGGGAATCTGTCTTTTCCCATCCTGGTCCATCTGGGATCTCACGCAGGACAGTCACAAGCCCAACGTACTGGTACCTGGGGGCACCGACCACACACAACAGCCCGTCAGTGGTGCGGAGCAGTCTGACGGAGTAACCTGCAGGATGTCACAGACTGAGATTAGAGTTCTGGCTGTGTCCTGCTGAGCGGAGGCAGCTTTGTGGTAAATCCGCTCTGTCCTCCTCCACTACTCACCCAGGTAGCCATTCTTGTACTCTTCTGGAAGAGACATGTTCACCAGCATCTCCTGATTCGAGACATCAAGGATTCCACCAGACCAGTCAAATATTCCCGGGTCTCCGAGCATCCGCCGATCCTATAAGAAGCAGAGGTTCCAGTCACATGCACAGAAGTCATAGTAGCCAATTCCATGATTACGTAGAGGAATGGAAACGGCGGATACACAGCGGCAATGTGTCCCTACATCGTGTCCTGTACCTCTATAGTGGTGGGCAGGAACATGCACAGGACACAAAGGAGATGTGCGCACCTAGCGCCGGTACCAGAGATCTTACCACATAGGTAACTAGGCATACAGTACTATCCAATATAGGTGTAACGGTGGTCACGCCCACAGTGACCTCTACCGGTACACAGCAGCCATACACACCACCATCACCACACACACCGCTATACTACCGCCATACACACACACACCGCTATCCAACCACAATACATACACCACTATCCCACCACCATTCCTTACACACACACACATACACACCAGCACTGCCAAACACACATCACTATCCAACCACAATACATACACCCCTATCCCACCACCATTCCTTACACACACACACACACACACACACACACACACACACACACACACACCGCTATCCAACCACAATACATTCACCACTATCCCACCACAATTCCTTACACACACACACACACAGCTATCCAACCACAATACATACACCACTATCCCACCACCATTCCTTACACACACACACACACACACACCGCTATCCAACCACAATACATACACCCCTATCCCACCACCATTCCTTACACACACACACACACCGCTATCCAACCACAATACATACACCCCTATCCCACCACCATTCCTTACACACACACATACACACCAGCACTGCCAAACACACATCACTATCCAACCACCATAAACACACCACAATAACCACACACGTATCACTATCCAACCACCATACACACACCACAATAACCACACACGTATCACTATCCACCCGCCTACACACACACACCGTTATCCAACCACACACATATACACACCAGCACTGCTAAACACACATCACTATCCAACCACCATACACACACACACACACCGCTATCCAACCACAATACATACACCACTATCTCACCACCCTCCACACACACACCGCTATCCAACCACAATACATACACCACTATCCCACCACCATTCCTTACACACACACAGACACACACACACACACCGCTATCCAACCACAATACATACACCACTATCCCACCACCATTCCTTACACACACACACACGCACACACAGCTATCCAACCACAATACATACACCACTATCCCACCACCATTCCTTACGCACACACACACACACACACACACACCAGCACTGTCAAACACACATCACTATCCAACCACCACACACACATCACCTTAACCCCACACGTATCGCTATCCAACCGCCATACACACACACACACACACCGTTATCCAACCACACACATATACACACCAACACTGCTAAACACACACTATCCAACCACTATACACACAAACACACCGCTATCCAGCCACAATACATACACCACTATCTCAACACCCTCCTCACACACACACACACATCAGCACTGCCAAACACACATAGCTATCCAACCACCATACACACACGCATCGCTATCCAACCACAATACATATACACACCACTATCTCACCACCCTCCTCACACACACACACTCATACACACACCAGCACAGCCAAGCATACATCACTATCCAACCACCATACACACACACCAGCACTGACATACACACCACCGTCACTATCTCCCCACCCTCCACACCACACACACGCACACCACCACATATCACTGCCATGGACACCACAATCACTGTGTAAAAATACTACCACTGGCACACACAAACACACCACTGTTCCACAAACATTACCAAACTTACCTTCATCAGAGCAGCGCTGAGCCCGGCTGAGGACAGCTCCCGTGTGAAACTGGACCCTTGAGCCACACCTAGGAACACAAATCGCATGACATCGTACATACTCCAAAAAGGTTCCACATCCCTCACATTAAAAGGACAGTCAGTTAAAGTGACCCCAAAAGTGTAAATACCCAAACTCACTCTAGATGACAGGTTATTTTCTTACATAGGTCTACACGTCACTGACACCTACATCTCTATCATCTTAGGATCACACATCTGCATACACAGGGCCTACAAGTCACTGACACCTACATCTCTATCATCTAAGGATCACACATCTCCTTACACAGGGCCTACACGTCACTGACAACTACACCTCTATCATCTAAGGATCACACATCTCCATACACAAGGCCTACAAGTCACTGACAACTACATCTCTATCATCTAGGAGTCACACATCTCCTTACACAGGGCCTACACGTCACTGACACCTACATCTCTATCATCTAGAAGTCACACATCTCCTTACACAGGGCCTACACGTCACTGACAACTACACCTCTATCATCTAGGAGTCACACATCTCCTTACATAGGGCCTACACGTCACTGACAGCTACACCTCTATCATCTAGGAGTCACCCATCTCCATACACAGGGCCTACACGTCACTGACACCTACACCTCTATCATCTAGGAGTCACATCTCCATACACAGGGTATACACGTCACTGACACCTACATCTCTATTATCTAGGAGTCACATCTCCATACACAGGGCCTACATGTCACTAACAACTACACCTCTATCATCTAGGAGTCACATCTCCATACATAGGGTATACACGTCACTGACACCTACATCTCTATCATCTAGAAGTCACACATCTCCTTACACAGGGCCTACACATCACTGACACCTACATCTCTATCATCTAAGGATCACACATCTCCATACACAGGGCCTACACGTCACTGACAACTACACCTCTATCATCTAGGAGTCACACATCTCCTTACATAGGGCCTACACGTCACTGACAGCAACACCTCTATCATCTAAGGATCACACATCTCCATACACAAGGCCTACAAGTCACTGACAACAACATCTCTATCATCTAGGAGTCACACATCTCCTTACACAGGGCCTACACGTCACTGACACCTACACCTCTATCATCTAGAAGTCACACATCTCCTTACACAGGGCCTACACATCACTGACACCTACACCTCTATCATCTAGGAGTCACACATCTCCTTACACAGGGCCTACACATCACTGACACCTACACCTCTATCATCTAGGAGTCACATCTCCATACACAGGGTATACACGTCACTGACACCTACATCTCTATTATCTAGGAGTCACATCTCCATACACAGGGCCTACATGTCACTAACAACTACACCTCTATCATCTAGGAGTCACATCTCCATACATAGGGTATACACGTCACTGACACCTACATCTCTATCATCTAAGGATTACACAACTCCACACACAGGGCCTACATGTCACTGACAACTACACCTCTATCATCTAAGGATTACACATCTCCATACACAGGGCCTACATGTCACCGACACCTACATCTCTATCATCTAGAAGTCACATCTCCATACACAGGGCCTACACATCACTGACACCTACATCTCTATCATCTAGGAGTCACATCTCCATACACATGGCCTACACGTCACTGACACCTACACCTCCATCATCTAGGAGTCACACATCTCCTTACACAAGGCCTACACGTCACTGGCAACTACACCTCTATCATCTAGGAGTCACATCTCCTTACACAGGGCCTACACGTCACTGACACCTACATCTCTATCATATAGGAGTCACACATCTCCATACACAGGGCCTACACGTCACTGACACCTACATCTCTATCATCTAAGGATCACACATCTCCATACACAAGGCCTACAAGTCACTGACACCTACATCTCTATCATCTAGAAGTCACACATCTCCTTACACAGGGCCTACACGTCACTGACACCTACATCTCTATCATCTAGAAGTCACACATCTCCTTACACAAGGCCTACACGTCACTGACACCTATACCTCTATCATCTAGGAGTCACACATCTCCTTACACAGGGCCTACACATCACTGACACCTACACCTCTATCACCTAGGAGTTACATATCCATACACAGGGCCTACACGTCACTGACACATACATCTCTATCCTCTATGAGTCACTTGTCCTTACACAGGGCCTACAAGTCACTGACACCTACATCTCTATCATCTAGGAGTCACATCTCCATACACAGGGTCTACACGTCACTGACACCTACATCTCTATCATCTAGGAGTCACATCTCCATACACAGGGTCTACACGTCACTGACACCTACATCTCTATCATCTAGGAGTCACATCTCCATACACAGGGTCTACACGTCACTGACACCTACATCTCTATCATCTAGAAGTCACACATCTCCTTACACAGGGCCTACACGTCACTGACACCTACATCTCTATCATCTAGAAGTCACACATCTCCTTACACAAGGCCTACACGTCACTGACACCTATACCTCTATCATCTAGGAGTCACACATCTCCTTACACAGGGCCTACATGTCACTGACACCTACACCTCTATCATCTAGTAGTCACATCTCCATACACAGGGCCTACACGTCACTGACACATACATCTCTATCACCTAGGAGTTACATATCCATACACAGGGCCTACACGTCACTGACACCTACATCTCAATCATCTAGGAGTCACATCTCCATACACAGGGTCTACATGTCACTGACACCTCTATCATCTAGGAGTCACATCTCCATACACAGGGCCTACATGTCACTGACACCTACACCTCTATCATCTAGGAGTCACATCTCCATACACAGGGCCTACATGTCACTGACACCTACACCTATCATCTAGCAGTCACACATCTCCATACACAGGGCCTACACATCACTGACACCTACACCTCTATCACCTAGGAGTTACATATCCATACACAGGGCCTACACGTCACTGACACATACATCTCTATCCTCTATGAGTCACTTGTCCTTACACAGGGCCTACAAGTCACTGACACCTACATCTCTATCATCTAGGAGTCACATCTCCATACACAGGGTCTACACGTCACTGACACCTACATCTCTATCATCTAGGAGTCACATCTCCATACACAGGGTCTACACGTCACTGACACCTACATCTCTATCATCTAGGAGTCACACATCTCCATACACAGGGCCTACAAGTCACTGACACCTACATCTCTATCATCTAGGAGTCACATCCCATACACAGGGCCTACACGTCACTGACACCTATACCTCTATCATCTAGGAGTCACATCTCCATACACAGGGTATACACGTCACTGACAGACACCTCCTGTGACAGGGAACCCATTAAGATCTCTGTAAGGTTTCCATTATCACCACACAATGGACTACAGTTGCTCAATCTTATTCACCAGTAGCAAAGTGCCACAAGTGGTCTCCTACAGAAAAGCCCTATACAATAACCAAAGGCAGAAGCTCACCCTCTATCGCAAGGATCTTCTGCTGTATGCCCTCAAATAAGTTCTCCAGGTCTTTAGTGTTGTTCAGCACTGTGCGGTATTTGTAGGTGGGAGTAGATGCAAGGTCAGTTATTATTTTCTCACCCTCTGGCTTTCCAAAGTTTTTTCCTACCTGTATACAAAGGTCACAAAGTCATGGCAAAGTAAGAAATAGCAACACTCAGACAGCTCTATAGCAAGTATATAAGTCCCATTCCTTCACAATCACAGGTACTGTATATAGTGCTGTATCCCAGGTCGCTTCGAAAAGTAGTGGTGGCACTACTAATAGGATAGCTGCAGTGGATGGCAAGGGTGCCAGAAATAGTGGGCACCTAACAGACTGAGCAATTGATATTAGTATTATTTATTATCCTTTATGTATATGGTGCCACAAGGGATCCGCAGCACCCAATTACAGAGTACATAAATAAGCAATAACAAAAAAATAGTGACTTACAGTACAAGACAATATAGGACAAGTACAGGGTATATACACATAGCTGCGTCTGCAGACAACACTGAAATAAAGAGAAGATAGGTTATGTTAGAGACATAAAAGCACATAAGGGAAGAGGGCCCTGCTCGTATAAGGGGAGAGGCACACATACAGGGGTGACAGAGATGGGGTAGAAAGGGAGCGTGGGCCACAGAAGACTTAGGATGAGATTTGGCTAGGTTTGGTAAAGAAGTGGGTCTTTAGAGCCCATCTGAAGTTTTGTAGAGAGGTGGAGAGTCTGAGGGGGAGAGGTAGAGAATTCCAGAGTATTGGAGCAGCACGTGAGAAATCTTGGAAGTAGGAGTGGGAGGAAGTAATCAGTAGGCAGAGAGGAGAGGACGGGTGGGAGAGTAAAGGGAGATAAGGTCAGAGATGTAGATGGGAGAGGAGTGGGTGAGAGCTTTGTAAGTGAGTGTGAGAAGCTTGAAATGGATTCTGAAAGGGAAGGGAAGCCAGTGAAGGGCTTGTAGGAGAGGGGAGGTGGACGTAGTGTGTTTGGTGAGGAAGATGAGACGTGCTGCAGCATTGAGGATAGATTGGAGTGGAGAGAGGTATGTGTCAAGGATGCCAGTTAGGAGGAGATTACAGTAGTCCAGTCTGGAGATGACCAGTGAGTGGAAGAGGGTCTTAGTGGCATCCTGGGTGAGAACAGGCCTGAGCAACACATACACACACACAAACACCTCAAACCAAGCTAACAAGAATTGGGGAGTCATTTTCATTTTGACGGGCAGATGCAGGATCAGTGAAGGGGGGGCCACCTAGAGTCCCCCGTGGGCTTGCATCAGAAATGTGCATGAAAAAACAACAGAACTAGACCACTGTTACTACTCCACACTCATGGCTAGAGGTATTACAGAGAAGGTCAGCTGCAATCTCCAAAAGAATAGCAGAAGATAACACACAGTGATGTCAGAGGGGTGAAGAGAGGAAGAGGATAACACACAGTGATGTCAGAGGGAAGAGGAAGTGGATAACACACAGTGATGTCAGAGGGGAGAAGAGAGGAACAGGATAACACAGTGATGTCAGAGGGGAGAGGAGAGGAAGAAGATAACACACAGTGATGTCAGAGGGGAGAGGAAAAGGATAACACACAGTGATGTCAAAGGGGAGAGGAGAGGAAGAAGATAACACACAGTGATGTCAGAGGGGAGAAGAGAGGAAGATAATAACACACAGTGATGTCAGAGGGGAGAAGAGAGGAAGATAATAACACACAGTGATGTCAGAGGGGAGAAGAGAGGAAGAAGATAACACACAGTGATGTCAGAGGGGAGAGGAAGAGGATAACACACAGTGATGTCAGAGGGGAGAGGAGAGACAGAGGATAACACACAGTGATGTCAGAGGGGAGAAGAGAGGAAGAGGATAACACACAGTGATGTCAGAGGGGAGAGGAGAGGAAGAAGATAACACACAGTGATGTCAGAGGGGAGAGGAGAGGAAGAAGATAACACACAGTGATGTCAGAGGGTAGAGGAGAGGAAGAAGATAACACACAGTGATGTCAGAGGGGAGAGGAGAGGCAGAGGATAACACACAGTGATGTCAGAGGGGAGAGGAAGAGGATAACACACAGTGATGTCAGAGGGGAGAGGAAGAGGATAACACACAGTGATGTCAGAGGGAAGAAGAAAGGAAGAGGATAACACACAGTGATGTCAGAGGGGAAAGAAGAGGATAACACACAGTGATGTCAGAGGGAAGAGGATAACACAGTGATGTCAGAGGGGAGAGGAGAGGAAGAGGATAACACACAGTGATGTCAGAGGGGAGAAGAGAGGAAGAGGATAACACAGTGATGTCAGAGGAGAGGAGAGGAAGAGGATAACACACAGTGATGTCAGAGGGAAGAAGAGAGGAAGAGGATAACACACAGTGATGTCAGAGGGGAGAGGAGAGGAAGAGGATAACACACAGTGATGTCAGAGGGAAGAGGAAGAGGATAACGCACAGTGATGTCAGAGGGGAGAGGAGAGGAAGAGGATAACACACAGTGATGTCAGAGGGGAGAGGAAGAGGATAACACACAGTGATGTCAGAGGGGAGAGGAGAGACAGAGGATAACACACAGTGATGTCAGAGGGGAGAGGAGAGGAAGAAGATAACACACAGTGATGTCAGAGGGAAGAAGAGAGGAAGAGAATAACACACAGTGATGTCAGAGGGAAGAAGAGAGGAAGAGGATAACACACAGTGATGTCAGAGGGAAGAAGAGAGGAAGAGGATAACACACAGTGATGTCAGAGGGGAGAAGAGAGGAAGAGGATAACACACAGTGATGTCAGAGGGGAGAGGAAGAAGATAACACACAGTGATGTCAGAGGGGAGAGGAAGAGGATAACACACAGTGATGTCAGAGGGGAGAGGAGAGACAGAGGATAACACACAGTGATGTCAGAGGGGAGAGGAGAGACAGAGGATAACACACAGTGATGTCAGAGGGGAGAGGAGAGGAAGAAGATAACACACAGTGATGTCAGAGGGAAGAAGAGAGGAAGAAGATAACACACAATGATGTCAGAGGGGAGAGGAAGAGGATAGCACACAGTGATGTCAGAGGGGAGAAGAGAAACACAGGATAACACACAGTGATGTCAGAGGGGAGAGGAGAGACAGAGGATAACACACAGTGATATCAGAGGGGAGAGGAGAGGAAGAAGATAACACACAGTGATGTCAGAGGGAAGAAGAGAGGAAGAGAATAACACACAGTGATGTCAGAGGGAAGAAGAGAGGAAGAAGATAACACACAGTGATGTCAGAGGGGAGAGGAAGAGGATAACACACAGTGATGTCAGAGGGAAGAAGAGAGGAAGAGGATAACACAGTGATGTCAGAGGGAAGAGGAAGTGGATAACACACAGTGATGTCAGAGGGGAGAGGAAGAGGATAACACACAGTGATGTCAGAGGAAAGAAGAGAGGAAGAGGATAACACACAGTGATGTCAGAGGGAAGAAGAGAGGAAGAGGATAACACACAGTGATGTCAGAGGGAAGAGAAAGAGGATAACACACAGTGATGTCAGAGGGGAGAAGAGAGGAAGAGGATAACACACAGTGATGTCAGAAGGAAGAAGAGAGGAAGAGGATAACACACAGTGATGTCAGAGGGAAGAGGAAGAGGATAACACACAGTGATGTCAGAGGGAAGAGGAAGAGGATAACACACAGTGATGTCAGAGGGAAGAGGAAGAGGATAACACACAGTGATGTCAGAGGGGAGAGGAGGGGAAGAAGATAACACACAGTGATGTCAGAGGGGAGAAGAGAGGAAGAGGATAACACACAGTGATGTCAGAGGGGAGAGGAAGAGGCAGAGGATAACACACAGTGATGTCAGAGGGGAGAAGAGAGGAAGAGGATAACACACAGTGATGTCAGAGGGGAGAGGAAGAGGATAACACAGTGATGTCAGAGGGGAGAGGAGAGGAAGAGGATAACACACAGTGATGTCAGAGGGAAGAGGATAACACACAGTGATGTCAGAGGGGAGAAGAGAGGAAGAAGATAACACACAGTGATGTCAGAGGGGAGAGGAGAGGAAGAAGATAACACACAGTGATGTCAGAGGGGAGAAGAGAGGAAGAAGATAACACAGTGATGTCAGAGGGAAGAAGAGAGGAAGAGGATAACACACAGTGATGTCAGAGGGGAGAAGAGAGGAAGAGGATAACACACAGTGATGTCAGAGGGAAGAAGAGAGGAAGAAGATAACACACAGTGATGTCAGAGGGGAGAGGAGAGGAAGAGGATAACACACAGTGATGTCAGAGGGGAGAGGAAGAAGATAACACACAGTGATGTCAGAGGGGAGAGACAGAGGATAACACACACACAGTGATGTCAGAGGGGAGAGGAGAGACAGAGGATAACACACAGTGATATCAGAGGGGAGAGGAGAGGAAGAAGATAACACACAGTGATGTCAGAGGGAAGAAGAGAGGAAGAGAATAACACACAGTGATGTCAGAGGGAAGAAGAGAGGAAGAAGATAACACACAGTGATGTCAGAGGGGAGAGGAAGAGGATAACACACAGTGATGTCAGAGGGTAGAGGAGAGGCAGAGGATAATGCACAGTGATGTCAGAGGGGAGAGGAAGAGAATAACACACAGTGATGTCAGAGGGGAGAGGAGAGGCAGAGGATAATGCACAGTGATGTCAGAGGGGAGAGGAGAGGAAGAGGATAACACAGTGATGTCAGAGGGGAGAAGAGAGGAAGAGGATAACACACAGTGATGTCAGAGGGGAGAGGAGAGGAAGAGGATAACACAGTGATGTCAGAGGGGAGAAGAGAGGAAGAGGATAACACACAGTGATGTCAGAGGGGAGAGGAGAGGAAGAGGATAACACACAGGGATGTCAGAGGGGAGAAGAGAGACACAGGATAATGCACAGTGATGTCAGAGGGGAGAGGAGAGGAAGAGGATAACACACAGTGATGTCAGAGGGGAGAAGAGAGACACAGGATAACACACAGTGATGTCAGAGGGGAGAAGAGAGGATAACACACAATGATGTCAGAGGGGAGAGGAAGAGGATAACACACAATGATGTCAGAGGGGAGAGGAAGAGGATAACACACAGTGATGTCAGAGGGGAGAAGAGAGGAAGAGGATAACACACAGTGATGTCAGAGGGGAGAAGAGAGACACTGGATAACACACAGTGATGTCAGAGGGGAGAAGAGAGGAAGAGGATAACACACAGTGATGTCAGAGGGGAGAGGAGAGGCAGAGGATAACGCACAGTGATGTCAGAGGGGAGAGGAGAGGCAGAGGATAATGCACAGTGATGTCAGAGGGGAGATGAGAGACACAGGATAATGCACAGTGATGTCAGAGGGGAGAGGAGAGGAAGAGGATAACACACAGTGATGTCAGAGGGTAGAGGAGAGGAAGAGGATAACACACAGTGATGTCAGAGGGGAGAGGAGAGGAAGAGGATAACACACAGTGATGTCAGAGGGGAGAAGAGAGGAAGAGGATAACACACAGTGATGTCAGAGGGGAGAGGAGAGGAAGAGGATAACACACAGTGATGTCAGAGGGAAGAAGAAAGGAAGAGGATAACACAGTGATGTCAGAGGGGAGAGGAGAGGAAGAGGATAACACACAGTGATGTCAGAGGGGAGAGGAGAGGAAGAGGATAACACACAGTGATGTCAGAGGGAAGAAGAGAGGAAGAGGATAACACAGTGATGTCAGAGGGGAGAGGAGAGGAAGAAGATAACACACAGTGATGTCAGAGGGGAGAGGAGAGGAAGAGGATAACACACAGTGATGTCAGAGGGTAGAGGAGAGGAAGAGGATAACACACAGTGATGTCAGAGGGTAGAGGAGAGGAAGAGGATAACACAGTGATGTCAGAGGGGAGAGGAGAGGAAGAAGATAACACACAGTGATGTCAGAGGGAAGAGGATAACACACAGTGATGTCAGAGGGGAGAGGAGAGGAAGAGGATAACACACAGTGATGTCAGAGGGGAGAAGAGAGACACAGGATAACACACAGTGATGTCAGAGGGGAGAAGAGAGGATAACACACAATGATGTCAGAGGGAAGAGGATAACACACAATGATGTCAGAGGGGAGAGGAAGAGGATAACACACAGTGATGTCAGAGGGGAGAAGAGAGGAAGAGGATAACACACAGTGATGTCAGAGGGGAGAAGAGAGGAAGAGGATAACACACAGTGATGTCAGAGGGGAGAGGAGAGGCAGAGGATAATGCACAGTGATGTCAGAGGGGAGATGAGAGACACAGGATAATGCACAGTGATGTCAGAGGGGAGAAGGGAGACAGAGGATAACACACAGTGATGTCAGAGGGGAGAGGAGAGGAAGAGGATAACACACAGTGATGTCAGAGGGGAGATGAGAGACACAGGATAATGCACAGTGATGTCAGAGGGAAGAAGATTGGAAGAGGATAACACACAGTGATGTCAGAGGGAAGAAGAGAGGAAGAGGATAACACACAGTGATGTCAGAGGGAAGAGGAAGAGGATAACACACAGTGATGTCAGAGGGGAGAAGAGAGGAAGAGGATAACACACAGTGATGTCAGAGGGAAGAAGAGAGGAAGAGGATAACACACAGTGATGTCAGAAGGAAGAAGAGAGGAAGAGGATAACACACAGTGATGTCAGAGGAAAGAGGAAGAGGATAACACACAGTGATGTCAGAGGGAAGAGGAAGAGGATAACACACAGTGATGTCAGAGGGGAGAGGAGAGGAAGAAGATAACACACAGTGATGTCAGAGGGGAGAAGAGAGGAAGAGGATAACACACAGTGATGTCAGAGGGGAGAGGAAGAGGCAGAGGATAACACACAGTGATGTCAGAGGGGAGGAGAGAGGAAGAGGATAACACACAGTGATGTCAGAGGGGAGAAGAGAGGAAGAGGATAACACACAGTGATGTCAGAGGGGAGAGGAAGAGGATAACACACAGTGATGTCAGAGGGGAGAGGAGAGGAAGAAGATAACACACAGTGATGTCAGAGGGGAGAAGAGAGGAAGATAACACACAGTGATGTCAGAGGGAAGAAGAGAGGAAGAGGATAACACACAGTGATGTCAGAGGGAAGAAGAGAGGAAGAGGATAACACACAGTGATGTCAGAGGGGAGAAGAGAGGAAGAGGATAACACACAGTGATGTCAGAGGGGAGAGGAAGAAGATAACACACAATGATGTCAGAGGGGAGAGGAAGAGGATAGCACACAGTGATGTCAGAGGGGAGAGGAGAGGAAGAGGATAACACACAGTGATGTCAGAGGGGAGAGGAGAGGAAGAGGATAACACACAGTGATGTCAGAGGGGAGAGGAGAGGAAGAGGATAACACACAGTGATGTCAGAGGGAAGAAGAGAGGAAGAGGATAACACAGTGATGTCAGAGGGGAGAAGAGAGGAAGAGGATAACACACAGGGATGTCAGAGGGGAGAAGAGAGGATAACACACAATGATGTCAGAGGGGAGAAGAGAGGAAGAGGATAACACACAGTGATGTCAGAGGGGAGAAGAGAGGAAGAGGATAACACACAGTGATGTCAGAGGGGAGAAGAGAGGAAGAGGATAACACACAGTGATGTCAGAGGGGAGAAGAGAGGAAGAGGATAACACACAATGATGTCAGAGGGGAGAAGAGAGGAAGAGGATAACACACAGTGATGTCAGAGGGGAGAGGAGAGGAAGAGGATAACACACAGTGATGTCAGAGGGGAGATGAGAGACACAGGATAATGCACAGTGATGTCAGAGGGAAGAAGATTGGAAGAGGATAACACACAGTGATGTCAGAGGGAAGAAGAGAGGAAGAGGATAACACACAGTGATGTCAGAGGGAAGAGGAAGAGGATAACACACAGTGATGTCAGAGGGGAGAAGAGAGGAAGAGGATAACACACAGTGATGTCAGAGGGAAGAGGAAGAGGTTAACACACAGTGATGTCAGAGGGGAGAAGAGAGGAAGAGGATAACACACAGTGATGTCAGAGGGGAGAGGAGAGGCAGAGGATAATGCACAGTGATGTCAGAGGGGAGAGGAGAGGAAGAGGATAACACAGTGATGTCAGAGGGGAGAAGAGGGGAGAAGAGAGGAAGAGGATAACACACAGGGATGTCAGAGGGCAGAAGAGAGACACAGGATAATGCACAGTGATGTCAGAGGGTAGAGGAGAGGAAGAGGATAACACAGTGATGTCAGAGGGGAGAGGAGTGGAAGAAGATAACACACAGTGATGTCAGAGGGAAGAGGATAACACACAGTGATGTCAGAGGGGAGAGGAGAGGAAGAGGATAACACACAGTGATGTCAGAGGGGAGAGGAGAGGAAGAGGATAACACACAGTGATGTCAGAGGGGAGAAGAGAGACACAGGATAACACACAGTGATGTCAGAGGGGAGAAGAGAGGATAACACACAATGATGTCAGAGGGGAGAGGAAGAGGATAACACAATGATGTCAGAGGGGAGAGGAAGAGGATAACACACAGTGATGTCAGAGGGGAGAGGAGAGGAAGAGGATAACACACAGTGATGTCAGAGGGGAGAGGAGAGGAAGAGGATAACACACAGTGATGTCAGAGGGGAGAAGAGAGACACAGGATAACACACAGTGATGTCAGAGGGGAGAAGAGAGGATAACACACAATGATGTCAGAGGGGAGAGGAAGAGGATAACACAATGATGTCAGAGGGGAGAGGAAGAGGATAACACACAGTGATGTCAGAGGGGAGAAGAGAGGAAGAGGATAACACACAGTGATGTCAGAGGGGAGAAGAGAGGAAGAGGATAACACACAGTGATGTCAGAGGGGAGAGGAGAGGCAGAGGATAATGCACAGTGATGTCAGAGGGGAGATGAGAGACACAGGATAATGCACAGTGATGTCAGAGGGGAGAAGAGAGGAAGAGGATAACACACAGTGATGTCAGAGGGGAGAAGGAAGACAGAGGATAACACACAGTGATGTCAGAGGGGAGAAGAGAGACACTGGATAACACACAGTGATGTCAGAGGGAAGAAGAGAGGAAGAGGATAACACACAGTGATGTCAGAGGGAAGAAGAGAGGAAGAGGATAACACACAGTGATGTCAGAGGGAAGAAGAGAGGAAGAGGATAACACAGTGATGTCAGAGGGAAGAAGAGAGGAAGAGAATAACACACAGTGATGTCAGAGGGAAGAAGAGAGGAAGAGGATAGCACACAGTGATGTCAGAGGGGAGAAGAGAGGAAGAGGATAACACACAGTGATGTCAGAGGGGAGAAGAGAGGAAGAGGATAACACACAATGATGTCAGAGGGGAGAAGAGAGGAAGAGGATAACACACAGTGATGTCAGAGGGGAGAGGAGAGGAAGAGGATAACACACAGTGATGTCAGAGGGGAGAAGAGAGACACAGGATAATGCACAGTGATGTCAGAGGGGAGAGGAGAGGAAGAGGATAACACACAGTGATGTCAGAGGGAAGAAGAGAGGAAGAGGATAACACACAGTGATGTCAGAGGGGAGAAGAGAGGATAACACACAGTGATGTCAGAGGGAAGATGAGAGGAAGAGGATAACACACAGGGATGTCAGAGGGGAGAGGAGAGGCAGAGGATAATACACAGTGATGTCAGAGGGGAGAGGAAAGGCAGAGGATAATGCACAGTGATGTCAGAGGGGAGAGGAGAGGAAGAGGATAACACACAGTGATGTCAGAGGAGAGAGGAAGAGGATAACACACAGTGATGTCAGAGGGGAGAGGAGAGGAAGAGGATAACACAGTGATGTCAGAGGGGAGAGGAAGAAGATAACACACAGTGATGTCAGAGGGGAGAGGAAGAAGATAACACACAGTGATGTCAGAGGGGAGAGGAAGAGGATAACACACAGTGATGTCAGAGGGGAGAGGAGAGACAGAGGATAACACACAGTGATGTCAGAGGGGAGAGGAGAGGAAGAAGATAACACACAGTGATGTCAGAGGGAAGAAGAGAGGAAGAAGATAACACACAGTGATGTCAGAGGGGAGAAGAGAGGAAGAGGATAACATACAGTGATGTCAGAGGGGAGAGGAGAGGAAGAGGATAACACACAGTGATGTCAGAGGGGAGAAGAGAGGAAGAAGATAACACACAGTGATGTCAGAGGGAAGAATAGAGGAAGAAGATAACACACAGTGATGTCAGAGGGGAGAAGAGAGACACAGGATAACACACAGTGATGTCAGAGGGGAGAGGAGAGACAGAGGATAACACACAGTGATGTCAGAGGGGAGAGGAGAGACAGAGGATAACACACAGTGATATCAGAGGGGAGAGGAGAGGAAGAAGATAACACACAGTGATGTCAGAGGTTAGAAGAGAGCAAGAAGATAACACACAGTGATGTCAGAGGGAAGAAGAGAGGAAGAGAATAACACACAGTGATGTCAGAGGGAAGAAGAGAGGAAGAAGATAACACACAGTGATGTCAGAGGGGAGAGGAAGAGGATAACACACAGTGATGTCAGAGGGTAGAGGAGAGGCAGAGGATAATGCACAGTGATGTCAGAGGGGAGAGGAAGAGAATAACACACAGTGATGTCAGAGGGGAGAGGAGAGGCAGAGGATAACACAGTGACGTCAGAGGGAAGAAGAGAGGAAGAAGATAACACACAGTGATGTCAGAGGGGAGAGGAACAGGATAACACACAGTGATGTCAGAGGGAAGAAGAGAGGAAGAGGATAACACACAGTGATGTCAGAGGGGAGAAGAGAGGAAGAGGATAACACACAGTGATGTCAGAGGGGAGAGGAGAGGAAGAGGATAACACACAGTGATGTCAGAGGGAAGAAGAGAGGAAGAGGATAACACACAGTGATGTCAGAGGGGAGAAGAGAGGATAACACACAATGATGTCAGAGGGGAGAGGAAGAGGATAACACACAGTGATGTCAGAGGGGAGAAGAGAGGAAGAGGATAACATACAGTGATGTCAGAGGGGAGAGGAGAGGAAGAGGATAACACACAGTGATGTCAGAGGGGAGAAGAGAGGAAGAGGATAACATACAGTGATGTCAGAGGGGAGAGGAGAGGAAGAAGATAACACACAGTGATGTCAGAGGGAAGAAGAGAGCAAGAAGATAACACACAGTGATGTCAGAGGGGAGAAGAGAGACACAGGATAACACACAGTGATGTCAGAGGGGAGAAGAGAGACACAGGATAACACACAGTGATGTCAGAGGGGAGAGGAGAGACAGAGGATAACACACAGTGATGTCAGAGGGGAGAGGAGAGACAGAGGATAACACACAGTGATATCAGAGGGGAGAGGAGAGGAAGAAGATAACACACAGTGATGTCAGAGGGAAGAAGAGAGCAAGAAGATAACACACAGTGATGTCAGAGGGAAGAAGAGAGGAAGAGAATAACACACAGTGATGTCAGAGGGAAGAAGAGAGGAAGAAGATAACACACAGTGATGTCAGAGGGGAGAGGAAGAGGATAACACACAGTGATGTCAGAGGGGAGAAGAGAGACACAGGATAATGCACAGTGATGTCAGAGGGGAGAGGAGAGGAAGAGGATAACACACAGTGATGTCAGAGGGTAGAGGAGAGGAAGAGGATAACACAGTGATGTCAGAGGGGAGAAGAGAGGAAGAGGATAACACAGTGATGTCAGAGGGGAGAGGAGAAGAAGAGGATAACACACAGGGATGTCAGAGGGGAGAGGAGAGGCAGAGGATAATGCACAGTGATGTCAGAGGGGAGAGGAAAGGCAGAGGATAATGCACAGTGATGTCAGAGGGGAGAGGAGAGGAAGAGGATAACACACAGTGATGTCAGAGGAGAGGAAGAGGATAACACACAGTGATGTCAGAGGGGAGAGGAGAGGAAGAGGATAACACACAGTGATGTCAGAGGGGAGAAGAGAGGAAGAGGATAACACACAGTGATGTCAAAGGGGAGAAGAGAGGAAAAGGATAACACACAGTGATGTCAGAGGGGAGAAGAGAGACACTGGATAACACATAGTGATGTCAGAGGGGAGAAGAGAGGAAGAGGATAACACACAGTGATGTCAGAGGGAAGAAGAGAGGAAGAGGATAACACAGTGATGTCAGAGGGAAGAAGAGAGGAAGAGGATAACACACAGTGATGTCAGAGGGGAGAAGAGAGGAAGAGGATAACACACAGTGATGTCAGAGGGGAGAAGAGAGACACAGGATAATGCACAGTGATGTCAGAGGGGAGAGGAGAGGAAGAGGATAACACACAGTGATGTCAGAGGGAAGAAGAGAGGAAGAGGATAACACACAGTGATGTCAGAGGGGAGAAGAGAGGATAACACACAGTGATGTCAGAGGGGAGAAGAGAGGATAACACACAATGATGTCAGAGGGGAGAGGAAGAGGATAACACACAGTGATGTCAGAGGGGAGAGGAAGAGGATAACACACAGTGATGTCAGAGGGGAGAGGAGAGACAGAGGATAACACACAGTGATGTCAGAGGGGAGAGGAGAGACAGAGGATAACACACAGTGATGTCAGAGGGGAGAAGAGAGGAAGAGGATAACACACAGTGATGTCAGAGGGGAGAGGAGAGGAAGAGGATAACACACAGTGATGTCAGAGGGAAGAAGAGAGGAAGAGGATAACACACAGTGATGTCAGAGGGGAGAAGAGAGGATAACACACAATGATGTCAGAGGGGAGAGGAAGAGGATAACACACAGTGATGTCAGAGGGGAGAAGAGAGGAAGAGGATAACATACAGTGATGTCAGAGGGGAGAGGAGAGGAAGAGGATAACACACAGTGATGTCAGAGGGAAGAAAAGAGGAAGAGAATAACACACAGTGATGTCAGAGGGAAGAAGAGAGGAAGAAGATAACACACAGTGATGTCAGAGGGGAGAGGAGAGGCAGAGGATAATGCACAGTGATGTCAGAGGGGAGAGGAAGAGAATAACACACAGTGATGTCAGAGGGGAGAGGAGAGGCAGAGGATAATGCACAGTGATGTCAGAGGGGAGAGGAGAGGAAGAGGATAACACAGTGATGTCAGAGGGGAGAAGAGAGGAAGAGGATAACACACAGGGATGTCAGAGGGGAGAAGAGAGGAAGAGGATAACACACAGTGATGTCAGAGGGGAGAGGAGAGGAAGAGGATAACACAGTGATGTCAGAGGGGAGAAGAGAGGAAGAGGATAACACACAGTGATGTCAGAGGGGAGAGGAGAGGAAGAGGATAACACACAGGGATGTCAGAGGGGAGAAGAGAGACACAGGATAATGCACAGTGATGTCAGAGGGGAGAGGAGAGGAAGAGGATAACACACAGTGATGTCAGAGGGTAGAAGAGAGGAAGAGGATAACACACAGTGATGTCAGAGGGGAGAGGAGAGGAAGAAGATAACACACAGTGATGTCAGAGGGAAGAAGAGAGGAAGAAGATAACACAGTGATGTCAGAGGGAAGAAGAGAGGAAGAAGATAACACACAGTGATGTCAGAGGGGAGAAGAGAGACACAGGATAACACACAGTGATGTCAGAGGGGAGAGGAGAGACAGAGGATAACACACAGTGATGTCAGAGGGGAGAGGAGAGGAAGAAGATAACACACAGTGATGTCAGAGGGAAGAAGAGAGCAAGAAGATAACACACAGTGATGTCAGAGGGAAGAAGAGAGGAAGAGAATAACACACAGTGATGTCAGAGGGAAGAAGAGAGGAAGAAGATAACACACAGTGATGTCAGAGGGGAGAGGAAGAGGATAACACACAGTGATGTCAGAGGGTAGAGGAGAGGCAGAGGATAATGCACAGTGATGTCAGAGGGGAGAGGAAGAGAATAACACACAGTGATGTCAGAGGGGAGAGGAGAGGCAGAGGATAATGCACAGTGATGTCAGAGGGGAGAGGAGAGGAAGAGGATAACACAGTGATGTCAGAGGGGAGAAGAGAGGAAGAGGATAACACACAGGGATGTCAGAGGGGAGAAGAGAGACACAGGATAATGCACAGTGATGTCAGAGGGGAGAGGAGAGGAAGAGGATAACACAGTGATGTCAGAGGGGAGAGGAGAGGAAGAGGATAACACACAGTGATGTCAGAGGGAAGATGAGAGGAAGAGGATAACACACAGGGATGTCAGAGGGGAGAGGAGAGGCAGAGGATAATACACAGTGATGTCAGAGGGGAGAGGAAAGGCAGAGGATAATGCACAGTGATGTCAGAGGGGAGAGGAGAGGAAGAGGATAACACACAGTGATGTCAGAGGGGAGAGGAAGAGGATAACACACAGTGATGTCAGAGGGGAGAGGAGAGGAAGAGGATAACACAGTGATGTCAGAGGGGAGAAGAGAGGAAGAGGATAACACACAGTGATGTCAGAGGGAAGAAGAGAGGAAGAAGATAACACACAGTGATGTCAGAGGGGAGAGGAAGAGGATAACACACAGTGATGTCAGAGGGGAGAGGAGAGACAGAGGATAACACACAGTGATGTCAGAGGGAAGAAGAGAGGAAGAAGATAACACACAGTGATGTCAGAGGGGAGAGGAGAGGAAGAAGATAACACACAGTGATGTCAGAGGGGAGAAGAGAGACACAGGATAACACACAGTGATGTCAGAGGGGAGAGGAGAGACAGAGGATAACACACAGTGATGTCAGAGGGGAGAGGAGAGACAGAGGATAACACACAGTGATATCAGAGGGAAGAAGAGAGGAAGAGAATAACACACAGTGATGTCAGAGGGAAGAAGAGAGGAAGAAGATAACACACAGTGATGTCAGAGGGGAGAGGAAGAGGATAACACACAGTGATGTCAGAGGGTAGAGGAGAGGCAGAGGATAATGCACAGTGATGTCAGAGGGGAGAGGAAGAGAATAACACACAGTGATGTCAGAGGGGAGAGGAGAGGCAGAGGATAATGCACAGTGATGTCAGAGGGGAGAGGAGAGGAAGAGGATAACACAGTGATGTCAGAGGGGAGAAGAGAGGAAGAGGATAACACACTGGGATGTCAGAGGGCAGAAGAGAGACACAGGATAATGCACAGTGATGTCAGAGGGGAGAGGAGAGGAAGAGGATAACACAGTGATGTCAGAGGGGAGAAGAGAGGAAGAGGATAACACACAGTGATGTCAGAGGGGAGAGGAGAGGAAGAGGATAACACACAGGGATGTCAGAGGGGAGAAGAGAGACACAGGATAATGCACAGTGATGTCAGAGGGGAGAGGAGAGGAAGAGGATAACACACAGTGATGTCAGAGGGTAGAGGAGAGGAAGAGGATAACACACAGTGATGTCAGAGAGGAGAGGAAGAGGATAACACACAGTGATGTCAGAGGGGAGAGGAGAGGAAGAGGATAACACACAGTGATGTCAGAGGGTAGAGGAGAGGAAGAGGATAACACACAGTGATGTCAGAGGGTAGAGGAGAGGAAGAGGATAACACAGTGATGTCAGAGGGTAGAGGAGAGGAAGAAGATAACACACAGTGATGTCAGAGGGAAGAGGATAACACACAGTGATGTCAGAGGGGAGAGGAGAGGAAGAGGATAACACACAGTGATGTCAGAGGGGAGAGGAGAGGAAGAGGATAACACACAGTGATGTCAGAGGGGAGAAGAGAGACACAGGATAACACACAGTGATGTCAGAGGGTAGAGGAGAGGAAGAGGATAACACAGTGATGTCAGAGGGTAGAGGAGAGGAAGAAGATAACACACAGTGATGTCAGAGGGAAGAGGATAACACACAGTGATGTCAGAGGGGAGAGGAGAGGAAGAGGATAACACACAGTGATGTCAGAGGGGAGAGGAGAGGAAGAGGATAACACACAGTGATGTCAGAGGGAAGAAGAGAGGAAGAGGATAACACACAGTGATGTCAGAGGGGAGAAGAGAGGATAACACACAATGATGTCAGAGGGGAGAGGAAGAGGATAACACACAGTGATGTCAGAGGGGAGAAGAGAGGAAGAGGATAACATACAGTGATGTCAGAGGGGAGAGGAGAGGAAGAAGATAACACACAGTGATGTCAGAGGGAAGAAGAGAGCAAGAAGATAACACACAGTGATGTCAGAGGGGAGAGGAAGAGGATAACACACAGTGATGTCAGAGGGTAGAGGAGAGGCAGAGGATAATGCACAGTGATGTCAGAGGGGAGAAGAGAGGAAGAGAATAACACACAGTGATGTCAGAGGGAAGAAGAGAGGAAGAAGATAACACACAGTGATGTCAGAGGGGAGAGGAAGAGGATAACACACAGTGATGTCAGAGGGTAGAGGAGAGGCAGAGGATAATGCACAGTGATGTCAGAGGGGAGAAGAGAGGAAGAGAATAACACACAGTGATGTCAGAGGGAAGAAGAGAGGAAGAAGATAACACACAGTGATGTCAGAGGGGAGAGGAAGAGGATAACACACAGTGATGTCAGAGGGTAGAGGAGAGGCAGAGGATAATGCACAGTGATGTCAGAGGGGAGAAGAGAGGAAGAGGATAACACACAGTGATGTCAGAGGGGAGAAGAGAGACACAGGATAATGCACAGTGATGTCAGAGGGGAGAGGAGAGGAAGAGGATAACACACAGTGATGTCAGAGGGTAGAGGAGAGGAAGAGGATAACACAGTGATGTCAGAGGGGAGAAGAGAGGAAGAGGATAACACAGTGATGTCAGAGGGGAGAGGAGAAGAAGAGGATAACACACAGGGATGTCAGAGGGGAGAGGAGAGGCAGAGGATAATGCACAGTGATGTCAGAGGGGAGAGGAAAGGCAGAGGATAATGCACAGTGATGTCAGAGGGGAGAGGAGAGGAAGAGGATAGCACACAGTGATGTCAGAGGAGAGGAAGAGGATAACACACAGTGATGTCAGAGGGGAGAGGAGAGGAAGAGGATAACACACAGTGATGTCAGAGGGGAGAAGAGAGGAAGAGGATAACACACAGTGATGTCAGAGGGGAGAAGAGAGACACTGGATAACACACAGTGATGTCAGAGGGGAGAAGAGAGGAAGAGGATAACACACAGTGATGTCAGAGGGAAGAAGAGAGGAAGAGGATAACACAGTGATGTCAGAGGGAAGAAGAGAGGAAGAGGATAACACACAGTGATGTCAGAGGGGAGAAGAGAGGAAGAGGATAACACACAGTGATGTCAGTGGGGAGAAGAGAGACACAGGATAATGCACAGTGATGTCAGAGGGGAGAGGAGAGGAAGAGGATAACACACAGTGATGTCAGAGGGAAGAAGAGAGGAAGAGGATAACACACAGTGATGTCAGAGGGGAGAAGAGAGGATAACACACAGTGATGTCAGAGGGGAGAAGAGAGGATAACACACAATGATGTCAGAGGGGAGAGGAAGAGGATAACACACAGTGATGTCAGAGGGCAGAGGAGAGGAAGAGGATAACACAGTGATGTCAGTGGGGAGAGGAGAGGAAGAGGATAACACACAGTGATGTCAGAGGGAAGAGGATAACACACAGTGATGTCAGAGGGGAGAGGAGAGGAAGAGGATAACACACAGTGATGTCAGAGGGAAGAAGAGAGGAAGAGGATAACACACAGTGATGTCAGAGGGGAGAGGAGAGACAGAGGATAACACACAGTGATGTCAGAGGGGAGAGGAGAGACAGAGGATAACACACAGTGATATCAGAGGGGAGAGGAGAGGAAGAAGATAACACACAGTGATGTCAGAGGGGAGAGGAGAGGCAGAGGATAATGCACAGTGATGTCAGAGGGGAGAGAAAGAGAATAACACACAGTGATGTCAGAGGGGAGAGGAGAGGCAGAGGATAATGCACAGTGATGTCAGAGGGGAGAGGAGAGGAAGAGGATAACACACAGGGATGTCAGAGGGGAGAAGAGAGACACAGGATAATGCACAGTGATGTCAGAGGGGAGAGGAGAGGAAGAGGATAACAC
Source organism: Pseudophryne corroboree (assembly GCF_028390025.1). NCBI lineage: Eukaryota > Metazoa > Chordata > Amphibia > Anura > Myobatrachidae > Pseudophryne > Pseudophryne corroboree. The sequence goes on along the minus strand of NC_086450.1, from coordinate 514,857,580 downwards.
AGTGATGTCAGAGGGGAGAAGAGAGGAAGAGGATAACACACAGTGATGTCAGAGGGGAGAGGAGAGGAAGAGGATAACACAGTGATGTCAGAGGGGAGAAGAGAGGAAGAGGATAACACACAGTGATGTCAGAGGGGAGAGGAGAGGAAGAGGATAACACACAGGGATGTCAGAGGGGAGAAGAGAGACACAGGATAATGCACAGTGATGTCAGAGGGGAGAGGAGAGGAAGAGGATAACACACAGTGATGTCAGAGGGGAGAGGAGAGGAAGAGGATAACACACAGTGATGTCAGAGGGAAGAAGAGAGGAAGAGGATAACACAGTGATGTCAGAGGGGAGAGGAGAGGAAGAGGATAACACACAGTGATGTCAGAGGGGAGAGGAGAGGAAGAGGATAACACACAGTGATGTCAGAGGGAAGAAGAGAGGAAGAGGATAACACACAGTGATGTCAGAGGGAAGAGGAGAGGAAGAAGATAACACACAGTGATGTCAGAGGGTAGAGGAGAGGAAGAGGATAACACACAGTGATGTCAGAGGGTAGAGGAGAGGAAGAGGATAACACAGTGATGTCAGAGGGGAGAGGAGAGGAGAGGAAGAGGATAACACACAGTGATGTCAGAGGGCAGAGGAGAGGAAGAGGATAACACAGTGATGTCAGAGGGGAGAGGAGAGGAAGAGGATAACACACAGTGATGTCAGAGGGAAGAGGATAACACACAGTGATGTCAGAGGGGAGAGGAGAGGAAGAGGATAACACACAGTGATGTCAGAGGGGAAAAGAGAGACACAGGATAACACACAGTGATGTCAGAGGGGAGAAGAGAGGATAACACACAATGATGTCAGAGGGGAGAGGAAGAGGATAACACACAATGATGTCAGAGGGGAGAGGAAGAGGATAACACACAGTGATGTCAGAGGGGAGAAGAGAGGAAGAGGATAACACACAGTGATGTCAGAGGGGAGAGGAGAGGCAGAGGATAATGCACAGTGATGTCAGAGGGGAGAGGAGAGGCAGAGGATAATGCACAGTGATGTCAGAGGGGAGATGAGAGACACAGGATAATGCACAGTGATGTCAGAGGGGAGAAGGGAGACAGAGGATAACACACAGTGATGTCAGAGGGGAGAGGAGAGGAAGAGGATAACACACAGTGATGTCAGAGGGGAGAAGAGAGACACTGGATAACACACAGTGATGTCAGAGGGGAGAAGAGAGGAAGAGGATAACACACAGTGATGTCAGAGGGGAGAAGGAAGACAGAGGATAACACACAGTGATGTCAGAGGGGAGAAGAGAGACACTGGATAACACACAGTGATGTCAGAGGGGAGAAGAGAGGAAGAGGATAACACAGTGATGTCAGAGGGAAGAAGAGAGGAAGAGGATAACACACAGTGATGTCAGAGGGAAGAAGAGAGGAAGAGGATAACACACAGTGATGTCAGAGGGAAGAAGAGAGGAAGAGGATAACACACAGTGATGTCAGAGGGGAGAAGAGAGGAAGAGGATAACACACAGTGATGTCAGAGGGGAGAAGAGAGACACAGGATAATGCACAGTGATGTCAGAGGGGAGAGGAGAGGAAGAGGATAACACACAGTGATGTCAGAGGGAAGAAGAGAGGAAGAGGATGACACACAGTGATGTCAGAGGGGAGAAGAGAGGATAACACACAATGATGTCAGAGGGGAGAGGAAGAGGATAACACACAGTGATGTCAGAGGGGAGAAGAGAGGAAGAGGATAACACACAGTGATGTCAGAGGGGAGAGGAGAGGAAGAGGATAACACACAGTGATGTCAGAGGGGAGAGGAGAGGCAGAGGATAATACACAGTGATGTCAGAGGGGAGAGGAAAGGCAGAGGATAATGCACAGTGATGTCAGAGGGGAGAGGAGAGGAAGAGGATAACACACAGTGATGTCAGAGGGGAGAGGAAGAGGATAACACACAGTGATGTCAGAGGGGAGAAGAGAGACACTGGATAACACACAGTGATGTCAGAGGGGAGAAGAGAGGAAGAGGATAACACAGTGATGTCAGAGGAAAGAAGAGAGGAAGAGGATAACACACAGTGATGTCAGAGGGAAGAAGAGAGGAAGAGGATAACACACAGTGATGTCAGAGGGAAGAAGAGAGGAAGAGGATAACACACAGTGATGTCAGAGGGAAGAAGAGAGGAAGAGGATAACACACAGTGATGTCAGAGGGGAGAAGAGAGGAAGAGGATAACACACAGTGATGTCAGAGGGGAGAGGAGAGGAAGAGGATAACACAGTGATGTCAGAGGGGAGAAGAGAGGAAGAGGATAACACACAGTGATGTCAGAGGGAAGAAGAGAGGAAGAAGATAACACACAGTGATGTCAGAGGGGAGAGGAGAGGAAGAGGATAACACACAGTGATGTCAGAGGGGAGAGGAAGAAGATAACACACAGTGATGTCAGAGGGGAGAGGAAGAGGATAACACACAGTGATGTCAGAGGGGAGAGGAGAGGAAGAGGATAACACACAGTGATGTCAGAGGGGAGAGGAAGAAGATAACACACAGTGATGTCAGAGGGGAGAGGAGAGGAAGAGGATAACACACAGTGATGTCAGAGGGTAGAGGAGAGGAAGAGGATAACACAGTGATGTCAGAGGGGAGAAGAGAGGAAGAGGATAACACAGTGATGTCAGAGGGGAGAGGAGAAGAAGAGGATAACACACAGGGATGTCAGAGGGGAGAGGAGAGGCAGAGTATAATGCACAGTGATGTCAGAGGGGAGAGGAAAGGCAGAGGATAACACACAGTGATGTCAGAGGGGAGAGGAGAGGAAGAAGATAACACACAGTGATGTCAGAGGGGAGAAGGAAGACAGAGGATAACACACAGTGATGTCAGAGGGGAGAAGAGAGACACTGGATAACACACAGTGATGTCAGAGGGGAGAAGAGAGGAAGAGGATAACACAGTGATGTCAGAGGGAAGAAGAGAGGAAGAGGATAACACACAGTGATGTCAGAGGGAAGAAGAGAGGAAGAGGATAACACACAGTGATGTCAGAGGGAAGAAGAGAGGAAGAGGATAACACACAGTGATGTCAGAGGGAAGAAGAGAGGAAGAGGATAACACACAGTGATGTCAGAGGGGAGAAGAGAGGAAGAGGATAACACACAGTGATGTCAGAGGGGAGAGGAGAGGAAGAGGATAACACAGTGATGTCAGAGGGGAGAAGAGAGGAAGAGGATAACACACAGTGATGTCAGAGGGAAGAAGAGAGGAAGAAGATAACACACAGTGATGTCAGAGGGGAGAGGAGAGGAAGAGGATAACACACAGTGATGTCAGAGGGGAGAGGAAGAAGATAACACACAGTGATGTCAGAGGGGAGAGGAAGAGGATAACACACAGTGATGTCAGAGGGGAGAGGAGAGGAAGAGGATAACACACAGTGATGTCAGAGGGGAGAGGAAGAAGATAACACACAGTGATGTCAGAGGGGAGAGGAGAGGAAGAGGATAACACACAGTGATGTCAGAGGGTAGAGGAGAGGAAGAGGATAACACAGTGATGTCAGAGGGGAGAAGAGAGGAAGAGGATAACACAGTGATGTCAGAGGGGAGAGGAGAAGAAGAGGATAACACACAGGGATGTCAGAGGGGAGAGGAGAGGCAGAGTATAATGCACAGTGATGTCAGAGGGGAGAGGAAAGGCAGAGGATAATGCACAGTGATGTCAGAGGGGAGAGGAGAGGAAGAGGATAACACACAGTGATGTCAGAGGAGAGGAAGAGGATAACACACAGTGATGTCAGAGGGGAGAGGAGAGGAAGAGGATAACACACAGTGATGTCAGAGGGGAGAAGAGAGGAAGAGGATAACACACAGTGATGTCAGAGGGGAGAAGAGAGACACTGGATAACACACAGTGATGTCAGAGGGGAGAAGAGAGGAAGAGGATAACACACAGTGATGTCAGAGGGAAGAAGAGAGGAAGAAGATAACACACAGTGATGTCAGAGGGGAGAGGAGAGGAAGAGGATAACACACAGTGATGTCAGAGGGGAGAGGAAGAGGATAACACACGATGTCAGAGGGGAGAGGAAGATGATAACACACAGTGATGTCAGGGGGGAGAGGAGAGGAAGAAGATAACACACAGTGATGTCAGAGGGAAGAAGAGAGGAAGAAGATAACACACAGTGATGTCAGAGGGAAGAAGAGAGGAAGAAGATAACGCACAGTGATGTCAGAGGGAAGAAGAGAGGAAGAAGATAACACACAGTGATGTCAGAGGGGAGAGGAGAGACAGAGGATAACACACAGTGATATCAGAGGGGAGAGGAGAGGAAGAAGATAACACACAGTGATGTCAGAGGGAAGAAGAGAGCAAGAAGATAACACACAGTGATGTCAGAGGGAAGAAGAGAGGAAGAGAATAACACACAGTGATGTCAGAGGGGAGAAGAGAGGAAGAGGATAACACACAGTGATGTCAGAGGGTAGAGGAGAGGCAGAGGATAATGCACAGTGATGTCAGAGGGGAGAGGAAGAGAATAACACACAGTGATGTCAGAGGGGAGAGGAGAGGCAGAGGATAATGCACAGTGATGTCAGAGGGGAGAGGAGAGGAAGAGGATAACACAGTGATGTCAGAGGGGAGAAGAGAGGTAGAGGATAACACACAGGGATGTCAGAGGGGAGAAGAGAGACACAGGATAATGCACAGTGATGTCAGAGGGGAGAGGAGAGGAAGAGGATAACACAGTGATGTCAGAGGGGAGAGGAGAGGAAGAGGATAACACACAGTGATGTCAGAGGGAAGATGAGAGGAAGAAGATAACACACAGTGATGTCAGAGGGGAGAGGAAGAGGATAACACACAGTGATGTCAGAGGGGAGAGGAGAGGAAGAGGATAACACAGTGATGTCAGAGGGGAGAAGAGAGGAAGAGGATTACACACAGTGATGTCAGAGGGGAGAGGAGAGGAAGAGGATAACACACAGTGATGTCAGAGGGGAGAGGAAGAAGATAACACACAGTGATGTCAGAGGGGAGAGGAAGAGGATAACACACAGTGATGTCAGAGGGGAGAGGAGAGACAGAGGATAACACACAGTGATGTCAGAGGGGAGAGGAGAGGAAGAAGATAACACACAGTGATGTCAGAGGGAAGAAGAGAGGAAGAAGATAACACACAGTGATGTCAGAGGGAAGAAGAGAGGAAGAAGATAACATACAGTGATGTCAGAGGGGAGAAGAGAGACACAGGACAACACACAGTGATGTCAGAGGGGAGAGGAGAGACAGAGGATAACACACAGTGATGTCAGAGGGGAGAGGAGAGACAGAGGATAACACACAGTGATGTCAGAGGGAAGAAGAGAGGAAGAGAATAACACACAGTGATGTCAGAGGGAAGAAGAGAGGAAGAAGATAACACACAGTGATGTCAGAGGGGAGAGGAAGAGGATAACACACAGTGATGTCAGAGGGTAGAGGAGAGGCAGAGGATAATGCACAGTGATGTCAGAGGGTAGAGGAGAGGAAGATGATAACACAGTGATGTCAGAGGGGAGAAGAGAGGAAGAGGATAACACACAGGGATGTCAGAGGGCAGAAGAGAGACACAGGATAATGCACAGTGATGTCAGAGGGGAGAGGAGAGGAAGAGGATAACACAGTGATGTCAGAGGGGAGAAGAGAGGAAGAGGATAACACACAGTGATGTCAGAGGGGAGAGGAGAGGAAGAGGATAACACACAGGGATGTCAGAGGGGAGAAGAGAGACACAGGATAACACACAGTGATGTCAGAGGGGAGAGGAGAGGAAGAGGATAACACACAGTGATGTCAGAGGGGAGAGGAGAGGAAGAGGATAACACACAGTGATGTCAGAGGGTAGAGGAGAGGAAGAGGATAACACAGTGATGTCAGAGGGTAGAGGAGAGGAAGAAGATAACACACAGTGATGTCAGAGGGAAGAGGATAACACACAGTGATGTCAGAGGGGAGAGGAGAGGAAGAGGATAACACACAGTGATGTCAGAGGAGAGGAAGAGGATAACACAGTGATGTCAGAGGGGAGAAGAGAGGATAACACACAATGATGTCAGAGGGGAGAGGAAGAGGATAACACACAATGATGTCAGAGGGGAGAGGAAGAGGATAACACACAGTGATGTCAGAGGGGAGAAGAGAGGAAGAGGATAACACACAGTGATGTCAGAGGGGAGAGGAGAGGAAGAGGATAACACACAGTGATGTCAGAGGGGAGAGGAGAGGAAGAGGATAACACACAGTGATGTCAGAGGGGAGAAGAGAGACACTGGATAACACACAGTGATGTCAGAGGGGAGAAGAGAGGAAGAGGATAACACACAGTGATGTCAGAGGGGAGAAGGAAGACAGAGGATAACACACAGTGATGTCAGAGGGGAGAAGAGAGACACTGGATAACACACAGTGATGTCAGAGGGGAGAAGAGAGGAAGAGGATAACACACAGTGATGTCAGAGGGAAGAAGAGAGGAAGAGCATAACACAGTGATGTCAGAGGGAAGAAGAGAGGAAGAAGATAACACACAGTGATGTCAGAGGGGAGAGGAACAGGATAACACACAGTGATGTCAGAGGGAAGAAGAGAGGAAGAGGATAACACACAGTGATGTCAGAGGGGAGAAGAGAGGAAGAGGATAACACACAGTGATGTCAGAGGGGAGAAGAGAGGAAGAGGATAACACACAGTGATGTCAGAGGGGAGAAGGAAGACAGAGGATAACACACAGTGATGTCAGAGGGGAGAAGAGAGACACTGGATAACACACAGTGATGTCAGAGGGGAGAAGAGAGGAAGAGGATAACACACAGTGATGTCAGAGGGAAGAAGAGAGGAAGAGCATAACAGTGATGTCAGAGGGAAGAAGAGAGGAAGAAGATAACACACAGTGATGTCAGAGGGGAGAGGAACAGGATAACACACAGTGATGTCAGAGGGAAGAAGAGAGGAAGAGGATAACACACAGTGATGTCAGAGGGGAGAAGAGAGGAAGAGGATAACACACAGTGATGTCAGAGGGGAGAAGAGAGACACAGGATAATGCACAGTGATGTCAGAGGGGAGAGGAGAGGAAGAGGATAACACACAGTGATGTCAGAGGGAAGAAGAGAGGAAGAGGATAACACACAGTGATGTCAGAGGGGAGAGGAGAGGAAGAGGATAACACACAGTGATGTCAGAGGGGAGAGGAAGAAGATAACACACAGTGATGTCAGAGGGGAGAGGAAGAGGATAACACACAGTGATGTCAGAGGGGAGAGGAGAGGAAGAGGATAACACACAGTGATGTCAGAGGGGAGAGGAAGAAGATAACACACAGTGATGTCAGAGGGGAGAGGAAGAGGATAACACACAGTGATGTCAGAGGGGAGAGGAGAGACAGAGGATAACACACAGTGATGTCAGAGGGGAGAAGAGAGGAGAGGATAACACACAGTGATGTCAGAGGGGAGAAGAGAGGAAGAGGATAACACACAGTGATGTCAGAGGGAAGATGAGAGGAAGAGGATAACACACAGGGATGTCAGAGGGGAGAGGAGAGGCAGAGGATAATACACAGTGATGTCAGAGGGGAGAGGAAAGGCAGAGGATAATGCACAGTGATGTCAGAGGGTAGAGGAGAGGAAGAGGATAACACACAGTGATGTCAGAGGGTAGAGGAGAGGAAGAAGATAACACACAGTGATGTCAGAGGGAAGAGGATAACACACAGTGATGTCAGAGGGCAGAGGAGAGGAAGAGGATAACACACAGTGATGTCAGAGGGGAGAGGAGAGGAAGAGGATAACACACAGTGATGTCAGAGGGGAGAAGAGAGACACAGGATAACACACAGTGATGTCAGAGGGGAGAAGAGAGGATAACACACAATGATGTCAGAGGGGAGATGAAGAGGATAACACACAGTGATGTCAGAGGGGAGAAGAGAGGAAGAGGATAACACACAATGATGTCAGAGGGGAGAAGAGAGGAAGAGGATAACACACAGTGATGTCAGAGGGGAGAGGAGAGGCAGAGGATAATGCACAGTGATGTCAGAGGGGAGATGAGAGACACAGGATAACACACAGTGATGTCAGAGGGGAGAGGAGAGACAGAGGATAACACACAGTGATGTCAGAGGGTAGAGGAGAGGAAGAGGATAACACACAGTGATGTCAGAGGGAAGAAGAGAGGAAGAAGATAACACACAGTGATGTCAGAGGGGAGAGGAAGAGGATAACACACAGTGATGTCAGAGGGGAGAGGAGAAGAAGAGGATAACACACAGGGATGTCAGAGGGGAGAGGAGAGGCAGAGGATAATGCACAGTGATGTCAGAGGGGAGAGGAAAGGCAGAGGATAATGCACAGTGATGTCAGAGGGGAGAGGAGAGGAAGAGGATAACACACAGTGATGTCAGAGGGGAGAGGAGAGGAAGAGGATAACACACAGTGATGTCAGAGGGGAGAGGAGAGGAAGAGGATAACACACAGTGATGTCAGAGGGGAGAGGAGAGGAAGAGGATAACACACAGTGATGTCAGAGGGGAGAGGAGAGGAAGAGGATAACACACAGTGATGTCAGAGGGGAGAAGAGAGGAAGAGGATAACACACAGTGATGTCAGAGGGGAGAAGAGAGGAAGAGGATAACACACAGTGATGTCAGAGGGGAGAAGAGAGGAAGAGGATAACACACAGTGATGTCAGAGGGGAGAAGAGAGACACTGGATAACACACAGTGATGTCAGAGGGGAGAAGAGAGGAAGAGGATAACACACAGTGATGTCAGAGGGGAGAAGAGAGACACTGGATAACACACAGTGATGTCAGAGGGGAGAAGAGAGGAAGAGGATAACACACAGTGATGTCAGAGGGAAGAAGAGAGGAAGAGGATAACACAGTGATGTCAGAGGGAAGAAGAGAGGAAGAGGATAACACACAGTGATGTCAGAGGGGAGAAGAGAGGAAGAGGATAACACACAGTGATGTCAGAGGGGAGAAGAGAGACACAGGATAATGCACAGTGATGTCAGAGGGGAGAAGAGAGGATAACACACAATGATGTCAGAGGGGAGTGGAAGAGGATAACACACAGTGATGTCAGAGGGAAGAGGAGAGGAAGAGGATAACACACAGTGATGTCAGAGGGAAGAAGAGAGGAAGAGGATAACACACAGTGATGTCAGAGGGAAGAAGAGAGGAAGAGGATAACACACAGTGATGTCAGAGGGAAGAAGAGAGGAAGAGGATAACACACAGTGATGTCAGAGGGGAGAAGAGAGGGAGAGGATAACACACAGGGATGTCAGAGGGGAGAAGAGAGACACAGGATAATGCACAGTGATGTCAGAGGGGAGAGGAGAGGAAGAGGATAACACAGTGATGTCAGAGGGGAGAAGAGAGGAAGAGGATAACACACAGTGATGTCAGAGGGAAGATGAGAGGAAGAGGATAACACACAGGGATGTCAGAGGGGAGAGGAGAGGCAGAGGATAATACACAGTGATGTCAGAGGGGAGAGGAGAGGAAGAGGATAACACACAGTGATGTCAGAGGGAAGAAGAGAGGAAGAGGATAACACACAGTGATGTCAGAGGGAAGAGGATAACACACAGTGATGTCAGAGGGGAGAGGAGAGGAAGAGGATAACACACAGTGATGTCAGAGGGAAGATGAGAGGAAGAGGATAACACACAGGGATGTCAGAGGGGAGAGGAGAGGCAGAGGATAACACAGTGATGTCAGAGGGGAGAAGAGAGGAACAGGATAACACACAGTGATGTCAGAGGGAAGAAGAGAGGAAGAGGATAACACACAGTGATGTCAGAGGGAAGAGGATAACACACAGTGATGTCAGAGGGGAGAGGAGAGGAAGAGGATAACACACAGTGATGTCAGAGGGGAGAGGAGAGGAAGAGGATAACACAGTGATGTCAGAGGGGAGAAGAGAGGATAACACACAATGATGTCAGAGGGGAGATGAAGAGGATAACACACAATGATGTCAGAGGGGAGAGGAAGAGGATAACACAGTGATGTCAGAGGGGAGAGGAGAGGATAACACACAGTGATGTCAGAGGGGAGAAGAGAGGAAGAGGATAACACACAGTGATGTCAGAGGGAAGATGAGAGGAAGAGGATAACACACAGGGATGTCAGAGGGGAGAGGAGAGGCAGAGGATAATACACAGTGATGTCAGAGGGGAGAGGAAAGGCAGAGGATAATGCACAGTGATGTCAGAGGGGAGAGGAGAGGAAGAGGATAACACACAGTGATGTCAGAGGGGAGAGGAAGAGGATAACACACAGTGATGTCAGAGGGGAGAGGAGAGGAAGAGGATAACACAGTGATGTCAGAGGGGAGAAGAGAGGAAGAGGATAACACACAGTGATGTCAGAGGGGAGAGGAGAGGAAGAGGATAACACACAGTGATGTCAGAGGGGAGAGGAAGAAGATAACACACAGTGATGTCAGAGGGGAGAGGAAGAGGATAACACACAGTGATGTCAGAGGGGAGAGGAGAGACAGAGGATAACACACAGTGATGTCAGAGGGGAGAGGAGAGGAAGAAGATAACACACAGTGATGTCAGAGGGAAGAAGAGAGGAAGAAGATAACACACAGTGATGTCAGAGGGAAGAAGAGAGGAAGAAGATAACACACAGTGATGTCAGAGGGGAGAAGAGAGACACAGGATAACACACAGTGATGTCAGAGGGGAGAGGAGAGACAGAGGATAACACACAGTGATGTCAGAGGGGAGAGGAGAGACAGAGGATAACACACAGTGATGTCAGAGGGAAGAAGAGAGGAAGAGAATAGCACACAGTGATGTCAGAGGGAAGAAGAGAGGAAGAAGATAACACACAGTGATGTCAGAGGGGAGAGGAAGAGGATAACACACAGTGATGTCAGAGGGTAGAGGAGAGGCAGAGGATAATGCACAGTGATGTCAGAGGGGAGAGGAAGAGAATAACACACAGTGATGTCAGAGGGGAGAGGAGAGGCAGAGGATAATGCACAGTGATGTCAGAGGGGAGAGGAGAGGAAGATGATAACACAGTGATGTCAGAGGGGAGAAGAGAGGAAGAGGATAACACACAGGGATGTCAGAGGGCAGAAGAGAGACACAGGATAACACACAGTGATGTCAGAGGGTAGAGGAGAGGAAGAGGATAACACACAGTGATGTCAGAGGGAAGAAGAGAGGAAGAGGATAACACAGTGATGTCAGAGGGAAGAAGAGAGGAAGAAGATAACACACAGTGATGTCAGAGGGGAGAGGAACAGGATAACACACAGTGATGTCAGAGGGAAGAAGAGAGGAAGAGGATAACACACAGTGATGTCAGAGGGGAGAAGAGAGGAAGAGGATAACACACAGTGATGTCAGAGGGGAGAAGAGAGACACAGGATAATGCACAGTGATGTCAGAGGGGAGAGGAGAGGAAGAGGATAACACACAGTGATGTCAGAGGGAAGAAGAGAGGAAGAGGATAACACACAGTGATGTCAGAGGGGAGAAGAGAGGATAACACACAATGATGTCAGAGGGGAGAGGAAGAGGATAACACACAGTGATGTCAGAGGGGAGAAGAGAGGAAGAGGATAACACACAGTGATGTCAGAGGGGAGAGGAGAGGAAGAGGATAACACAGTGATGTCAGAGGGGAGAAGAGAGGATAACACACAATGATGTCAGAGGGGAGAGGAAGAGGATAACACACAATGATGTCAGAGGGGAGAGGAAGAGGATAACACACAGTGATGTCAGAGGGGAGAAGAGAGGAAGAGGATAACACACAGTGATGTCAGAGGGGAGAGGAGAGGAAGAGGATAACACACAGTGATGTCAGAGGGGAGAGGAGAGGAAGAGGATAACACACAGTGATGTCAGAGGGGAGAAGAGAGACACTGGATAACACACAGTGATGTCAGAGGGGAGAAGAGAGGAAGAGGATAACACACAGTGATGTCAGAGGGAAGAAGAGAGGAAGAGGATAACACAGTGATGTCAGAGGGAAGAAGAGAGGAAGAAGATAACACACAGTGATGTCAGAGGGGAGAGGAACAGGATAACACACAGTGATGTCAGAGGGAAGAAGAGAGGAAGAGGATAACACACAGTGATGTCAGAGGGAAGAAGAGAGGAAGAGGATAACACACAGTGATGTCAGAGGGGAGAAGAGAGGAAGAGGATAACACACAGTGATGTCAGAGGGGAGAAGAGAGACACAGGATAATGCACAGTGATGTCAGAGGGGAGAGGAGAGGAAGAGGATAACACACAGTGATGTCAGAGGGAAGAAGAGAGGAAGAGGATAACACACAGTGATGTCAGAGGGGAGAAGAGAGGATAACACACAATGATGTCAGAGGGGAGAGGAAGAGGATAACACACAGTGATGTCAGAGGGGAGAAGAGAGGAAGAGGATAACACACAGTGATGTCAGAGGGAAGATGAGAGGAAGAGGATAACACACAGGGATGTCAGAGGGGAGAGGAGAGGCAGAGGATAATACACAGTGATGTCAGAGGGGAGAGGAAAGGCAGAGGATAATGCACAGTGATGTCAGAGGGTAGAGGAGAGGAAGAGGATAACACACAGTGATGTCAGAAGGTAGAGGAGAGAAAGAAGATAACACACAGTGATGTCAGAGGGAAGAGGATAACACACAGTGATGTCAGAGGGCAGAGGAGAGGAAGAGGATAACACACAGTGATGTCAGAGGGGAGAGGAGAGGAAGAGGATAACACACAGTGATGTCAGAGGGGAGAAGAGAGACACAGGATAACACACAGTGATGTCAGAGGGGAGAAGAGAGGATAACACACAATGATGTCAGAGGGGAGAGGAAGAGGATAACACACAATGATGTCAGAGGGGAGAAGAGAGGAAGAGGATAACACACAATGATGTCAGAGGGGAGAAGAGAGGAAGAGGATAACACACAGTGATGTCAGAGGGGAGAGGAGAGGCAGAGGATAATGCACAGTGATGTCAGAGGGGAGATGAGAGACACAGGATAATGCACAGTGATGTCAGAGGGGAGAAGGGAGACAGAGGATAACACACAGTGATGTCAGAGGGGAGAGGAGAGGAAGAGGATAACACACAGTGATGTCAGAGGGGAGAGGAGAGGAAGAGGATAACACACAGTGATGTCAGAGGGTAGAGGAGAGGAAGAGGATAACACACAGTGATGTCAGAGGGGAGAAGAGAGGAAGAGGATAACACACAGTGATGTCAGAGGGTAGAGGAGAGGAAGAGGATAACACAGTGATGTCAGAGGGTAGATGAGAGGAAGAAGATAACACACAGTGATGTCAGAGGGAAGAGGATAACACACAGTGATGTCAGAGGGGAGAGGAGAGGAAGAGGATAACACACAGTGATGTCAGAGGGGAGAGGAGAGGAAGAGGATAACACAGTGATGTCAGAGGGGAGAAGAGAGGATAACACACAATGATGTCAGAGGGGAGATGAAGAGGATAACACACAATGATGTCAGAGGGGAGAGGAAGAGGATAACACAGTGATGTCAGAGGGGAGAGGAGAGGATAACACACAGTGATGTCAGAGGGGAGAAGAGAGGAAGAGGATAACACAGTGATGTCAGAGAGGAGAGGAAGAGGATAACACAGTGATGTCAGAGGGAAGATGAGAGGAAGAGGATAACACACAGGGATGTCAGAGGGGAGAGGAGAGGCAGAGGATAATACACAGTGATGTCAGAGGGGAGAGGAAAGGCAGAGGATAATGCACAGTGATGTCAGAGGGGAGAGGAGAGGAAGAGGATAACACACAGTGATGTCAGAGGGGAGAGGAAGAGGATAACACACAGTGATGTCAGAGGGGAGAAGAGAGGAAGAGGATAACACAGTGATGTCAGAGGGGAGAAGAGAGGAAGAGGATAATGCACAGTGATGTCAGAGGGAAGATGAGAGGAAGAGGATAACACACAGGGATGTCAGAGGGGAGAGGAGAGGCAGAGGATAATGCACAGTGATGTCAGAGGGGAGAGGAAAGGCAGAGGATAATGCACAGTGATGTCAGAGGGGAGAGGAGAGGAAGAGGATAACACACAGTGATGTCAGAGGGGAGAGGAGAGGAAGAGGATAACACACAGTGATGTCAGAGGGGAGAGGAGAGGAAGAAGATAACACACAGTGATGTCAGAGGGGAGAGGAACAGGATAACACACAGTGATGTCAGAGGGGAGAAGAGAGACACAGGATAATGCACAGTGATGTCAGAGGGGAGAGGAGAGGAAGAGGATAACACACAGTGATGTCAGAGGGAAGAAGAGAGGAAGGGGATAACACACAGTGATGTCAGAGGGGAGAAGAGAGGATAACACACAATGATGTCAGAGGGGAGAGGAAGAGGATAACACACAGTGATGTCAGAGGGGAGAAGAGAGGAAGAGGATAACACACAGTGATGTCAGAGGGAAGATGAGATGAAGAGGATAACACACAGGGATGTCAGAGGGGAGAGGAGAGGCAGAGGATAACACACAGTGATGGCAGAGGGTAGAGGAGAGGAAGAGGATAACACACAGTGATGTCAGAGGGTAGAGGAGAGGAAGAAGATAACACACAGTGATGTCAGAGGGAAGAGGATAACACACAGTGATGTCAGAGGGCAGAGGAGAGGAAGAGGATAACACACAGTGATGTCAGAGGGGAGAGGAGAGGAAGAGGATAACACACAGTGATGTCAGAGGGGAGAAGAGAGACACAGGATAACACACAGTGATGTCAGAGGGGAGAAGAGAGGATAACACACAATGATGTCAGAGGGGAGAGGAAGAGGATAACACACAATGATGTCAGAGGGGAGAGGAAGAGGATAACACACAGTGATGTCAGAGGGGAGAAGAGAGGAAGAGGATAACACACAATGATGTCAGAGGGGAGAAGAGAGGAAGAGGATAACACACAGTGATGTCAGAGGGGAGAGGAGAGGCAGAGGATAATGCACAGTGATGTCAGAGGGGAGATGAGAGACACAGGATAATGCACAGTGATGTCAGAGGGGAGAAGGGAGACAGAGGATAACACACAGTGATGTCAGAGGGGAGAGGAGAGGAAGAGGATAACACACAGTGATGTCAGAGGGGAGAAGAGAGACACTGGATAACACACAGTGATGTCAGAGGGGAGAAGAGAGGAAGAGGATAACACACAGTGATGTCAGAGGGGAGAAGGAAGACAGAGGATAACACACAGTGATGTCAGAGGGGAGAAGAGAGACACTGGATAACACACAGTGATGTCAGAGGGGAGAAGAGAGGAAGAGGATAACACACAGTGATGTCAGAGGGAAGAAGAGAGGAAGAGGATAACACAGTGATGTCAGAGGGAAGAAGAGAGGAAGAGGATAACACAGTGATGTCAGAGGGAAGAAGAGAGGAAGAAGATAACACACAGTGATGTCAGAGGGGAGAGGAGAGGAAGAGGATAACACACAGTGATGTCAGAGGGGAGAAGAGAGGAAGAGGATAACACACAGTGATGTCAGAGGGGAGAAGAGAGACACAGGATAATGCACAGTGATGTCAGAGGGGAGAGGAGAGGAAGAGGATAACACACAGTGATGTCAGAGGGAAGAAGAGAGGAAGAGGATAACACACAGTGATGTCAGAGGGGAGAAGAGAGGATAACACACAATGATGTCAGAGGGGAGAGGAAGAGGATAACACACAGTGATGTCAGAGGGGAGAAGAGAGGAAGAGGATAACACACAGTGATGTCAGAGGGGAGAAGAGAGACACAGGATAATGCACAGTGATGTCAGAGGGGAGAGGAGAGGAAGAGGATAACACACAGTGATGTCAGAGGGAAGAAGAGAGGAAGAGGATAACACACAGTGATGTCAGAGGGGAGAAGAGAGGATAACACACAATGATGTCAGAGGGGAGAGGAAGAGGATAACACACAGTGATGTCAGAGGGGAGAAGAGAGGAAGAGGATAACACACAGTGATGTCAGAGGGGAGAGGAGAGGAAGAGGATAACACACAGTGATGTCAGAGGGGAGAGGAGAGGCAGAGGATAACACAGTGATGTCAGAGGGGAGAAAAGAGACAGAGGATAACACACAGTGATGTCAGAGGGAAGATGAGAGGAAGAGGATAACACACAGGGATGTCAGAGGGGAGAGGAGAGGAAGAGGATAACACACAGTGATGTCAGAGGGGAGAGGAGAAGAAGAGGATAACACACAGGGATGTCAGAGGGGAGAGGAGAGGCAGAGGATAATGCACAGTGATGTCAGAGGGGAGAGGAAAGGCAGAGGATAATGCACAGTGATGTCAGAGGGGAGAGGAGAGGAAGAGGATAACACACAGTGATGTCAGAGGGGAGAGGAGAGGAAGAGGATAACACACAGTGATGTCAGAGGGGAGAGGAGAGGAAGAGGATAACACACAGTGATGTCAGAGGGGAGAAGAGAGGAAGAGGATAACACACAGTGATGTCAGAGGGGAGAAGAGAGGAAGAGGATAACACACAGTGATGTCAGAGGGGAGAAGAGAGACACTGGATAACACACAGTGATGTCAGAGGGGAGAAGAGAGGAAGAGGATAACACACAGTGATGTCAGAGGGGAGAAGAGAGACACTGGATAACACACAGTGATGTCAGAGGGGAGAAGAGAGGAAGAGGATAACACACAGTGATGTCAGAGGGAAGAAGAGAGGAAGAGGATAACACAGTGATGTCAGAGGGAAGAAGAGAGGAAGAGGATAACACACAGTGATGTCAGAGGGGAGAAGAGAGGAAGAGGATAACACACAGTGATGTCAGAGGGGAGAAGAGAGACACAGGATAATGCACAGTGATGTCAGAGGGGAGAAGAGAGGATAACACACAATGATGTCAGAGGGGAGAGGAAGAGGATAACACACAGTGATGTCAGAGGGAAGAGGAGAGGAAGAGGATAACACACAGTGATGTCAGAGGGGAGAGGAGAGGCAGAGGATAACACAGTGATGTCAGAGGGGAGAAAAGAGACAGAGGATAATGCACAGTGATGTCAGAGAGGAGAGGAAGAGGATAACACACAGTGATGTCAGAGGGGAGAAGAGAGGAAGAGGATAACACAGTGATGTCAGAGGGGAGAGGAGAGGATAACACACAGTGATGTCAGAGGGGAGAAGAGAGGAAGAGGATAACACAGTGATGTCAGAGAGGAGAGGAAGAGGATAACACACAGTGATGTCAGAGGGGAGAAGAGAGGAAGAGGATAACACAGTGATGTCAGAGGGGAGAGGAGAGGATAACACACAGTGATGTCAGAGGGGAGAAGAGAGGAAGAGGATAACACAGTGATGTCAGAGGGGAGAGGAGAGGAAGAGGATAACACACAGTGATGTCAGAGGGAAGATGAGAGGAAGAGGATAACACACAGGGATGTCAGAGGGGAGAGGAGAGGCAGAGGATAATACACAGTGATGTCAGAGGGGAGAGGAAAGGCAGAGGATAATGCACAGTGATGTCAGAGGGGAGAGGAGAGGAAGAGGATAACACACAGTGATGTCAGAGGGGAGAGGAAGAGGATAACACACAGTGATGTCAGAGGGGAGAAGAGAGGAAGAGGATAACACAGTGATGTCAGAGGGGAGAAGAGAGGAAGAGGATAATGCACAGTGATGTCAGAGGGAAGATGAGAGGAAGAGGATAACACACAGGGATGTCAGAGGGGAGAGGAGAGGCAGAGGATAATGCACAGTGATGTCAGAGGGGAGAGGAAAGGCAGAGGATAATGCACAGTGATGTCAGAGGGGAGAGGAGAGGAAGAGGATAACACACAGTGATGTCAGAGGGGAGAGGAGAGGAAGAGGATAACACACAGTGATGTCAGAGGGGAGAGGAGAGGAAGAGGATAACACACAGGGATGTCAGAGGGGAGAAGAGAGGAAGAGGATAACACAGTGATGTCAGAGGGGAGAAGAGAGGAAGAGGATAATGCACAGTGATGTCAGAGGGAAGATGAGAGGAAGAGGATAACACACAGTGATGTCAGAGGGGAGAGGAGAGGAAGAGGATAATGCACAGTGATGTCAGAGGGGAGAAGAGAAGAAGCGTGACAGAGAAGAGCATACAACGGCAGCAGAAGAATGGCCTATTATCATTATTATTATCCTTTATTTACATGGCGCCACAAGGGTTCCGCAGCGCCCAATTACCGAGTACATAAACAAATAATCAAACAGGTAAACAGCAACTTACAGATGATGACAATTTAGGACAAGTACAGGGTAAATACACATAGCTACATCAGCAGATGACACTGGAATAAGTATCAGGGGGCAGAAGACTGCTGGATGTGGTGCAGGTGATGACAGTATAGGACAAGTACAGGGTATATAGACATGGCTACATCAGCAGATGACACTGGAATAAGTATCAGGTGGCAGAAGACTGCTGGATGTGGTACAGTTGAATATTATTAAAGTAAGAAAAGGATAAGCACATGAGGGAAGAGGGCCCTGCTTGTGAGAGCTTACATTCTAAAGGGGAGGGGTAAACAGACAGGGGTGACACAGATGGGGTACATAGAGAGCATGGAACAGAGGGTTAGGATGAGATTTGGCTGGATTTGGGGAAGAATTGGGTCTTGAGAGCCCGTTTGAAGTTTTGTTGAGAGGTGGAGACTCTGAGGGGGAGAGGTAGGAAAATCCTGAGAAGTGGTGCAGCACGTGAAAAATCTTGGAGATAGGAGTGGGAGGAAGTAATCAGTAGGCAGGAGAGTCAGCGTGCATTAGCAGAGCGAAGAGGACGGGTGGGAGAGTAAAGGGAGATAAGGTCAGAGATGTAGATGGGAGAGGAGTGGGTGAGGGCTTTGTAAGAGAGTGTGAGAAGCTTGAAATGGATTCTGAAAGGGAAGGGGAGCCAGTGAAGGTCTAGTAGTAGAGGAGAGGTGGACGTAGTGCGTTTGGTGAGGAAGATGAGCCAGGCAGCAGCATTGAGGATAGATTGGAGTGGAGAGAGGTATGTGTCAGAAATGCCAGTCAGGAGGAGATGGGATCCGGACTGAAAGTCGACAGTAACTAGGTCGACAATGTCTAGGTCGACCACTATTGGTCGACAGTAACTAGGTCGACATGGTCAAAAGGTCGACAGGGTCAAAAGGTCGACATGTTCTAGGTCGACATGAGTTTTTTCACAATTTTTTTTCTTTTTTTTGAACCTTTTCATACTTAACGATCCACGTGGACTACGATTGGAACGGTAATCTGTGCCGAGCAAAGCGGTAGCGGAGCGAAGGCACCATGCCCGAAGCATGGCGAGCGAAGCGAGCCATGCGAGGGGACGCGGTGCACTAATTGGGGTTCCCGGTCACTCTACGAAGAAAATGACACCAAAATAACATAAAAAATTCATGTCGACCTTTTGACCTGTCGACCTAGAACATGTCGACCTTTTGACCCTGTCGACCTTTTGACCCTGTCGACCTAGTTACTGTCGACCAATAGTGGTCAACCTAGACATTGTCGACCTAGTTACTGTCGACTTTCAATACCACACCCGGAGGAGATTACAGTAGTCCAGTCTGGAGATGACCAGTGAGTGGATAAGAGTCTTAGTAGCATCCTGGGTCAGAAAGGGTCTGATCCTGGAAATATTTTTTAGATGAAAATGGCAGGTTTGTGAGAGGTGCTGAATGTGTGGTGTGCAAGAGAGGGAGGAGTCAAGGATTACGCCAAGACATTGCACTTGGGGGCTAGAGGAGATAGTCATGCCATCAATGGATAATGAGATTGTGGGAGGTGAGGTTGTGCCTCCCGAAAGATGACCAGCTCGGTCTTAGACATGTTGAGTTTAAGAAAGCGCTGAGACATCCAGGAAGAGATAGCAGAGAGACAGTTGGAGATACGAGTGAGGAGAGCAGGGGAGAGGTCTGGAGAGGAAAGATAGATTTTGGTATCATCAGCATGGAGATTATATTGGAAACCAAAAGAACTAATGCGCTTACCTAGTGAGGACGTATAGAGAGAGAAAAGAAGAGGACCAAGGACAGATCCTTGGGTTACACCTACAGTTAATGGAAGTGGGGGGGGAGGTGGAGTCAGGAGAGGAGACAGAGGATGAACGGTCAGAGAGGTAGGAAGATAGCTAAGAGAGGGCAGTGTCACGTAGACCAATGGAGTGAAGGATTTGCAGTAGGCGAGGGTGGTCCACAGTGCTAAAAGCAGCAGAGAGATCAAGAAGAATAAGTAGAGTAGTGTCCCTTAGATTTAGCAGCATGGAGGTCATTGCATACTTTCGTGAGGGCAGTTTCAGTGGAGTGGAGAGGACGGAAGCCAGACTGGAATGGGTCAAGCAGTGAGTGGGAGTAAGGCGGTTGTAGACAATACGCTCAAGGAGTTTGGAGGCAAGAGGGAGGAGAGAGATGGGTCGGTAGTTGGAGAGAGTGTTTGGATCAAGGGTAGGTTTTTTTAAGAATAGGAGAGATGAGTGCATGCTTGAAGGCAGAGGGGACAGTGCCTGATGATTGTATGCTTGAGTGTGTGATCTCTGCAGAGTCTGCACATAATCACTCAGAGATTGTTTTCATGGAGTGATTGATAGGAAGGGACTATTTGGTGGAGGTATCGGAGTTTTGCAGTAATAACGCAGATGTGTCATGGCCGTTTTCAGGGCATGTATCTGCCGTCAGCTGCCCTCATGCATGTAGAAAAACATGGCACCATTGTGACTGGTGCGGCCTCTCTGCGTGACCATAGGACAACCCTAGAAGTCAGTCAATGTTCCTCCTTCCTGCGTATAGGCTGCGAATAAGACTGTGAAGGCTCCGGGGGCATCTATCATTCTCGCTGGGCGGCAGCTTCACTTGTTAAAATTCAACGTTTAGAAGCCTAAAAATATCGCAACTGCAGAAACATGAATTAGGCCCAAAGAGTTCTGGAGAAATAAGAAAGCTGTAAATAGAGGTTACCCCAACGATATAACGTTTCACGCCTAAGTCGTTGGCATTCTTTATAGCTGCGATGTCATACGCCTCATCCACTTCCCCGGCTGACAGCAATAACAGGACCTTCTTCGCCCTGGGGCGGGATCCAGCTTTCTCTGTGAAGATATTTTCCCTGTACAAAATACAGATAAGAACGTACAGCCGCAATGGTATATCTGCTAAAACGTCATCAGCACAATACATTCTCAGTGTCTAGGTTATGTGCCTCTGAGTATAGAATATACACAGATATACTACAAGTAAGCTCAGGAATTCTGTATATAAGAAACAACTATACAACTGTTTATATGCTGTACTATAAATGTATGATTTATGTAATTATATATATATATATATATATATAAAGTTTTATATACAGTCTTCCTCCTGCTGCCTCCATTCCCCTCCTCACATCATGTCACTGCTCCTGTCACATGCAGCCCTGACCTCACTGACACATCACTCATCTCCTGAAATACTCTGTGCTGCTGGGGGACCCTGCTCCTCCCACTATATAACTCTCAGTCTGTGGCTTCCTGCTGCCTCCATTCCCCTCCTCACATCATGTCACTGCCCCTGTCACATGCAGCCCTGTCCTCACTGACACATTCCTCATCTCCGGATATACTCTGTGCTGCTGAGGACCCTGCTCATCCCTCTATATAACTCTCAGGCTATGCTGTTGGGGTCACTGTATGTGGATAGTTACAGTGTCAGTCTGTACATGGAATACTCACAGTGTGTATCTGATGCCCGTATAAGCTAAAGCTTTGCCGCCCAATAACTTCATCTCTTCAATTATTTTTGTGAGGTTTCCGTATTGCTGATATTTGTTGAAGTTGAATTCAGTTTTCATTCTGTTTGAGAACTGGACGACAGCAAACTGCGGAGGGAGGGAATAAGTAGCCATTACCGGGTATGAAATGATTACTGTGGTGGTGAAATAGTGAGTAGGTAAAGTATATACAATGGTGCACAGCGGCAGTAGAAACATTGGATAGTGGTAGAAAAAGGCAGATACATTGGAAGGATGGAGGCACAGAGTCTGAGGTGTTTGGGAGGCCTATGATGCAGCAATTAGAAAATGGAGATCTTGATGGTAGCAGAGGGTGGACATGCTGTTGGGAGTCAGAGGGTAGAGATATTTTGGCGGGGGGGGGTGCAGGTGTTGAAGTTGACAAAAGGTGTAGAAATTGGGAGGCAGAGAGTGGAGGTGAGGACAGAAAAGGGTGGAGATGATGAGGACAAAAGAGGGTGGAGATGATGAGGACAGAAGAGGGTGGAGATGCTGGATGCAGTGATATTGAATAGCAGAGATGATGAGGACAGAAGAGGGTGGAGATGCTGGATGCAGAGATATTGGATAGCAGAGATGATGAAGAAAGAAGAGGATGGAGATGCTGGATGCAGTGATATTGGATAGCGGAGATGATGAAGAAAGAAGAGGGTGGAGATGCTGGATGCAGTGATATTGGATAGTGGAGATGATGAAGAAAGAAGAGGGTGGAGATGCTGGATGCAGAGATATTGGATAGCGGAGATGATGAGGACAGAAGAGGGTGGAGATGCTGGATGCAGAGATATTGAATAGCTGAGATGATAAGGACAGAAGAGGGTGGAGATGCTGGATGCAGAGATATTGGATAGCGGAGATGATGAGGACAGAAGAGGGTGGAGATGCTGGATGCAGAGATATTGAATAGCGGAGATGATAAGGACAGAAGAGGGTGGAGATGCTGGATGCAGAGATATTGGATAGCGGAGATAATGAGGACAGAAGAGGGTGGAGATGCTGGATGCAGAGATATTGGATAGTGGAGATGATGAGGACAGTAGAGGGTGGAGATGCTGGATGCAGTGATATTGGATAGTGGAGATGATGAGGACAGAAGAGGGTGGAGATGCTGGATGCAGTGATATTGGATAGTGGAGATGATGAGGACAGAAGAGGGTGGAGATGCTGGATGCAGAGATATTGAATAGCGGAGATGATAAGGACAGAAGAGGGTGGAGATGCTGGATGCAGTGATATTAGATAGCGGAGATAAGGACAGAAGAGGATGGAGATGCTGGATGCAGAGATATTGGATAGTGGAGATGATGAGGACAGAAGAGGGTGGAGATGCTGGATGCAGAGATATTGAATAGCGGAGATGATAAGGACAGAAGAGGGTGGAGATGCTGGATGCAGAGATATTGGATAGCAGAGATGATGAAGAAAGAAGAGGGTGGAGATGCTGGATGCAGTGATATTAGATAGCGGAGATGATGAGGACAGAAGAGGGTGGAGATGCTGGATGCAGAGATATTGGATAGCGGAGATGATGAGGACAGAAGAGGGTGGAGATGCTGGATGCAGAGATATTGGATAGTGGAGATGATGAGGACAGAAGAGGGTGGAGATGCTAGATGCAGAGATATTGGATAGCGGAGATGATGAGGACAGAAGAGGGTGGAGATGCTGGATACAGAGATATTGGATAGTGGAGATGAGGACAGAAGAGGGTGGAGATGCTGGATACAGAGATATTGGATAGTGGAGATGATGAAGACAGAAGAGGGTGGAGATGCTGGATGCAGAGATATTGGATAGCGGAGATAATGAGGACAGAAGAGGGTGGAGATGCTGGATGCAGTGATATTAGATAGCGGAGATGAAGACAGAAGAGGGTGGAGATGCTGGATGCAGAGATATTGGATAGCGGAGATGATAAGGACAGAAGAGGGTGGAGATGCTGGATGCAGAGATATTGGATAGCGGAGATAATGAGGACAGAAGAGGGTGGAGATGCTGGATGCAGAGATATTGGATAGCGGAGATGATGAGGACAGAAGAGGGTGGAGATGCTGGATGCAGAGATATTGGATAGTGGAGATGATGAAGACAGAAGAGGGTGGAGATGCTGGATGCAGAGATATTGGATAGCGGAGATGATGAGGACAGAATAGGGTGGAGATGCTGGATGCAGTGATATTAGATAGCGAAGATGAAGACAGAAGAGGGTGGAGATGCTGGATGCAGTGATATTGGATAGCGGAGATGATGAGGACAGAAGAGGATGGAGATGCTGGATGCAGTGATATTGGATAGCGGAGATGATGAGGACAGAAGAGGGTGGAGATGATGAGGACAGAAGAGGGTGGAGATGCTGGATGCAGTGACATTAGATAGCGGAGATGAAGACAGAAGAAGAGGGTGGAGATGCTGGATGCAGTGACATTAGATAGCGGAGATGAAGACAGAAGAGGGTGGAGATGCTGGATGCAGTGATATTAGATAGCGGAGATAAGGACAGAAGAGGATGGAGATGCTGGATGCAGTGATATTGGATAGTGGAGATGATGAAGACAGAAGAGGGTGGAGATGCTGGATGCAGAGATATTGGATAGTGGAGATGATGAGGACAGAAGAGGGTGGAGATGCTGGATGCAGTGATATTAGATAGCGGAGATAAGGACAGAAGAGGATGGAGATGCTGGATGCAGTGATATTGGATAGTGGAGATGATGAAGACAGAAGAGGGTGGAGATGCTGGATGCAGAGATATTGGATAGCGAAGATGAAGACAGAAGAGGGTGGAGATGATAGATGCAGTGATATTGGATAGTGGAGATGATGAAGACAGAAGAGGGTGGAGATGCTGGATGCAGTGATATTAGATAGCGGAGATAAGGACAGAAGAGGATGGAGATGCTGGATGCAGAGATATTGGATAGCAGAGATGAAGAGGACAGAAGAGGGTGGAGATGCTGGATACAGAGATATTGGATAGTGGAGATGATGAGGACAGAAGAGGGTGGAGATGCTGGATACAGAGATATTGGATAGTGGAGATGATGAGGACAGAAGAGGGTGGAGATGGTGGATGCAGAGATATTGGATAGCGGAGATGATGAGGACAGAAGAGGGTGGAGATGGTGGATGCAGAGATATTGGATAGCGGAGATGATGAGGACAGAAGAGGGTGGAGATGCTGGATGCAGAGATATTGGATAGCGGAGATGATGAGGACAGGAGAGGGTGGAGATGATGAGGACAGAAGAGGGTGGAGATGCTGGATGCAGTGATATTGGATAGAGGAGATGATGAGGACAGAAGAGGGTGGAAATGCTGGATGCAGTGATATTGGATAGTGGAGATGATGAGGACAGAAGAGGGTGGAGATGAGGACAGAAGAGGATGGAGATGCTGAATGCAGTGATATTGGATAGTGGAGATGATGAGGACAGAAGAGGGTGGAGATGCTGGATGCAGTGATATTAGATAGCGGAGATGAGGACAGAAGAGGGTGGAGATGTTGGATGCAGTGATATTGGACAGCGGAGATGATGAGGACAGAAGAGGGTGGAGATGCTGGTTGCAGTGATATTGGATAGCGGAGATGATGAGGACAGAAGAGAGTGGAGATGCTGCCTGCAGAGATATTGGACAGAAGAGAGTGGAGATGATGAGGACAGAAGAGGGTGGAGATGCTGGATGCAGAGATTTTGGATAGCGGAGATGATGAGGACAGAAGAGGGTGGAGATGCTGGATGCAGAGATTTTGGATAGCGGAGATGATGAGGACAGAAGAGGGTGGAGATGCTGGATGCAGAGATTTTGGATAGCGGAGATGATGAGGACAGAAGAGGGTGGAGATGCTGGATGCAGAGATTTTGGATAGCGGAGATGATGAGGACAGAAGAGGGTGGAGATGCTGGATGCAGAGATTTTGGATAGCGGAGATGATGAGGACAGAAGAGGGTGGAGATGCTGGATGCAGAGATTTTGGATAGCGGAGATGATGAGGACAGAAGAGGGTGGAGATGCTGGATGCAGAGATTTTGGATAGCGGAGATGATGAGGACAGAAGAGGGTGGAGATGCTGGATGCAGAGATTTTGGATAGCGGAGATGATGAGGACAGAAGAGGGTGGAGATGCTGGATGCAGAGATATTGGATAGCGGAGATGATGAGGACAGAAGAGGGTGGAGATGCTGGATGCAGAGATTTTGGATAGCGGAGATGATGAGGACAGAAGAGGGTGGAGATGCTGGATGCAGAGATATTGGATAGTGGAGATGATGAGGACAGAAGAGGGTGGAGATGCTGGATGCAGTGATATTAGATAGCGGAGATGAGGACAGAAGAGGGTGGAGATGTTGGATGCAGTGATATTGGACAGCGGAGATGATGAGGACAGAAGAGGGTGGAGATGCTGGTTGCAGTGATATTGGATAGCGGAGATGATGAGGACAGAAGAGAGTGGAGATGCTGCCTGCAGAGATATTGGACAGAAGAGAGTGGAGATGATGAGGACAGAAGAGGGTGGAGATGCTGCCTGCAGAGATTTTGGATAGCGGAGATGATGAGGACAGAAGCGTGTGGAGATGCTGGATGCAGAGATTTTGGATAGCGGAGATGATGAGGACAGAAGAGGGTGGAGATGCTGGATGCAGTAATATTGGACAGCGGAGATGATGAGGACAGAAGAGGGTGGAGATGCTGGTTGCAGTGATATTGGATAGCGGAGAAGATGAGGACAGAAGAGAGTGGAGATGCTGGATGCAGAGATATTGAATAGCGGAGATGAGGACAGAAGAGGGTGGAGATGCTGGATGCAGAGATATTGAATAGCGGAGATGATGAGGACAGAAGAGGGTGGAGATGCTGGATGCAGAGATATTAGATAGCGGAGATGATGAGGACAGAAGAGGGTGGAGATGCTGGATGCAGAGATTTTGGATAGCGGAGATGATGAGGACAGAAGAGGGTGGAGATGCTGGATGCAGAGATATTGGATAGCGGAGATGATGAGGACAGAAGAGGGTGGAGATGCTGGATGCAGAGATTTTGGATAGCGGAGATGATGAGGACAGAAGAGGGTGGAGATGCTGGATGCAGAGATATTGGATAGTGGAGATGATGAGGACAGAAGAGGGTGGAGATGCTGGATGCAGTGATATTAGATAGCGGAGATGAGGACAGAAGAGGGTGGAGATGTTGGATGCAGTGATATTGGACAGCGGAGATGATGAGGACAGAAGAGGGTGGAGATGCTGGTTGCAGTGATATTGGATAGCGGAGATGATGAGGACAGAAGAGAGTGGAGATGCTGCCTGCAGAGATATTGGACAGAAGAGAGTGGAGATGATGAGGACAGAAGAGGGTGGAGATGCTGCCTGCAGAGATTTTGGATAGCGGAGATGATGAGGACCGAAGCGTGTGGAGATGCTGGATGCAGAGATTTTGGATAGCGGAGATGATGAGGACAGAAGAGGGTGGAGATGCTGGATGCAGTGATATTGGACAGCGGAGATGATGAGGACAGAAGAGGGTGGAGATGCTGGTTGCAGTGATATTGGATAGCGGAGAAGATGAGGACAGAAGAGAGTGGAGATGCTGGATGCAGAGATATTGAATAGCGGAGATGATGAGGACAGAAGAGGGTGGAGATGCTGGATGCAGAGATATTGAATAGCGGAGATGATGAGGACAGAAGAGGGTGGAGATGCTGGATGCAGAGATTTTGGATAGCGGAGATGATGAGGACAGAAGAGAGAGTGGAGATGCTGCCTGCAGAGATATTGGACAGAAGAGAGTGGAGATGATGAGGACAGAAGAGGGTGGAGATGCTGGATGCAGAGATATTGAATAGCGGAGATGATGAGGACAGAAGAGGGTGGAGATGCTGGATGCAGAGATATTGAATAGCGGAGATGATGAGGACAGAAGAGAGTGGAGATGCTGCCTGCAGAGATATTGGATAGCAGAGATGATGAAGACAGAAGAGGGTGGAGATGCTGGATGCAGATATATTGAATAGCGGAGATGATGAGGACAGAAGAGGGTGGAGATGCTGGATGCAGAGATATTGGATAGCAGAGATGATGAAGAAAGAAGAGGATGGAGATGCTGGATGCAGTGATATTGGATAGCGGAGATGATGAAGAAAGAAGAGGGTGGAGATGCTGGATGCAGTGATATTGGATAGTGGAGATGATGAAGAAAGAAGAGGGTGGAGATGCTGGATGCAGAGATATTGGATAGCGGAGATGAGGACAGAAGAGGGTGGAGATGCTGGATGCAGAGATATTGAATAGCGGAGATGATAAGGACAGAAGAGGGTGGAGATGCTGGATGCAGAGATATTGGATAGCGGAGATAATGAGGACAGAAGAGGGTGGAGATGCTGGATGCAGAGATATTGGATAGTGGAGATGATGAGGACAGAAGAGGGTGGAGATGCTGGATGCAGTGATATTGGATAGTGGAGATGATGAGGACAGAAGAGGGTGGAGATGCTGGATGCAGTGATATTGGATAGTGGAGATGATGAGGACAGAAGAGGGTGGAGATGCTGGATGCAGAGATATTGAATAGCGGAGATGATAAGGACAGAAGAGGGTGGAGATGCTGGATGCAGTGATATTAGATAGCGGAGATAAGGACAGAAGAGGATGGAGATGCTGGATGCAGAGATATTGGATAGCAGAGATGATGAAGAAAGAAGAGGGTGGAGATGCTGGATGCAGTGATATTAGATAGCGGAGATGATGAGGACAGAAGAGGGTGGAGATGCTAGATGCAGAGATATTGGATAGCGGAGATGATGAGGACAGAAGAGGGTGGAGATGCTGGATACAGAGATATTGGATAGTGGAGATGATGAGGACAGAAGAGGGTGGAGATGCTGGATACAGAGATATTGGATAGTGGAGATGATGAAGACAGAAGAGGGTGGAGATGCTGGATGCAGAGATATTGGATAGCGGAGATGATGAGGACAGAAGAGGGTGGAGATGCTGGATGCAGTGATATTAGATAGCGAAGATGAAGACAGAAGAGGGTGGAGATGCTGGATGCAGTAATATTGGATAGCGGAGATGATGAGGACAGAAGATGGTGGAGATGCTGGATGCAGTGATATTGGATAGCGGAGATGATGAGGACAGAAGAGGGTGGAGATGATGAGGACTGAAGAGGGTGGAGATGCTGGATGCAGAGATATAGGATAGCGGAGATGATGAGGACAGAAGAGGGTGGAGATGCTGGATGCAGAGATATTGGATAGCGGAGATGATGAGGACAGAAGAGGGTGGAGATGCTGGATGCAGAGATATTGGATAGTGGAGATGAAGAAGACAGAAGAGGGTGGAGATGCTAGATGCAGAGATATTGGATAGCGGAGATGATGAGGACAGAAAAGGGTGGAGATGCTGGATGCAGTGATATTGGATAGTGGAGATGATGAAGACAGAAGAGGGTGGAGATGCTGGATGCAGAGATATTGGATAGCGGAGATGATGAGGACAGAATAGGGTGGAGATGCTGGATGCAGTGATATTAGATAGCGAAGATGAAGACAGAAGAGGGTGGAGATGCTGGATGCAGTGATATTGGATAGTGGAGATGATGAGGACAGAAGAGGGTGGAGATGCTGGATGCAGTGATATTGGATAGCGGAGATGATGAGGACAGAAGAGGGTGGAGATGATGAGGACAGAAGAGGGTGGAGATGCTGGATGCAGTGACATTAGATAGCGGAGATGAAGACAGAAGAGGGTGGAGATGGTGGATGCAGTGACATTAGATAGCGGAGATGAAGACAGAAGAGGGTGGAGATGCTGGATGCAGTGATATTAGATAGCGGAGATAAGGACAGAAGAGGATGGAGATGCTGGATGCAGTGATATTGGATAGTGGAGATGATGAAGACAGAAGAGGGTGGAGATGCTGGATGCAGAGATATTGGATAGTGGAGATGATGAGGACAGAAGAGGGTGGAGATGCTGGATGCAGTGATATTAGATAGCGGAGATAAGGACAGAAGAGGATGGAGATGCTGGATGCAGTGATATTGGATAGTGGAGATGATGAAGACAGAAGAGGGTGGAGATGCTGGATGCAGAGATATTGGATAGCGGAGATG
Source organism: Pseudophryne corroboree (assembly GCF_028390025.1). Taxonomy (NCBI): domain Eukaryota; kingdom Metazoa; phylum Chordata; class Amphibia; order Anura; family Myobatrachidae; genus Pseudophryne; species Pseudophryne corroboree. The sequence goes on along the minus strand of NC_086450.1, from coordinate 514,827,672 downwards.
ATGAGGACAGAAGAGGGTGGAGATGCTGGATGCAGTGATATTAGATAGCGGAGATGATGAAGACAGAAGAGGGTGGAGATGCTGGATGCAGTGATATTGGATAGTGGAGATGATGAGGACAGAAGAGGGTGGAGATGCTGGATGCAGAGATATTAGATAGCGGAGATGAGGACAGAAGAGGGTGGAGATGCTGGATGCAGTGATATTGGATAGCGGAGATGATAAGGACAGAAGAGGGTGGAAATGCTGGATGCAGAGATATTGGATAGCAGAGATGATGAAGACAGAAGAGGGTGGAGATGCTGGATGCAGTGACATTAGATAGCGGAGATAAAGACAGAAGAGGGTGGAGATGCTGGATGCAGTGACATTAGATAGCGGAGATGAAGACAGAAGAGGGTGGAGATGCTAGATGCAGTGATATTGGATAGTGGAGATGATGAGGACAGAAGAGGGTGGAGATGCTGGATGCAGTGATATTAGATAGCGGAGATAAGGACAGAAGAGGATGGAGATGCTGGATGCAGTGATATTGGATAGTGGAGATGATGAAGACAGAAGAGGGTGGAGATGCTGGATGCAGAGATATTGGATAGCGGAGATGATGAGGACAGAAGAGGGTGGAGATGCTGGATGCAGTGATACTAGATAGCGAAGATGAAGACAGAAGAGGGTGGAGATGCTAGATGCAGTGATATTGGATAGTGGAGATGATGAGGACAGAAGAGGGTGGAGATGATGAGGACAGAAGAGGGTGGAGATGCTGGATGCAGAGATATTGGATAGCAGAGATGATGAAGACAGAAGAGGGTGGAGATGCTGGATGCAGTGACATTAGATAGCGGAGATGAAGACAGAAGAGGGTGGAGATGCTGGATGCAGTGACATTAGATAGCGGAGATGAAGACAGAAGAGGGTGGAGATGCTAGATGCAGTGATATTGGATAGTGGAGATGATGAAGACAGAAGAGGGTGGAGATGCTGGATGCAGTGATATTAGATAGCGGAGATAAGGACAGAAGAGGATGGAGATGCTGGATGCAGAGATATTGGATAGCAGAGATGATGAGGACAGAAGAGGGTGGAGATGCTGGATACAGAGATATTGGATAGTGGAGATGATGAGGACAGAAGAGGGTGGAGATGCTGGATACAGAGATATTGGATAGTGGAGATGACGAGGACAGAAGAGGGTGGAGATGCTGGATGCAGAGATATTGGATAGCGGAGATGATGAGGACAGAAGAGGGTGGAGATGCTGGATGCAGAGATATTGGATAGCGGAGATGATGAGGACAGAAGAGGGTGGAGATGCTGGATGCAGAGATATTGGATAGCGGAGATGATGAGGACAGAAGAGGGTGGAGATGCTGGATGCAGAGATATTGGATAGCGGAGATGATGAGGACAGGAGAGGGTGGAGATGATGAGGACAGAAGAGGATGGAGATGCTGAATGCAGTGATATTGGTTAGTGGAGATGATGAGGACAGAAGAGGGTGGAGATGCTGCCTGCAGAGATTTTGGATAGCGGAGATGATGATGACAGAAGAGGGTGGAGATGCTGGATGCAGAGATTTTGGATAGCGGAGATGATGAGGACAGAAGAGGGTGGAGATGCTGGATGCAGAGATTTTGGATAGCAGAGATGATGAGGACAGAAGAGGGTGGAGATGCTGGATGCAGAGATTTTGGATAGCGGAGATGATGAGGACAGAAGAGGGTGGAGATGCTGGATGCAGAGATATTGGATAGCGGAGATGATGAGGACAGAAGAGGGTGGAGATGCTGGATGCAGAGATTTTGGATAGCGGAGATGATGAGGACAGAAGAGGGTGGAGATGCTGGATGCAGAGATATTGGATAGCGGAGATGATGAGGACAGAAGAGGGTGGAGATGCTGGATGCAGAGATTTTGGATAGCGGAGATGATGAGGACAGAAGAGGGTGGAGATGCTGGATGCAGAGATTTTGGATAGCGGAGATGATGAGGACAGAAGAGGGTGGAGATGCTGGATGCAGAGATTTTGGATAGCGGAGATGATGAGGACAGAAGAGGGTGGAGATGCTGGATGCAGAGATATTGGATAGTGGAGATGATGAGGACAGAAGAGGGTGGAGATGCTGGATGCAGTGATATTAGATAGCGGAGATGAGGACAGAAGAGGGTGGAGATGTTGGATGCAGTGATATTGGACAGCGGAGATGATGAGGACAGAAGAGGGTGGAGATGCTGGTTGCAGTGATATTGGATAGCGGAGATGATGAGGACAGAAGAGAGTTGAGATGCTGCCTGCAGAGATATTGGACAGAAGAGAGTGGAGATGATGAGGACAGAAGAGGGTGGAGATGCTGCCTGCAGAGATTTTGGATAGCGGAGATGATGAGGACAGAAGAGGGTGGAGATGCTGGATGCAGAGATTTTGGATAGCGGAGATGATGAGGACAGAAGAGGGTGGAGATGCTGGATGCAGTGATATTGGACAGCGGAGATGATGAGGACAGAAGAGGGTGGAGATGCTGGTTGCAGTGATATTGGATAGCGGAGATGATGAGGACAGAAGAGGGTGGAGATGCTGGTTGCAGTGATATTGGATAGCGGAGATGATGAGGACAGAAGAGAGTGGAGATGCTGGATGCAGAGATATTGAATAGCGGAGATGATGAGGACAGAAGAGGGTGGAGATGCTGGATGCAGAGATATTGAATAGCGGAGATGATGAGGACAGAAGAGGGTGGAGATGCTGGATGCAGAGATATTGAATAGCGGAGATGAGGACAGAAGAGAGTGGAGATGCTGCCTGCAGAGATATTGGACAGAAGAGAGTGGAGATGATGAGGACAGAAGAGGGTGGAGATGCTGGATGCAGAGATATTGGATAGCGGAGATGATGAGGACAGAAGAGGGTGGAGATGCTGGATGCAGAGATATTGAATAGCGGAGATGATGAGGACAGAAGAGGGTGGAGATGCTGGATGCTGAGATTTTGGATAGCGGAGATGATGAGGACAGAAGAGGGTGGAGATGCTGGATGCAGAGATATTGAATAGCGGAGATGATGAGGACAGAAGAGGGTGGAGATGCTGGATGCTGAGATTTTGGATAGCGGAGATGATGAGGACAGAAGAGGGTGGAGATGCTGGATGCAGAGATATTGAATAGCGGAGATGATGAGGACAGAAGAGGGTGGAGATGCTGGATGCAGAGATATTGAATAGCGGAGATGATGAGGACAGAAGAGGGTGGAGATGCTGGATGCAGAGATATTGAATAGCGGAGATGATGAGGACAGAAGAGGGTGGAGATGCTGGATGCAGAGTTTTTGGATAGCGGAGATGATGAGGACAGAAGAGGGTGGAGATGCTGGATGTAAAGATTTTGGATAGGGGAGATGTGGACAGAATAGGGTGGAGATGCTGGATGTAAAGATTTTGGATAGGGGAGATGTGGACAGAAGAGGGTGGAGATGCTGCCTGCAGAGATATTGGGCAGAAGAGGGTGGAGATGCTGCCTGCAGAGATATTGGACAGAAGAGGGTGGAGATGCTGGATGCAGAGATATTGGATAGCGGAGATGATGAGGACAGAAGAGGGTGGAGATTGCGGATGCAGTGATATGGAGAGCAGAGATGTTGAGGGTAGCTGATGGTTAAGATGTTGGTAGCAGAGGTTGGTGATATCGAGACATATAGATGTTAATAATGGCAGAGGGTGGAGGTATTGGGTATTGACTTGTCCGCTACCTTTCACACAGTAAACCCCACTCACATTCAAATCCTATACTCTTTGGCCCTATGACACTGCACTCTCATGGCTGTCCTCTCTACCTCCAATTTTAACGGACCTTCTCTTTCTGTCGGTGTTCCCCAAGGCTCTGTCCTTGGTCTCCCTTCTCTTTCTACACCTCCTCCCTTGGTGATCTAATTTATACCCTTTGCCCACTACTCAGGTCACAGCTCAGTAGTAAAGGGTCCCTGAAAAATATCCCATTTCCAGTTATCTGGGAATCCAACCCAGGTAACGGTGTAGTGTAAACGGGTTACCTAGGTCATCTTACCCGGGTTCCATTAAAACCCTATAGCTGACCAGCTCACTGGCGCTTGGAGAGGATGTCATCTCCACACACTGGCATAGAGAAGATCCACCACTAACCAGGTTCCAACTTGTGGTGTGAACGGGGTTTCAAGCCGCTGTGACACGGCTTGAAACCCATGTTCAGTCTACCGTGTTGACCCGGGTTTAAGGAGGAAAAGCGATATTAGTCTCCACTAACACCTGCATGCTAATGATACACAAATCACCCCAAACCCCTGACTGACCTGGCCGGGTGAAACCAGAAACCAGAGGAACAGGAGCTATCTCAGGGAGACTCTGCTCTGGCAATGTGCTGCTCTCCTGAACGGGTTTAAATAGGCAGCAGTGGAAGTCCATAGGCTGCCAGGATCATGTGAGCACTACTGCAGCACAGGCATTGGACTGGAGAGTCACACAGGGAAATCCAACATAGACACGTCCATGCAGCCAGCTTGTTTATACATGTGCTGTAGATAGATGGCTTGCTGCTAAGACACTGAGGATGTGCGAAAAGCAAACATGATGAGGAAGCGTCGGGTGTGGCAAGAGGGGCTAAAACCCCAAATTAGTGACAGTATGAATTCTAAACATCAGTACAATAAGGGCCTGATTCTGATGCCCCGTCACATGCAGCCACAGCTTTATGCACATATATATAATTCAGAGTGACAATCCACTGCGGCTGATAAATTGGCACTTCTGCATGGTAACTGGGTGGCATCAAAACAAACACAAGAGAACCGTTCTGTGAAAGTGTCATGGGCGTATTTCCAACAATACATAGCACAGAAGATGCCAAAGTCAGCCGGATCTCCCCCTTACATGCTGTGTCTTCCCCATGCACAGCGTTACACCCCTCTTACATGCAGTATGACCCCCCATGTGCAGCGTTACACCCCTCTTACATGCAGTATGACCCCCCATGTGCAGCGTTACACCCCTCTTACATGCAGTATGACCCCCCATGTGCAGCGTTACACCCCTCTTACATGCAGTATGACCCCCCATGTGCAGCGTTACACCCCTCTTACATGCAGTATCTCCCCCATGTGCAGCGTTACACCCCTCTTACATGCTGTATGTCCCCCATGTGCAGCGTTACACCCCTCTTACATGCTGTATCTCCCCCATGTGCAGCGTTACACCCCTCTTACATGCAGTATCTCCCCCATGTGCAGCGTTACACCCCTCTTACATGCAGTATCTCCCCCATGTGCAGCGTTACACCCCTCTTACATGCAGTATCTCCCCCATGTGCAGCGTTACACCCCTCTTACATGCTGTATCTCCCCCATGTGCAGCGTTACACCCCTCTTACATGCAGTATCTCCCCATGTGCAGCGTTACACCCCTCTTACATGCAGTATCTCCCCCATGTGCAGCGTTACACCCCTCTTACATGCAGTATCTCCCCCATGTGCAGCGTTACACCCCTCTTACATGCAGTATCTCCCCCATGTGCAGCGTTACACCCCTCTTACATGCAGTATCTCCCCCATGTGCAGCGTTACACCCCTCTTACATGCAGTATCTCCCCCATGTGCAGCGTTACACCCCTCTTACATGCAGTATCTCCCCCATGTGCAGCGTTACACCCCTCTTACATGCTGTATCTCCCCCATGTGCAGCGTTACACCCATCTTACATGCAGTATCTTCCCCCATGTGCAGCGTTACACCCCTCTTACATGCAGTATCTCCCCCATGTGCAGCGTTACACCCCTCTTACATGCTGTATCTCCTCCATGTGCAGCGTTACACCCCTCTTACATACAGTATCTCCCCCATGTGCAGCGTTACACCCCTCTTACATGCTGTATCTCCCCCATGTGCAGCGTTACACCCCTCTTACATGCTGTATCTCCCCCATGTGCAGCGTTACACCTCTCTTACATGCAGTATCTCCCCCATGTGCAGCGTTACACCTCTCTTACATGCAGTATCTCCCCCATGTGCAGCGTTACACCTCTCTTACATGCAGTATCTCCCCCATGTGCAGCGTTACACCTCTCTTACATGCAGTATCTCCCCCATGTGCAGCGTTACACCCCTCTTACATGCAGTATCTCCCCCATGTGCAGCGTTACACCCCTCTTACATGCAGTATCTCCCCCATGTGCAGCGTTACACCCCTCTTACATGCAGTATGCCCCCATGTGCAGCGTTACACCCCTCTTACATGCAGTATCTCCCCCATGTGCAGCGTTACACCCCTCTTACATGCTGTATCTCCCCCATGTGCAGCGTTACACCCCTCTTACATGCTGTATCTCCCCCATGTGCAGCGTTACACCCCTCTTACATGCAGTATCTCCCCCATGTGCAGCGTTACACCCCTCTTACATGCTGTATCTCCTCCATGTGCAGCGTTACACCCCTCTTACATACAGTATCTCCCCCATGTGCAGCGTTACACCCCTCTTACATGCTGTATCTCCCCCATGTGCAGCGTTACACCCCTCTTACATGCTGTATCTCCCCCATGTGCAGCGTTACACCCCTCTTACATGCAGTATGCCCCCATGTGCAGCGTTACACCCCTCTTACATGCAGTATCTCCCCCATGTGCAGCGTTACACCCCTCTTACATGCAGTATGCCCCCATGTGCAGCGTTACACCCCTCTTACATGCAGTATCTCCCCCATGTGCAGCGTTACACCCCTCTTACATGCAGTATCTCCCCCATGTGCAGCGTTACACCCCTCTTACATGCAGCATCTCCCCCATGTGCAGCGTTACACCCCTCTTACATGCAGTATCTCCCCCATGTGCAGCGTTACACCCCTCTTACATGCAGTATCTCCCCCATGTGCAGCGTTACACCCCTCTTACATGCAGTATCACCCCCATGTGCAGCGTTACACCCCTCTTACATGCACACTGGTGTTCCTCAGGTTCCGGATGGCACTGTTCAAAGATTTCTTTATTAAATTTAACTCAGAAGTCCCCAGACTGTGGGAGCCATCAAACAGGAAGCACAAGTCCACGGCGGTTTTCTGGCAACCTGCGGAGAGAGAAGAGCTTCAGGATGGATACAGGGAGAAGTAATCATTCCTGGTATCGCTAGATCGGGCAGATAAGTAATGTTTAGGGGAACAGATAACATACGCACACCACACAGCGACAGGGCGCCGCTTTCTGGCATCTGTAATAATAAGGGGCCGATTCTGACATGTATGATGGTGGGGACACGGTATGTGTGCAGAAAGGGTCCACGTCCTCCGCAGTGCCCCCTCAGCCCCAGCCTGCGAGTGATTGGGGGCGGGGTAGGGGTGTGTCGCCTCCATTTTGTGGGAGTGCCGAAGTCAGTGTCTGCGTGTGGTGATGCAGATTTCCCCACCTTAGCTGCGGATCCGAGGCTACTCAAATGACAGATGGTGACGCAGTGTGATCCGATGGTGCGTCCTGAGATATAGCAGCAGATCAGGACAGCAGACAGGAGGCGTCTATATACACCAGATGCCTCATGCTAACACAGCGTATTAGCTGTACAGTATTGCACTCCTGACTCTCTGTGCTGCCCCTGTGCTGCCCCTGTGCTTCCCTGCGCTGCCCCTGTGCTTCCCTGCGCTGCCACTGTGCTGCCCTGCGCTGCCCCTGTGCTGCCCCTGTGCTGCCCTACCGCTGTGAAATATCATGCAACTCTGAATCAGTTCCCATGATCATGTGTTTTCATATCACTTCAGGGTGACTCAAAGGGGTCAATTCATTTAGGTGCGAGCTGGGTCCCCTTTCACTGAACTTCATTCCAAACTTGCATTGCCCTTTCACAGGTACAGTATGTATGAGGTGTGAATGATGCAGGACAGATATGTATGAGGTGTGAATGATGCAGGACAGGTATGTATGAGGTGTGAATGATGCAGGACAGATATGTATGAGGTGTGAATGATGCAGGACAGATATGTATGAGGTGTGACTGATGCAGGACAGGTATGTATGAGGTGTGACTGATGCAGGACAGGTATGTATGAGGTGTGACTGATGCAGGACAGGTATGTATGAGGTGTGAATGATGCAGGACAGGTATGTATGAGGTGTGACTGATGCAGGACAGGTATGTATGAGGTGTGACTGATGCAGGACAGGTATGTATGAGGTGTGACTGATGCAGGACAGGTATGTATGAGGTGTGACTGATGCAGGACAGGTATGTATGAGGTGTGAATGATGCAGGACAGGTATGTATGAGGTGTGACTGATGCAGGACAGGTATGTATGAGGTGTGACTGATGCAGGACAGGTATGTATGAGGTGTGACTGATGCAGGACAGGTATGTATGAGGTGTGACTGATGCAGGACAGGTATGTATGAGGTGTGACTGATGCAGGACAGGTATGTATGAGGTGTGACTGATGCAGGACATGACTGATGCAGGACAGGTATGTATGAGGTGTGAATGATGCGAGTCAGGTATGTATGAGGTGTGACTGATGCAGGACAGGTATGTATGAGGTGTGACTGATGCAGGACAGGTATGTATGAGGTGTGACTGATGCAGGACAGGTATGTATGAGGTGTGACTGATGCTGGATAGGTATGTATGAGGTGTGACTGATGCGGGTCAGGTATGTATGAGGTGTGACTGATGCGGGTCAGGTATGTATGAGGTGTGACTGATGCTGGATAGGTATGTATGAGGTGTGACTGATGCAGGACAGGTATGTATGAGGTGTGAATGATGCAGGACAGGTATGTATGAGGTGTGAATGATGCAGGACAGGTATGTATGAGCTGTGACTGATGCAGGACAGGTATGTATGAGGTGTGACTGATGCTGGATAGGTATGTATGAGGTGTGACTGATGCAGGACAGGTATGTATGAGGTGTGACTGATGCAGGACAGGTATGTATGAGGTGTGACTGATGCAGGACAGGTATGTATGAGGTGTGAATGATGCAGGACAGGTATGTATGAGGTGTGACTGATGCAGGACAGGTATGTATGAGGTGTGACTGATGCAGGACAGGTATGTATGAGGTGTGACTGATGCTGGATAGGTATGTATGAGGTGTGACTGATGCTGGATAGGTATGTATGAGGTGTGAATGATGCAGGACAGGTGTGTATGAGGTGTGAGTGATGCAGGACAGGTATGTATGAGGTGTGAATGATGCAGGACAGGTATATATGAGGTGTGACTGATGCTGGATAGGTATGTATGAGGTGTGACTGATGCTGGATAGGTATGTATGAGGTGTGACTGATGCAGGACAGGTATGTATGAGGTGTGAATGATGCAGGACAGGTATGTATGAGGTGTGAATGATGCAGGACAGGTATGTATAAGGTGTGAATGATGCAGGACGGGTATGTATGAGGTGTGAATGATGCAGGACAGGTATGTATGAGGTGTGAATGATGCAGGACAGGTATGTATGAGGTGTGAATGATGCAGGACAGGTATGTATGAGGTGTGAGTGATGCGGGACAGGTATGTATGAGGTGTGAGTGATGCGGGACAGGTATGTATGAGGTGTGAGTGATGCGGGACAGGTATGTATGAGGTGTGAGTGATGCAGGACAGGTATGTATGAGGTGTGAATGATGCAGGACAGGTATGTATGAGGTGTGACTGATGCAGGACAGGTATGTATGAGGTGTGACTGATGCAGGACAGGTATGTATGAGGTGTGAATGATGCAGGACAGGTATGTATGAGGTGTGAATGATGCGGGACAGGTATGTATGACACAGGACAGGTATGTATGAGGTGTGAATGACGTGGGACAGGTATGTAGGAGGTGTGAATGATGCGGGAAAGGTATGTATGAGGTGTGACTGATGCAGGACAGGTATGTATGAGGTGTGAATGATGCAGGACAGGTATGTATGACACAGGACAGGTATGTATGAGGTGTGAGTGATGCGGGACAGGTATGTATGAGGTGTGAGTGATGCGGGACAGGTATGTATGAGGTGTGAGTGATGCAGGACAGGTATGTATGAGGTGTGAATGATGCAGGACAGGTATGTATGAGGTGTGACTGATGCAGGACAGGTATGTATGAGGTGTGACTGATGCAGGACAGGTATGTATGAGGTGTGAATGATGCAGGACAGGTATGTATGAGGTGTGAATGATGCGGGACAGGTATGTATGACACAGGACAGGTATGTATGAGGTGTGAATGACGTGGGACAGGTATGTAGGAGGTGTGAATGATGCGGGAAAGGTATGTATGAGGTGTGACTGATGCAGGACAGGTATGTATGAGGTGTGAATGATGCAGGACAGGTATGTATGACACAGGACAGGTATGTATGAGGTGTGAATGACGTGGGACAGGTATGTAGGAGGTGTGAATGATGCGGGACAGGTATGTAGGAGGTGTGAATGATGCGGGAAAGGTAAGTGGAGGTGTAAGGCAAGGCCCCCTAGTGCCTAACCCTAACCTTACTCCCCCTGGCCCTGATAGTTTCCCCGATACTTAACTTCAGGATGTGGGCTGTCGGTGTTCCAGTGGCGGTCTCACGAGTGATGTCGGGATTCTGGCGTCTGTTACATGACCGCCGGCTCCTTGTTTATCGGAAAGCAAAAACGCATTCCCCACTGACGGATGCTAAGGTGACTGCAGCTGCGACTATGCACAATGAGGATAATGCAGAAAACCCAGCGGCCCTGAGATAGCTGAGGGCGTAATTCAGCCTGGATCGCATTATAGAAATGATTAGATAATACAAAGATGAGATTTCTAAGGTGTAAATATTATATTTCTATTGTTCTCATTATTATTATTATAGTGGGAATTCTGGAGTGTACTGGAGTATGACAGGCGAGGTTCTGCCCTTGCCTATCCAGACGTCACTGCTGCGGGTTACCTAGCTCTCCGCAGCAGCAATCCTGACAGCCAGAAGTGAGGGCCATGGGAAGGGACGGAGTTCTCTCTGACACCAGACGCATGACCCTAGTTACCGCCCTGGTAATACATTACATACACGGCCCAATCACCTCTGTCCCCTAGCCAGCGGGCAGTCACAGACGCCTCCCTGTTATATTATATATACACTCTCTGTATTACATGACTGGTTGGTCTATTCTCACCTTCATATCCTGGTCTAAGCTTCTCAGAAGGTGTCAGGCTGGAGTCCATGGTGTAGCATGCCCCGTTCATGTACAGCATATCATTACAGTCATGAGGTAAGTCAGAGCCACATACCTGGTGGGAAACAGAGGACGTTAGCTGGACATCTAGGCATTGTACATAGCCGGACGCACAGTAATGAGCCAGACATGTTCCTAAATGCAGCAGATGTCCCCTTCTTACTTCTGACCATATAAACAGGTATTTGGTTTCCCCCAGCACCCTGAATAATTTCTGTGACCGGACGGTCTCGTCCCCAGTACACAGAATGGAAGGTTAGGTCACACGGGACCTGGTCACATAGGGGGTTCCCGCTTACCATCAGTAACCGCCTGTTACTGACTCCACCCACTGCGCTGTGGGTGGGTTTATGCTTCCACCACCAAACTCCTAACCTGCCGTGGCGTTTGGAACCATGGTTCTGCTCTGGATGTGCCGACACACTGCCTTACCACGCCTGTGTGGTATGGACGAATCCCCACTAGTCCTCTACCGGTAGCTGGCGGAAGGCGGAACTCGGAGACGCTGATTCACCCTAGACAGCCGGTGAACGGGGCTAGGTTTCGCATAGCCCTGTAGGTCACAAGATGACGCAATCTTCTTGAGGAAGATGATGTTTTAATGCCAACAAATAGTTCTGAAAAGAACTTCAGCAGTACAGCGAGATGTTTACAGCAGAATGAAGATGGTACAATACACTTAAAGATGGCAACTAGCGCCAGTGCACAGTTTAAAAGTGGCGCCAAGCGCCTATTGTCCTTTAATATGGCGCCGGGCACTGAGGGTTAACCCCTTCAGAGCTGCGGCTGCCATTGTCCACGTGGGCTGGGGTCTCTCCGGCCACATTAACAGTAACCAGATATAAATCCCACATAATAACAGAATTCAGAGATTTAGTGTGGCATACCTTTACATTCTATTAACACTTTTCACGTATTAATTTTTTAACACTATTTCTCTATTTTAATTACATTTCCTGTTTGTATCACCCCCTCTATAGCTTCGGCTTCCTACATACTAATTTATTAACACTATAGTTTTTTACACTGGTATGCCACGCTGGGATTTCTGGCTTATGCTGGTGTTTTGGGGTGCCACACTCTGCACCTATATAGCGCTAGGGACCCCAAATATACAGAGACGCCTTGATGCGGCTTTGGGGCTTAACCACACATTTGCGCAAATATGTGTAACAAAGATCTCTGAATTCTATTATTATGTGGGATTTATATCTGGTTACTGTTATCACTCAGGGTGCTGGGGGAACTAAATGCCTTTCTTTCTTGCATATAAACAGGTACCAGGTACAGCAGATGATTCCAAAGGAAGTATTGCCAAATGTAGTCCAGATCCGTACCCCCATAATACACATTCTCAGTAACACGCAGCAAAGGGAATGTCGCACCTAGTGATGTCATCGCAGACAGCATACACAGCTCTGCAAACATATCCACAAGCTGTAGCATCTTCGCTATTTCCCTGCACAAGCCAAGTAAGCATTTCCTGGAGTAAATGGGAGCCAACACTGCAAATGCAACAACCACGTTACCCTGACAGCTGGGGTCCAGCAACACCAACAACAACTACGTTACCCTGACAGCTGGGATCCAGCAACACCAACAACAACCACGTTACCCTGACAGCTGGGATCCAGCAACACCAACAACCATCACGTTACCCTGACAGCTGGGATCCAGCAACACCAACAACAACCACGTTACCCTGACAGCTGGGATCCAGCAACACCAACAACCACCACGTTACCCTGACAGCTGGGATCCAGCAACACCAACAACAACCACGTTACCCTGACAGCTGGGATCCAGCAACACCAACAACCACCACGTTACCCTGACAGCTGGGGTCCAGCAACACCAACATCAACCACGTTACCCTGACAGCTGGGATCCAGCAACACCAACAACAACCACGTTACCCTGACAGCTGGGATCCAGCAACACCAACAACCACCACGTTACCCTGACAGCTGGGATCCAGCAACACCAACAACCACCACGTTACCCTGACAGCTGGGATCCAGCAACAATAACAACCACAACGTTACCCTGACAGCTGGGATCCAGCAACACCAACAACCACCACGTTACCCTGACAGCTGGGATCCAGCAACACCAACAACAACCACGTTACCCTGACAGCTGGGATCCAGAAACACATACAACAACAACCACGTTATCCTGACAGCTGGGGTCCAGCAACACATACAACAACAACCACGTTATCCTGACAGCTGGGGTCCAGCAACACCAACAACCACCACGTTACCCTGACAGCTGGGGTCCAGCAACACTAACAACCACAACGTTACCCTGACAGCTGGGATCCAGCAACACCAACAACAACCACGTTACCCTGACAGCTGGGATCCAGCAACACCAACAACCACCACGTTACCCTGACAGCTGGGGTCCAGCAACACTAACAACAACCACGTTACCCTGACAGCTGGGATCCAGAAACACATACAACAACAACCACGTTATCCTGACAGCTGGGGTCCAGCAACACCAACAACCACCACGTTACCCTGACAGCTGGGGTCCAGCAACACTAACAACCACAACATTACCCTGACAGCTGGGATCCAGCAACACCAACAACAACCACGTTACCCTGACAGCTGGGATCCAGAAACACATACAACAACAACCACGTTACCCTGACAGCTGGGGTCCAGCAACACCAACAACCACCACGTTACCCTGACAGCTGGGGTCCAGCAACACCAACAACCACCACGTTACCCTGACAGCTGGGATCCAGCAACACCAACAACCACCACGTTACCCTGACAGCTGGGATCCAGCAACACCAACAACCACCACGTTACCCTGACAGCTGGGGTCCAGCAACACCAACAACCACCACGTTACCCTGACAGCTGGGCTCCAGCAACACTAACAACCACCACGTTAGCCTGACAGCTGGGGTCCAGCAACACCAACAACAACCACGTTACCCTGACAGCTGGGGTCCAGCAACACCAACAACAACCACGTTACCCTGACAGCTGGGGTCCAGCAACACCAACAACAAACACGTTACCCTGACAGCTGGGGTCCAGCAACACCAACAACAACCACGTTATCCTGACAGCTGGGGTCCAGCAACACCAACAACAACCACGTTACCCTGACAGCTGGGGTCCAGCAACACCAACAACAACCACGTTACCCTGACAGCTGGGGTCCAGCAACACCAACAACCACCACGTTACCCTGACAGCTGGGATCCAGCAACACCAACAACCACCACGTTACCCTGACAGCTGGGATCCAGCAACACCAACAACAACCACGTTACCCTGACAGCTGGGGTCCAGCAACACCAACAACAACCACGTTACCCTGACAGCTGGGGTCCAGCAACACCAACAACAACCACGTTACCCTTAAAGCTGGGGTCCAACAGCCACGTTACCCTGACAGCTGAGGTCCAACAACCACGTTACCCTGACAGCTGGGATCCAGCAACACCAACAACAACCACGTTACCCTGACAGCTGGGATCCAGAAACACCAACAACAACCACGTTACCCCGACAGCTGGGGTCCAGCAACACCAACAACCACCACGTTACCCTGACAGCTGGGGTCCAGCAACACCAACAACCACCACGTTACCCTGACAGCTGGGGTCCAGCAACACCAACAACAACCACGTTACCCTGACAGCTGGGGTCCAGCAACACCAACAACAACCACGTTACCCTGACAGCTGGGGTCCAGCAACACCAACAACAACCACGTTACCCTGACAGCTGGGATCCAGCAACACCAACAACAACCACGTTATATACAAAAGATTGGCGCTCTACAATACACACACTATATGTGGTTGGATTCAGACGGCTGCTCACCAGTTGTGGGCGGGCTGCCCCAACAATGGATCAAAGTAAGTGTGAAAAAAGAAAGAGTGGGAGCGCAGAATGAATCCAATATATTGTTTTATTTAAAATATTAATATGTCATCCACATAAAAATGCAGTACATGAACTAGCCTAAGAATAAACAATTGATATTATATAAATGTAAACGAGACTGCCATATCTCCTAAACAAATATGAATAAAAAACCTTTAATAAACCCTAGTTAGGGCTGCATTAATGCTTCATGAAAATCAGCCGTGCGTCCACGAGCTGAAATGATTGTAAAAAGGAGACTGATAAAAAGTGCCTCTGTTATAAGTCACTGTCCTCCTTATACACAATAGAATCTCATTGGTAAAGAGTGTCCCAGTACTGGACTTGCGGACAACCGTGCTGTAGTATTATGTGGCAAATGGATAGTGATGGTCAAATTCACTTTGTGGTATATCACCTGATGTAGAAGCCTCTCCGTCAAAGGCGCTGTACTGAGCCGGGTTTGCAGCGGCTCTGTGCAGTGAACGTACAGCTGGTCTCGTCACCGGTGAACCATCCAGATGAACACGGTTGTTTAATTCTGCTGAAGGATGCTGTACCAGTCTGGATATGCAACAGTGTAAAAAGACTGGAGCAGCAGATTCTCCGGCCGCTGGTGGAAAAATCCGTATTAATTGCGGCTACGGTCCACTCGATGCATGCGGCTCACAGGGTGTCAGGAGAATATAGCAGTCCAAATGAGGTCCTTCAAAGGAGTACCTTAACGCGTTTCTCGGCCCACAACGCTGGCCGTTTCATCAGCCGCATGCATCGAGTGGACCGTAGCCGCAATTAATACGGATTTTTCCACCAGCGGCCGGAGAATCTGCTGCTCCAGTCTTTTTACACTGTTGCATATCCAGACTGGTACAGCATCCTTCAGCAGAATTAAACAACCGTGTTCATCTGGATGGTTCACCGGTGACGAGACCAGCTGTACGTTCACTGCACAGAGCCGCTGCAAACCCGGCTCAGTACAGCGCCTTTGACGGAGAGGCTTCTACATCAGGTGATATACCACAAAGTGAATTTGACCATCACTATCCATTTGCCACATAATACTACAGCACGGTTGTCCGCAAGTCCAGTACTGGGACACTCTTTACCAATGAGATTCTATTGTGTATAAGGAGGACAGTGACTTATAACAGAGGCACTTTTTATCAGTCTCCTTTTTACAATCATTTCAGCTCGTGGATGCACGGCTGATTTTCATGAAGCATTAATGCAGCCCTAACTAGGGTTTATTAAAGGTTTTTTATTCATATTTGTTTAGGAGATATGGCAGTCTCGTTTACATTTATATAATATCAATTGTTTATTCTTAGGCTAGTTCATGTATTGCATTTTTATGTGGATGACATATTAATATTTTAAATAAAACAATATATTGGATTCATTCTGCGCTCCCACTCTTTCTTTTTTCACAACAACCACGTTACCCTGACAGCTGGGATCCAGAAACACATACAACAACAACCACGTTATCCTGACAGCTGGGGTCCAGCAACACCAACAACAACCACGTTACCCTGACAGCTGGGGTCCAGCAACACCAACAACCACCACGTTACCCTGACAGCTGGGATCCAGCAACACCAACAACCACCACGTTACCCTGACAGCTGGGATCCAGCAACACCAACAACAACCACGTTACCCTGACAGCTGGGGTCCAGCAACACCAACAACAACCACATTACCCTGACAGCTGGGGTCCAGCAACACCAACAACAACCACGTTACCCTGACAGCTGGGGTCCAACAACCACATTACCCTGACAGCTGGGGTCCAGCAATCACATTACCCTGACAGCTGGGGTCCAGCAACCACATAACCCTGACAGCTGGGGTCCAACAACAACAACCACGTTACCCTGACAGCTGGCGTCCAACAACCACGTTACCCTGACAGCTGGCGTCCAACAACCACGTTACCCAGACAGCTGGCGTCCAACAACCACGTTACCCAGACAGCTGGCGTCCAACAACCACGTTACCCTGACAGCTGGCGTCCAACAACAACAACTATGATACCCTGACAGCTGGGATCCAACAACCACGTTACCCTGACAGCTGGGGTCCAGCAACCACATAACCCTGACAGCTGTGGTCCAACAACAACAACCACGTTACCCTGACAGCTGGGGTC
Organism: Pseudophryne corroboree; assembly: GCF_028390025.1. Classification (NCBI taxonomy): domain Eukaryota; kingdom Metazoa; phylum Chordata; class Amphibia; order Anura; family Myobatrachidae; genus Pseudophryne; species Pseudophryne corroboree. The sequence goes on along the minus strand of NC_086450.1, from coordinate 514,810,437 downwards.
CAACAACCACGTTACCCTGACAGCTGGCGTCCAACAACAACAACTATGTTACCCTGACAGCTGGGATCCAACAACCACGTTACCCTGACAGCTGGGGTCCAGCAACCACATAACCCTGACAGCTGTGGTCCAACAACAACAACAACCACGTTACCCTGACAGCTGAGGTCCAACAACCACGTTACCCTGACAGCTGGCGTCCAACAACAACAACCATGTTACCCTGACAGCTGGGATCCAACAACCACGTTACCCTGACAGCTGGGGACCAGCAACCACATTACCCTGACAGCTGGGGACCAGCAACCACATTACCCTGACAGCTGGGGTCCAGCAATCACATAACCCTGACAGCTGGGGTCCAACAACAACAACCACGTTACCCTGACAGCTGGCGTCCAACAACCACGTTACCCTGACAGCTGGCGTCCAACAACCACGTTACCCAGACAGCTGGCGTCCAACAACCACGTTACCCTGACAGCTGGCGTCCAACAACAACAACTATGATACCCTGACAGCTGGGGTCCAGCAACCACATAACCCTGACAGCTGGGGTCCAGCAACCACATAACCCTGACAGCTGTGGTCCAACAACAACAACCACGTTACCCTGACAGCTGGCGTCCAACAACCACGTTACCCAGACAGCTGGCGTCCAACAACCACGTTACCCAGACAGCTGGCGTCCAACAACCACGTTACCCAGACAGCTGGCGTCCAACAACCACGTTACCCTGACAGCTGACGTCCAACAACCACGTTACCCTGACAGCTGGCGTCCAACAACAACAACCACATTACCCTGACAGCTGGGGACCAGCAACCACATTACCCCGACAGCTGGGGTCCAGCAATCACATTACCCCGACAGCTGGGGTCCAGCAATCACATTACCCCGACAGCTGGGGTCCAGCAATCACATTACCCCGACAGCTGGGGTCCAGCAATCACATAACCCTGACAGCTGGGGTCCAGCAACCACATAACCCTGACAGCTGGGGTCCAGCAACCACATAACCCTGACAGCTGTGGTCCAACAACAACAACCACGTTAACCTGACAGCTGGCATCCAACAACCACGTTACCCTGACAGCTGGCGTCCAACAACCACGTTACCCAGACAGCTGGCGTTCAACAACCACGTTACCCAGACAGCTGGCGTCCAACAACCACGTTACCCTGACAGCTGACGTCCAACAACCACGTTACCCTGACAGCTGACGTCCAAAAACCACGTTACCCTGACAGCTGGCGTCCAACAACAACAACTATGTTACCCTGACAGCTGGGATCCAACAACCACGTTACCCTGACAGCTGGGGTCCAACAACCACGTTACCCTGACATCTGGGGTTCAATTACGTTGTGCCGACCATAAACATACAATGGTACTCGCCTTTACATCACCGTATACTCACAATGCAATTCTTTGAGACTAAGTCAATTTCGAGAGTCAGGCCGATGTGAGATGTACTGTTCCCATCTATGAGGGAGGAAAGGGACAGATTGCATCATTATGTAGCCACACAGTCACTTACACATGGGGACAGAGAGTGCTGTGAGAGAGACAGCAATAGAGAGAGAAAAGAGACAGTGTCAGCAGTCTGAGGAAAGTGTGCTGGGAGAAAGAGAGAGAGAGAGACTGTGTCAGCAGTCTGAGAAGAGAGCACTGGGGAGAGAGAGAGACTGTGTCAGCAGTCTGAGGAGAGAGCACTGTGGGGAGAGAGAGAGAGAGAGAGATACACACAATTTCAGTGGACTGGGGAGAGAGAGACACAATGTCAGCAGTCTGAGGAGAGAGCACTGGGGAGAGAGAGACTGTCAGCAGTCTGATGAGAGAGCACTGAGGGAAAGAGAGATACTGTCAGCAGTCGAGGAGAGAACACTAGGGGAGAGAGCCATAGCAGTCTGAGTGGAAGCACTGGGGGAGAGAGAGAGAGAGAGAGAGAGACTGTCAGCAGTCTGAGGAGAAAGCGCTGTGGAGAGAGAGACTGTCAGCAGTCTGAGGAGAAAGCGCTGTGGAGAGAGAGACTGTCAGCAGTCTGAGGAGAGAGTGCTGGGAGAGGGAGATGCTGTCAGAAGTCTGAGAAGAGAGCACTGGGGAGAGCGAGACTGCGTCGGCAGTCTGAGGAGAGAGCGCTGGGGAGAGAAAGCCTGTCAGCAGTCTGAGGAGAGAGCACTGGGGGGGAGAGAGACTGCGTCGGTAGTCTGAGAAGAGAGCACTGGGGAGAGAAAGCCTGTCAGCAGTCTGAGGAGAGAGCACTGGGGGAGAGAGAGACTGCGTCGGCAGTCTGAGAAGAGAGCACTGGGGAGAGAGACTGTGTCAGCAGTCTGAGGAGAGAGCACTGGGGAGAGAGAGACTGTGTCAGCAGTCTGAGGAGAGAGCACTGGGGAGAGAGAGACTGTGTCAGCAGTCTGAGGAGAGAGCACTGGGGAGAGAGAGACTGTCAGCAGTCTGAGGAGAGAGCACTAGGGAGAGAGAGACTGTGTCAGCAGTCTGAGGAGAGAGCACTGGGGAGAGAGAGACTGTGTCAGCAGTCTGAGGAGAGAGCACTAGGGAGAGAGAGACTGTGTCAGCAGTCTGAGGAGAGAGCACTGGGGAGAGAGAGACTGTCAGCAGTCTGAGGAGAGAGCACTGAGGAGAGAGAGACTGTCAGCAGTCTGAGGAGAGAGCACTGAGGGAAAGAGAGATACTGTCAGCAGTCTGAGGAGAGAACACTAGGGGAGAGAGCCATAGCAGTCTGAGTGGAAGCACTGGGGGAGAGAGAGAGAGAGAGAGAGAGAGAGAGAGAGAGAGAGAGAGAGAGAGAGAGAGAGAGAGAGAGAGAGACTGTCAGCAGTCTGAGGAGAAAGCGCTGTGGAGAGAGAGACTGTCAGCAGTCTGAGGAGAGAGTGCTGGGAGAGGGAGATGCTGTCAGAAGTCTGAGAAGAGAGCACTGGGGAGAGCGTGAGAGAGACTGTCAGCAGTCCTAGAAGAGAGCACTGGGGAGAGAGAGAGCAACTGTGTCAGCAGTCTGAGGAGAGAGCACTGGGGGAGAGAGAATGCGTCGGCAGTCTGAGGAGAGAGCACTGGGGGAGAGAGAGACTGCATCGGCAGTCTGAGGAGAGAGTGCTGGGAGAGGAAGATGGTGTCAGCAGTCTGAGAAGAGAGTACTGGGGGTGGGAGAGAGCGCTGGGAGAGGAGATATATGGATTAGATTCTGCTGAGAATAATGGCCACATAACAAAGAACAACTTTCAAATTAGTTCACAGAAGGAATGAATGGAAACCGCTTACCTGGTAGCTTGATGATGTCACATGTGCCACTGATGACATCACATGTGTGCAGCCTCCCTGAACCAGGATCTCCAACCAAGACTCTGTAAAATGAAGAGAAGCCTGATGTGGACACAGGAGGGAGAGCGGACTGGCGCTGGGTGGCCTGGTCTATGAGACTCCAGAAAGGTGTTTTTCTTACATTAGTCCTTTCACCATGGCAACATATTATCAATACCTATGTCCACCATGCAGATGTTCCACACCCAATCTTTTTATTCACAGCAGGTAATCAATGCCCACACGTGGTCACAGAGCACAGACATCCTTCCACGAACACAACAAGGTCGGGAGGGGGGGGGACAGGCAGACAGGGACCAGGCGAGGTCAGGGGAGGCAAGGTCAGGGGAACAGGCAGACAGGGACCAGGCAAGGTCAGGGGAACAGGCAGACAGGGACCAGGCAAGGTCAGGGGAACAGGCAGACAGGGACCAGGCAAGGTCAGGGGAACAGGCAGACAGGGACCAGGCAAGGTCAGGGGAACAGGCAGACAGGGACCAGGCAAGGTCAGGGGAACAGGCAGACAGGGACCAGGCAAGGTCAGGGGAACAGGCAGACAGGGACCAGGCAAGGTCAGGGGAACAGGCAGACAGGGACCAGGCAAGGTCAGGGGAACAGGCAGACAGGGACCAGGCAAGGTCAGGGGAACAGGCAGACAGGGACCAGGCAAGGTCAGGGGAACAGGCAGACAGGGACCAGGCAAGGTCAGGGGAACAGGCAGACAGGGACCAGGCAAGGTCAGGGGAACAGGCAGACAGGGACCAGGCAAGGTCAGGGGAACAGGCAGACAGGGACCAGGCAAGGTCAGGGGAACAGGCAGACAGGGACCAGGCAAGGTCAGGGGAACAGGCAGACAGGGACCAGGCAAGGTCAGGGGAACAGGCAGACAGGGAACAGGCAGACAGGGACCAGGCAAGGTCAGGGGAACAGGCAGACAGGGACCAGGCAAGGTCAGGGGAACAGGCAGACAGGGACCAGGCAAGGTCAGGGGAACAGGCAGACAGGGACCAGGCAAGGTCAGGGGAACAGGCAGACAGGGACTAGGAGAGATCAGGGGAATAGGCAGGCAGGAACGAGGATAGGTCAGAGGAACAGGCATACATGCACCAGGTGAGGTCAGGAGACCAGGCAGGCAGGGACCAGGAGAGGTCAGGAGAACAGGCAGACAGGGACCAGGAGAGGTCAGGGGAACAGGCAGACAGGGACCAGGAGAGGTCAGGGGAACAGGCAGACAGGGACCAGGAGAGGTCAGGGGAACAGGCAGGCAGGGACCAGGAGAGGTCAGGGGAACAGGCAGGCAGGGACCAGGAGAGGTCAGGGGAACAGGCAGGCAGGGACCAGGAGAGGTCAGGGGAACAGGCAGGCAGGGACCAGGAGAGGTCAGGGGAACAGGCAGGCAGGGACCAGGAGAGGTCAGGAGAACAGGCAGACAGGGACCTGGAGATGTCAGGGGAACAGGCAGACAGGGACCAGGAGAGGTCAGGGGAACAGGCAGACAGGGACCAGGAGAGGTCAGGGGTCCCAGCCAGACAGGGACCAGGAGAGGTCAGGGAAACATGCGAGGCAGCAGGAGTAGGAGACATAGTAGTGATGGGCGATTTTAACTATCCAGAGATAAACTGGAAAACCGATTCATGTGATACTGCTAGGAGCAATATGTTTTTAAACACACTAAATGATAACTACTTAGTCCAACTAATTGAGAAACCAACTAGGTGTGCAGCCTCCCTGAACCAGGATCTCCAACCAAGACTCTGTAAAATGAAGAGAAGCCTGATGTGGACACAGGAGGGAGAGCGGACTGGCGCTGGGTGGCCTGGTCTATGAGACTCCAGAAAGGTGTTTTTCATACATTAGTCCTTTCACCATGGCAACATATTATCAATGCAAGAAAAAAAGCAATTGTTTCCCCAGCACACTGAATGGATAACAGTAACCAGATATAAATCCCACATGATAATAGAATTCAGAGATCTTCGTTACACATATTTGCGCAAATGTGTGGTTAAGCCCCAAAGCCGCATCAAGGCCTCTCTGTATATTTGGGGTCCCTAGCGCTATATCTAGGTGCAGGGTGTGGCACCCCAAAACACCAGAATGAGCCAGAAAGCCCAGCGTGGCATACCAGTGTAAAATACTATAGTGTTAATAAATTAGTATTTAGGAAGCCGAAGCTATAGAGGGGGTGATACAAACATGAAATGTAATTAAAATAGAGAAATAGTGTTAGAAAATTAATAAGTGAAAAGTGTTAATAGAATGTAAAGGTATGCCACACTAAAGCCATCCAGCTCAGCCAGTCCAGAGGCACCACACCTCACACCTCCATTACCCCAATCTGGGTCTAATATTAACCAGCAAGGAGCCACATGATAATGGCTCCTTACTAAAATATGTCTAAGCTAAGAGCTACCTACCTTGGAGCAACCCCATAATGCTCCATGTGGCATGTCAGGGCCTGCACCTCCTCCTAATGCAGAAACCTCTCTGCCTCTCACAACAGACATATAGATTGGTGCCACACCCTGCACCTAGATATAGCGCTAGGGACCCCAAATATACAGAGAGGCCTTGATGCGGCTTTGGGGCTTAACCACACATTTGCGCAAATATGTGTAACGAAGATCTCTGAATTCTATTATCATGTGGGATTTATATCTGGTTACTGTTATCCATTCAGTGTGCTGGGGAAACAATTGCTTTTTTTCTTGCTCAGAAATACCCCTTCCTTTCGAGCACCTGAATGATATCACTAAGCTAATTGAGCATTTACCAATCTATATGTCTGTTGTGAGAGGCAGAGAGGTTTCTGCATTAGGAGGAGGTGCAGGCCCTGACATGCCACATGGAGCATTATGGGGTTGCTCCAAGGTAGGTAGCTCTTAGCTTAGACATATTTTAGTAAGGAGCCATTATCATGTGGCTCCTTGCTGGTTAATATTAGACCCCGATTGGGGTAATGGAGGTGTGAGGTGTGGTGCCTCTGGACTGGCTGAGCTGGATGGCTTTAGTGTGGCATACCTTTACATTCTATTAACACTTTTCACTTATTAATTTTCTAACACTATTTCTCTATTTTAATTACATTTCATGTTTGTATCACCCCCTCTATAGCTTCGGCTTCCTAAATACTAATTTATTAACACTATAGTTTTTTACACTGGTATGCCACGCTGGGCTTTCTGGCTCATTCTGGTGTTTTGGGGTGCCACACCCTGCACCTAGATATAGCGCTAGGGACCCCAAATATACAGAGAGGCCTTGATGCGGCTTTGGGGCTTAACCACACATTTGCGCAAATGTGTAACGAAGATCTCTGAATTCTATTATCATGTGGGATTTATATCTGGTTACTGTTATCCATTCAGTGTGCTAGGGAAACAATTGCTTTTTTTCTTGCTCAGAAATACCCCTTCCTTTCGAGCACCTGAATGATATCACTAAGCTAATTGAGCATTTACCAATCTATATGTCTGTTGTGAGAGGCAGAGAGGTTTCTGCATTAGGAGGAGGTGCAGGCCCTGACATGCCACATGGAGCATTATGGGGTTGCTCCAAGGTAGGTAGCTCTTAGCTTAGACATATTTTAGTAAGGAGCCATTATCATGTGGCTCCTTGCTGGTTAATATTAGACCCAGATTGGGGTAATGGAGGTGTGAGGTGTGGTGCCTCTGGACTGGCTGAGCTGGATGGCTTTAGTGTGGCATACCTTTACATTCTATTAACACTTTTCACTTATTAATTTTCTAACACTATTTCTCTATTTTAATTACATTTCATGTTTGTATCACCCCCTCTATAGCTTCGGCTTCCTAAATACTAATTTATTAACACTATAGTTTTTTACACTGGTATGCCACGCTGGGCTTTCTGGCTCATTCTGGTGTTTTGGGGTGCCACACCCTGCACCTAGATATAGCGCTAGGGACCCCAAATATACAGAGAGGCCTTGATGCGGCTTTGGGGCTTAACCACACATTTGCGCAAATATGTGTAACGAAGATCTCTGAATTCTATTATCATGTGGGATTTATATCTGGTTACTGTTATCCATTCAGTGTGCTGGGGAAACAATTGCTTTTTTTCTTGCTCAGAAATACCCCTTCCTTTCGAGCACCTGAATGATATCACTAAGCTAATTGAGCATTTACCAATCTATATAAACATATTATCAATACCTATGTCCACCATTCAAATGTTCCACACCCAATCTTTTTATTCACAGCATGTAATCAATGCCCACACGCGGTCACAGAGCACAGACATCCTTCCATGAACACAACAAGGTCGGGAGGGGGGGAAGGGAACAGGCAGACAGGGACCAGGTGAGGTCAGGGGAATGAGCAGACAGGGACCAGGCGAGGTCAGGGAAACAGGCAGACAGGGACCAGGCGAGGTCACGGGAATGAGCAGCCAGGGACCAGGCGAGGTCAGGGAAACGGGCAAACAGGGACCAGGCGAGATCAGGGAAACTGGCAGACAGGGACAAGGTGAGGTCAGGGGACCAAGCAGACAGGGACAAGGCGAGGTCAGGGGACCAGGCGAGGTCAGGGGAACAGGCGAGGTCAGGGGAACAGGCAGACAAGGACCAGGCGAGGTCAGGGGAACAGGCAGACAGGGACCAGGCGAGGTCAGGGGAACAGGCAGACAGGGACCAGGCGAGGTCAGGGGAACAGGCAGACAGGGACCAGGGGAACAGGCAGACAGGGACCAGGTGAGGTCAGGCGAACAGGCAGACAGGGACCAGGCAAGGTCAGGGGAACAGTCAAAAAGGGACCAGGCAAGGTCAGGGGAACAGGCACACAGGGACCAGGCGAGGTCAGGGGAACAGGCAGACAGGGACCAGGGGAACAGGCAGACAGGGACCAGGCTAGGTCAGGGGAACAGGCAGACAGGGACCAGGCAAGGTCAGGGGAACAGGCAGACAGGGACCAGGCAAGGTCAGGGGAACAGGCAGACAGGGACCAGGAGAGATCAGGGGAATAGGCAGGCAGGAACGAGTATAGATCAGAGGAACAGGCATACATGCACCAGGTGAGGTCAGGGGACCAGGCAGGCAGGGACCAGGAGAGGTCAGGGGAACAGGCAGCCAGGGACCAGGAGATGTCAGGGGAACAGGCAGACAGGGACCAGGAGAGGTCAGGGGAACAGGCAGACAGGGACCAGGCGAGGTGAGGGGAATGAGCAGCCAGGGACCAGGCGAGGTCAGGGAAACAGGCAGACAGGGACCAGGCGAGGTCAGGGAAACAGGCAGACAGGGACCAGGCGAGGTCAGGGGAATGAGCAGACAGGGACCAGGCGAGGTCAGGGAAACAGGCAGACAGGGACCAGGCGAGGTCAGGGAAACAGGCAGACAGGGACCAGGCGAGGTCAGGGAAACAGGCAGACAGGGACCAGGCGAGGTCAGGGGAAACAGGCAGACAGGGACCAGGCGAGGTCAGGGAAACAGGCAGACAGGGACCAGGCGAGGTCAGGGGAATGAGCAGCCAGGGACCAGGCGAGGTCAGGGAAACAGGCAGACAGGGACCAGGCGAGGTCAGGGGAATGAGCAGACAGGGACCAGGCGAGGTCAGGGGAATGAGCAGCCAGGGACCAGGCGAGGTCAGGGGAATGAGCAGCCAGGGACCAGGCGAGGTCAGGGAAACAGGCAGACAGGGACCAGGCGAGGTCAGGGAAACAGGCAGACAGGGACCAGGAGAGGTCAGGGGAACAGGCAGGCAGGGACCAGGAGAGGTCAGGGGAACAGGCAGGCAGGGACCAGGAGAGGTCAGGGGAACAGGCAGGCAGGGACCAGGAGAGGTCAGGGGAACAGGCAGGCAGGGACCAGGAGAGGTCAGGGGAACAGGCAGGCAGGGACCAGGAGAGGTCAGGGGAACAGGCAGGCAGGGACCAGGAGAGGTCAGGGGAACAGGCAGGCAGGGACCAGGAGAGGTCAGGGGAACAGGCAGGCAGGGACCAGGAGAGGTCAGGGGAACAGGCAGGCAGGGACCAGGAGAGGTCAGGGAAACAGGCGAGGCAGCAGGAGTAGGAGACATAGTAGTGATGGGAGATTTTAACTATCCAGAGATAAACTGGAAAAAGGATTCATGTGATACTGCTAGGGGCAATATGTTTTTAAACACACTAAATGATAACTACTTAGTCCAACTAATTGAGGAACCAACTAGGTACAATGCAATCTTAGACCTGGTATTAACAAACAATGGGGATTTGGTATCAGGTATTATAGTAGGGGAACCCATAGGAAACAGCGACCACAATATGGTCACATTCAATATCAGTTTCCATAAACAGCCCTATACTGGCTCAACTAGGACTTTAAACTTTAGCAAAGCCAACTTTGAAAAGATGAGGGTATTTTTCAGGGATATTGAATGGGAAGGTTTGTTTTTAGGAAAAAATACTACGGAGAAATGGAAGGTACTAAAAGCTAGCTAAAAATGCACTCAAATGTATTCCTATGAGTAGCAAAAAAGGGAATAAAAATCATAAACCGATGTGGCTTAACAAAAAGATTAAGGAACTTATGGGCAAGAAAAGGCGAGCATTTAAAAAATACAAATCTGACGGGGAAGCAGAGTCATTTCAGCACTATAAGGAATGTAACAAAAATTGCAAAAAGGAAATAAGAGCAGCTAAAGTAGAAACTGAAAAACTAGTAGCAAAGGAAAGCAAAGCGAATCCCAAAAAATATTTAAATACATTAATAGCAAGAGATTAAAGAAGGAGAGTATAGGCCCTTTAAGAGACAAGTTGGGAGTCTTAAGCAAAAATGATAATGACATAGCGGACACACTAAATGAGTTTTTTTCAACAGTATTCACTAGAGAGGACCTAATTCAGGGACTGACACACAATCTCAATAATGAGAATATACCACTGATAGGTACTTATTTAAGCGAGGAAGTAGTCTGTGACCGATTAAAACATTTAAAGATTAATAAATCACCAGGGCCCGATGGTATTTCATCCAAGGGTTCTAATGGAGCTTCACTCTGAACTGGCAAAACCGCTATCTTTGATCTTTGAGGATTCAGTTATATCAGGTATGGTTCCCAAAGACTGGCGTATAGCGGAAGTAGTGCCTATATTCAAAAAGGGAAGTAAAGCTGAACCAGGTAATTATAGACCAGTTAGTCTTACATCTATAGTGGGGAAAGTATTGGAAGGTATTCTAAGAGATAGTATTCAGAAGTTCCTTGAAGTCAATAAGGTCATTAAAAGGAATCAACATGGGTTTATGAAGGACAGATCCTGTCAAACCAACTTACTTGGCTTTTATGAAACAGTAAGCGCAAACCTAGATCAGGGTAAAGACGTGGATGTAATCTTTTTAGACTTTGACAAAACGTTCGATACTGTACCACACATGAGACTTATCTACAAGCTACAAGAATCAGGGCTAGGAAGCACAATATGCACTTGGGTCAAAAACTGGTTAGATAATAGGAAGCAGCGCGTTGTGGTTAATGGATCTTTTTCAACTTGGACTGAAGTGCTAAGTGGTGTGCCGCAAGGCTCAATATTAGGACCGCTATTGTTCAATATTTTCATTAACGACCTAACAGAAGGTCTAGAGAGCATGGTGTCAATTTTTGCAGATGATACCAAATTGTGTAAGGCTATAAATACAGAGGGGGATGCCAAGTCTCTTCAGAACGACTTAGTTAAATTAGAAGCATGGGCAGCCAAATGGAGAATGCGCTTCAACACAGACAAGTGTAAGGTAATGCACTGTGGTAACAAGATCTAAAATTACACCTACCTACTAAATGGGGTAAAATTAGAGGATTCTGTACTGGAAAAGGACTTAGGTGTCCTCATAGATAGCAAGCTAAGCAGTAGTACCCAAAGTAGGACTGCAGCAAAGAAGGCTAATAAGATATTAGCATGCATAAAAGGGATGCGGTCAAGATGCCGCCGGCCGGAATCCCGGCGGTCGAAATACCGACGCCGGAATCCCGACCGCCGCAATCCTGACATATTCTCCCTCCGTGGGTGTCCACGACACCCATAGAGGGAGAATATAATAGTGTGCCGAGCGTAGCGAGGCACCGTGCCCGCAGCGTGGCGAGCCCGCAAGGGGCTGTGTTCCACTTGCCACCCCTGTCGGGATTGTGTGGTCGGGATTCCGGCGTCGGTATTTCGACCGCCGGGATTCCGACCGGCGGCATTTCGTACTGATCCCGCATAAAACGGGGTATTGATGCTAGGGACGAAAGTATTATACTCCCGTTATATAAATCACTAGTGAGGCCACACCTTGAATACTGTGTACAATTCTGGGCACCGTACTGCAAAAAGGATATCCTGGAGCTTGAAAAGGTACAGAGGAGGGCGACCAAACTAATTAAGGGCATGGAGACGATGGAATACAAGGAAAGGCTTGAGAGACTAGGCATGTTTACACTGGAAAAGCGGAGACTAAGAGGGGATATGATCAACATCTACAAATATATAAGGGGACAATATACAGAGCTTGCGCGGGACCTGTTTTTGGTTAGATCAACACAAAGGACTCGTGGACACTCGCTCAGGTTAGAGGAGAGGAGATTCCACACAATACGGCATAAAGGCTTTTTCACGTAAGGACAATACGTGTTTGGAATTCCCTGCCCGAGGGAGTTGTAATGGCGGAATCTGTCAACCCCTTAAAGAATGGGTTAGATAAATTCCTATTGGATAAGGATATCCAGGGGTATGGTGCATAGCAGTGACGTGCGGTGAGGTCAATGGCTGGGGAGGCACCAAGTGAAGCCCCATTCTCGGGGTCAGAATATAGGATGGGGGGTGGATGGAAATCCTGACCAAAGGCCTGTATTCACACTCGGGTGATGGTCCACACCACCACCCGAGGGGGAATAGAATAGAGTGGGGACTCACTGCCTTGATATCAGTATTCTGTCGTTAGTCTCCTGTCCGCCGGGATCCCGACCTTCGGGATTTTATACTTGGTCCAGGGAGACCTGGGGCGGAGGGGCTGCTGCATTACCTGAGTAGCTGAGTACTAGCCACAGCAGCAAAGCAACAGGTCATAAAATGTTTTCTGGACTGTGCAGAACCAACACCCCCGCACTGATGCAGCCAACATCCTCCCACCAGACCATCAGCGATCCCTGTCCCCTTCCATTTTTACTTTTTCCAACACCTTAATTGGCTGCGGGCAGCCGGGGTCAGAGGACACAGAGAGGATAGGGAGATAGTGGGGTAAGGCACAGAACGGAGGTCCTGTGCAAGTAGCAGCAACTGAAACAGCTGCCTGGCAGCAACAATGATAAAAGAACAACAGTTAAAATAATGATATGCCCCGAAAATAACAGGGAGGGTATGTGCCTTGGCATCCCCCCACCCCTCTGTTATTACCCAACACACAGCACCCTCTCATCATTACCCACCACACAGAACCCCCTTCAGCATTACCCCCCCACACAGCACCCCCTTCAGCATTATCCCCCACACAGCACCCCCTTCAGCAGTACCCCCCCACACAGCACCCCCTTCAGCATTACCCCCCCACAATGCACCCCCTTCAGCAGTACCCCCCCACACAGCACCCCCTTCAGCATTTCCCACCACACAGCACCCCCTTCAGCATTACCCCCCACAAAGCACCCCCTTTCAGCAACACCCCCTACAAAGCACCCCCTTTAGCATTACCCCCCACACAGCACCCCTTTCAACATTACCCCCCACAGCATTATCCCCCCCACAGCACCCCCTTCAGCATTATCCCCCCCACAGCACCCCCTTCAGCATTACCCCACCACACAGCACCCCCTTCAGCATTACCCCCCACACAGCACCCCCTTCAGCATTATCCCCCACACAGCACCCCCTTCAGCATTATCCCCCACACAGTACCCCCTTCAGCATTACCCCCCCCCCACACACACAGCACCCCCTTCAGCATTACCCGCCCCACACAGCACCCCCTTCAGCATTACCCCCCCACACAGCACCCCCTTCAGCATTACCCCCCCACACAGCACCCCCTTCAGCATTACCCCCCCCACACACACAGCACCCCCTTCAGCATTACCCGCCCCACACAGCACCCCCTTCAGCATTACCCCCCCACACAGCACCCCCTTCAGCATTACCCCCCCACACAGCACCCCCTTCAGCATTACCCCCCCACACACACAGCACACCCTTCAGCATTACCCGCCCCACACAGCACCCCCTTCAGCATTACCCCCCCACACAGCACCCCCTTCAGCATTACCCCCCCACACAGCACCCCCTTCAGCATTACCCCCCCACACAGCACCCCCTTCAGCATTATCCCCCCACACAGCACCCCCTTCAGCATTACGCCCCCACACAGCACCCCCTTCAGCATTACTCCCCCACACAGCACCCCCTCCAGCATTATCCCCCATACAGCACCCCCTTCAGCATTACCCCCCATACAGCACCCCCTTCAGCATTACCCCCACACAGCACCCCCTTCAGCATTACGCCCCCACACAGCACCCCCTTCAGCATTACCCCCCCACACAGCACCCCCTTCAGCATTACGCCCCCACACAGCACCCCCTTCAGCATTACCCCCCCACACAGCACCCCCTCCAGCATTATCCCCCACACAGCACCCCCTTCAGCATTACCCCCCACACAGCACCCCCTTCAGCATTACCCCCCACACACAGCACCCCCTTCAGCATTACCCCCCACACAGCACCCCCTTCAGCATTACCCTCCCACACAGCACCCCCTTCAGCATTACCCCCCCACACAGCACCCCCTTCAGCATTACCCCCCCACACAGCACCCCCTTCAGCATTATCCCCCACACAGCACCCCCTTCAGCATTATCCCCCACACAGCACCCCCTTCAGCATTATCCCCCACACAGCACCCCCTTCAGCATTACCCCCCCACACAGCACCCCCTTCAGCATTATCCCCCACACAGCACCCCCTTCAGCATTATCCCCCACACAGCACCCCCTTCAGCATTACCCCCCCACACAGCACCCCCTTCAGCATTATCCCCCACACAGCACCCCCTTCAGCATTACCCCCCCACACAGAAACCCATCATTACCATATTGCGCTGTGTAGTGTCTGCCGCCAGGAGAGAGTTCCATTCTCTTTGCAACACAGCTGTTCCCGCTGTTGGACAGCTATGTGACATAGCCCTGCACCATCCTCTGCAGCTCGCTCTCCCGGCACCCAGCCTCACTGCAACAGCAGCAGGGCCACGTCCTCCGCTATCGGCATGGAGCGCAGGGACAGCTTCGGCAGGTGGTTGCTGTACAAGGTGCAGGGTGCCGTGCAGTGAGTCCGTGCGCGTCTTCCGGCAGGGACTTCAAAAGCATTGCGCCGCCTGTACCTCCTTCCGCCGCGGCACACCCTTTCAGCCAGCCGCCCCCATTCACCCCCAGTTAGGAAGAATTGAAACTTAAACTGAAGAGGTAATGCTATCTCGTCCCGCCGCTGCGTATGGATACAGGTGATTGGACAGCGGATCCAGCGCTGGATCCGCTGTCCAATCACATCTGCCTCGGGGACAGGGGCGTGCTGTCCCTGTCAACGAGGCACTTATACTAGTGCCGCTTTCCCCACTATTTTCAATGGGCTTTAACAGCCCACTGATTGGCCCCACCCCCCGCTCTGTTCCCGTTCCCATTGTCACCGGGAGGCACTGCTATCAGTGCCTCCCAAACCAATGAAATGTATTAAAATTATTAGAATATTTTAAAGAAGATACTTATGACACAGAATATGTGTCATAAGTATCATCTTTACATTATTTGTATTATTAATAACAGGGGAGGCACTGCCTCCCCTGCCTCCCCTGACTGCACGTCCCTGCTGCATAGTCATGCATTATAGTTACTATAAATAGGGATAAAATGTAACGGCTGACAGCAGCATCAGTCAGAAATTTTAGTCAAATCATCATGCATAGGAGACCACAAATAGGTTGAACTCGATGGACAATTGTCTATTTTCAACCTCAGATACTATGTTACTATGTTACTATGAGGTCAGGGGAACAGGCAGACAGGGACCAGGTGTTATGATTCTAATACTCAGGTCAAGGGTGATCTTATACGGTAGGACCTGAGTTCCAGGACGTAATGCTGGGAAAGGGGAATGGAAAGGGAATAGCCCCTGGCGCCCTATCTCCGTTGTCTCGCCCGTGCTGTCAGTACACTCTTGCGAGACTATGGTTGCTTGAGCCCATGGCAGCCGCGTTTGAAGGGCGGATTACGTCTGCCCAACTTCGATGCCCCCTCAGGTCTTAATGAGAGACAAAGAGTGAACCGAGACAGGGTGATAACAAGGGGCCCTCTAACTAAACAACAAGGCCAGGGGCTACTAACAAACCTAAAACTAAAGTATGCGCGGATTTCTGCCAGGGAAAAGGACAACCAAAATACTCCACTAGTCCACTCTCCTACACAGCACCGCCGAGTACCGGAGAGGACTGTGGAAGCGGAATCCTCCGCAAATGCTCCAAAACCAGAGAATAATATAAAGTGGCCTAAGCCACAACATTCGGCAGAGCCGCCACTCACGAAACCAAGCGAGCTCCTCTAACGACTGTCACTGGAGAAAGAGGACCAGACGAACTCCTTGGAATGGGACACCAAACACCAAGACTCAGGGACTCAGAGAGCTGGAAGGACCGGGCACAGCAGACCAGGAACAGACGTTCACCAAACATGAGCAGCATGCAGGAAGCTATTACCGGCGTCTGTGTGAGGCACTGAGAAGGCATTTAGCAGGGAGTCCTCCAATCAGAGTCCAGAGCCTAATTACAATAAATGTCGTGCAGCTGCCCTGCTGCACGACCAGAGAACATGTGAGCACACTTAATTAATCCACCCTGCAACAGGGAACGTGGTGCCTAACAGTAGGCAAAGTCAGAAGAACAGGTAGACAGGGACCAGGCAATGTCACGAGAATAGGCAGACAGGGACCAGGCGATGTCAGGGGAACGGGCAGACAGGGACAAGGCGAGGTCAGGGGAACCGGCAGACAGGGACAAGGCGAGGTCAGGGGAACCGGCAGACAGGGACAAGGCGAGGTCAGGGGGAACAGGCAGGCAGGGACCAGGCGAGGTCAGGGGAACAGGCAGGCAGGGATCAGGCGAGGTCAGGGGAACAGGCAGACAGGGACCAGGCGAGGTCAGGGGAACAGGCAGACAGGGACCAGGCGAGGTCAGGGGGAACAGGCAGGCAGGGACCAGGCGAGGTCAGGGGAACAGGCAGGCAGGGACCAGGCGAGGTCAGGGGAACAGGCAGACAGGGACCAGGCGAGGTCAGGGGAACAGGCAGACAGGGACCAGGCGAGGTCAGGGGAACAGGCAGGCAGGGACCAGGCGAGGTCAGGGGAACAGGCAGGCAGGGATCAGGCGAGGTCAGGGGAACAGGCAGACAGGGACCAGGCGAGGTCAGGGGAACAGGCAGACAGGGACCAGGCGAGGTCAGGGGAACAGGCAGGCAGGGACCAGGCGAGGTCAGGGGAACAGGCAGGCAGGGACCAGGAGAGGTCAGGAGAACAGGCAGACAGGGACCAGGAGAGGTCAGGAGAACAGGCAGACTGGGACCAGGCGAGGTCAGGGGAACAGGCAGGCAGGGACCAGGAGAGGTAAGGGGAACAGGCAGGCAGGGACCAGGAGAGGTCAGGGGAACAGGCAGACAGGGACCAGGCGAGGTCAGGGGAACAGGCAGGCAGGGACCAGGCGAGGTCAGGGGAACAGGCAGGCAGGGACCAGGAGAGGTCAGGAGAACAGGCAGACAGGGACCAGGAGAGGTCAGGAGAACAGGCAGACTGGGACCAGGCGAGGTCAGGGGAACAGGCAGGCAGGGACCAGGAGAGGTAAGGGGAACAGGCAGGCAGGGACCAGGAGAGGTAAGGGGAACAGGCAGGCAGGGACCAGGAGAGGTAAGGGGAACAGGCAGGCAGGGACCAGGAGAGGTCAGGAGAACAGGCAGACAGGGACCAGGCGAGGTCAGGGGACCAGGCGAGGTCAGAGGAACACGCGAAGTCAGAGGAACAGGCAGTGGAAAGGACGATGGACAAGATTTGGAAGCAAGGCAGAAAGTAAGTAAGTTTGTATCTGGAACATTCCATGCTATCATGCATAGAGAGGAAATACATTTATATTGGGCCTAATTCAGACCTGATTGGTGTGGTGCGTTTTCACACAGCAGCGATCAGGTCTGACCTGCGCATACCACGGCGCATGCCAGACAGTCGAAGGCTGTCTTAGCCCTGCGATCGCCTCTGCCTGAATGACAGGCAGGGACGGTCGCTGGACGGGAGGGGGCGGTCTGGCGGCATTTGGCCGCCAGTTAGGGGCCGCGGTCCGGGGGGAGCGGGGCGCGGTGGCTGCATGACGTCACAAGCAGCCGCTGCGACCCTCACAGTGGCAGGGAGCTACTCTTCCAGTACAAAAGCATCACCGCTGCGCGATGCTTTTGTACGTGTGCGGGGGAAGGGAAGGGGGGGGGGGAAATCGGTCCTGACATGCGGGTCAGACTGTCCCCGTGCTGGGCGCCCCCCCGCATGTCAGTGTGCCCGATCAGGTCTGAATTAGGCCCAATATTTCTGTGCAGGGTAAATACTGGCTGCTTTATTTTTACACTGCAATATAGATTTCAGTTTGGACACATCCCACCCAACCTAACTCTCTCTGCACATGTTACATCTGCCTACCCTGCCAGTGACGTGCGGTGGGGTGAGGCAGGTGAGGCAGGTGAGGCAGAGCCTTTCCTGTCATACTTACGTTTAAACCAGAGTTTTGACTGTATAAAATATATGAAAAATACTGATAATTTGTTTGAAATATCTTTTTTGCATTATTCTAATAATTTTTATAGCCCAACCTCTGGAGTAAAAAGTCTATGGCAGGTGAGGCAGTGCCTCACCTGTGTATCCATTCCACACATCTCTAATCAAAACTCACCAGATTTCCAGAAGTTTATAATGCTGCACCTGTGTATACTGCCCAGATGTATATAGTGCTGCACCTGTGTATACTGCCCAGATGTATATAGTGCTGCACCTGTGTATACTGCCCAGATGTATATAGTGCTGCACCTGTGTATACTGCCCAGATGTATATAGTGCTGCACCTGTGTATACTGCCCAGATGTACCTTTTGGCTCATATATTGCATGTAAATCTGTCTCTGGGGTTAGCCAGTGCCTGCTGAGACATTTAGCTCACCGCACGTCCCTGTACCCTGCAGTGCAAAGTGGTTTTGTACTGGGGTTTTTTTTTTAAGGTTTGTTGCCACATCTGAATAACCCCCAATGTTCACCAAAAATATATATATATTTATGGTTTGGTCAATTGTAGCACTGAGTGTACCTTGGGCTCGTCATAAAGTTCTTGGTATAATCTGTCACTAGCACCATATATTCCTCAGTAAATGAGATACACAGTGTACGCTGGTCACCAGACACCAAGCTACACAGTGTACGCTGGCCACCAGACACCGAGCTACACAGTGTACGCTGGTCATCATACACCGAGCTACACAGTGTACGCTGGCCACCATACACCGAGCTACACAGTGTAAGCTGGCCACCAGACACCGAGCTACACAGTGTAAGCTGGCCACCAGACACCGAGCTACACAGTGTACGCTGGCCACCATACACCGAGCTACACAGTGTACGCTGGCCACCATACACCGAGCTACACAGTGTACGCTGGCCACCGGACACCGAGCTACACAGTGTACGCTGGCCACCATACACCGAGCTACACAGTGTACGCTGGCCACCAGACACCGAGCTACACAGTGTACGCTCGCCACCAGACACCGAGCTACACAGTGTACGCTGGTCACCAGAGACCGAGCTACACAGTGTACGATGGCCACCGGACACCGAGCTACACAGTGTATGCTGGTCACCAGAGACCGAGCTACACAGTGTACGCTGGTCACCAGACACCAAGCTACACAGTGTACGCTGGCCGCCGGACACCGAGCTACACAGTGTACGCTGGTCATCATACACCGAGCTACACAGTGTACGCTGGCCACCGGACACCGAGCTACACAGTGTACGCTGGCCACCGGACACCGAGCTACACAGTGTACGCTGGCCACCAGACACCGAGCTACACAGTGTACGCTGGCCACCGGACACCGAGCTACACAGTGTACGCTGGCCACCAGACACGAGCTACACAGTGTACGCTGGCCACCGGACACCGAGCTACACAGTGTACGCTGGCCACCAGACACCGAGCTACACAGTGTACGCTGGCCACCAGACACCGAGCTACACAGTGTACGCTGGCCACCAGACACCGAGCTACACAGTGTACGCTGGTCACCAGAGACCGAGCTACACAGTGTACGATGGCCACCGGACACCGAGCTACACAGTGTACGCTGGTCACCAGAGACCGAGCTACACAGTGTACGCTGGTCACCAGACACCAAGCTACACAGTGTACGCTGGCCGCCGGACACCAAGCTACACAGTGTACGCTGGCCAGCAGACACCGAGCTACACAGTGTACGCTGGCCACCAGACACCGAGCTACACAGTGTACGCTGGCCACCAGACACCGAGCTACACAGTGTACGCTGGCCACCAGACACCGAGCTACACAGTGTACGCTGGTCATCAGACACCGAGATACAGTGTACGCTGGTCATCATACACCGAGCTACACAGTGTACGCTGGCCACCAGACACCGAACTACACAGTGTACGCTGGCCACCAGACACCGAGCTACACAGTGTACGCTGGTCATCAGACACCGAGCTACACAGTGTACGCTGGTCATCATACACAGAGCTACACAGTATACGCTGGCCACCAGACACCGAGCTACACAGTGTACGCTGGCCACCAGACACCGAGCTACACAGTGTACGCTGGTCATCATACACCGAGCTACACAGTATACGCTGGCCACCAGACACGAGCAACACAGTGTACGCTGGCCACCAGACACCGAACTACACAGTGTACGCTGGCCACCAGACACCGAGCTACACAGTGTACGCTGGTCACCAGACACCGAGCTACACAGTGTACGCTGGTCATCATACACCGAGCTACACAGTGTACGCTGGCCAGACACCGAGCTACACAGTGTACGCTGGTCATCATACACCGAGCTACACAGTGCACGCTGCCAGACACCGAGCTACACAGTGTACGCTGGCCACCAGACACCGAGCTACACAGTGTACGCTGGCCACCAGACACCGAGCTACACAGTGTACGCTGGTCACCAGACACCGAGCTACACAGTGTACGCTGGTCACCAGACACCGAGCTACACAGTGTACGCTGGTCATCATACACCGAGCTACACAGTATACGCTGGCTACCAGACACCGAGCTACACAGTGTACGCTGGTCATCATACACCAAGCTACACAGTATACGCTGGTCACCAGACACCGAGCTACACAGTGTACGCTGGCTACCAGACACCGAGCTACACAGTGTACGCTGGTCATCATACACCGAGCTACACAGTATACGCTGGCCACCAGACACCGAGCTACACAGTGTACGCTGGTCACCAGACACCGAGATACACAGTGTACGCTGGTCATCATACACCGAGCTACACAGTGTACGCTGGCCACCAGACACCGAACTACACAGTGTACGCTGGCCACCAGACACCGAGCTACACAGTGTACGCTGGTCATCAGACACCGAGCTACACAGTGTACGCTGGTCATCATACACAGAGCTACACAGTGTACGCTGGCCACCAGACACCGAGCTACACAGTGTACGCTGGCCACCAGACACCGAGCTACACAGTGTACGCTGGTCACCAGACACCGAGCTACACAGTGTACGCTGGTCACCAGACACCGAGCTACACAGTGTACGCTGGTCATCATACACCGAGCTACACAGTGTACGCTGGCCAGACACCGAGCTACACAGTGTACGCTGGCCACCAGACACCGAGCTACACAGTGTACGCTGGCCACCAGACACCGAGCTACACAGTGTACGCTGGCCACCAGACACCGAGCTACACAGTGTACGCTGGCCACCAGACACCGAGCTACACAGTGTACGCTGGTCACCAGACACCGAGCTACACAGTGTACGCTGGTCATCATACACCGAGCTACACAGTATACGCTGGCTACCAGACACCGAGCTACACAGTGTACGCTGGTCATCATACACCGAGCTACACAGTATACGCTGGTCACCAGACACCGAGCTACACAGTGTACGCTGGTCACCAGAGACCGAGCTACACAGTGTATGCTGGTCATCATACACCGAGCTACACAGTATACGCTGGTCACCAGACACTGAGCTACACAGTGTACGCTGGTCATCATACACCGAGCTACACAGTATACACTGGTCACCAGACACCGAGCTACACAGTGTACGCTGGTCACCAGAGACCGAGCTACACAGTGTATGCTGGTCATCATACACCGAGCTACACAGTATACGCTGGTCACCAGACACCGAGCTACACAGTGTACGCTGGTCATCATACACCGAGCTACACAGTATACACTGGTCACCAGACACCGAGCTACACAGCGTACGCTGGTCACCAGAAACCGAGCTACACAGTGTACGCTGGTCACCAGACACCGAGCTACACAGTGTACGCTGGTCACCAGAGACCGAGCTACACAGTGTACGCTGGTCATCATACACAGAGCTACACAGTATACGCTGGCCACCAGACACCGAGCTACACAGTGTACGCTGGTCACCAGACACCGAGCTACACAGCGTACGCTGGTCACCAGACACCGAGCTACACAGTGTACGCTGGTCACCAGACACCGAGCTACGCAGTATACGCTGGCCACCAGACACCGAGCTACGCAGTATACGCTGGCCACCAGACACCGAGCTACACAGTGTACGCTGGTCACCAGACACCGAGCTACACAGTGTACGCTAGTCGTCATACACAGAGCTACACAGTATACGCTGGCCACCAGACACCGAGCTACACAGTGTACGCTGGTCATCATACACCGAGCTACACAGTATACGCTGGCCACCAGACACCGAGCTACACAGTGTACGCTGGTCATCATACACCGAGCTACACAGTATACGCTGGCTACCAGACACCGAACTACACAGTGTACGCTGGTCATCATACACCGAGCTACACAGTGTACGCTGGTCACCAGACACCGAGCTACACAGTGTACGCTGGTCACCAGACACCGAGCTACACAGTGTACGCTGGTCACCAGACACCGAGCTACACAGTGTACGCTGGCCACCGGACACCGAGCTACACAGTGTACGCTGGTCACCAGAGACCGAGCTACACAGTGTACGCTGGTCATCGTACACCGAGCTACACAGTGTACGCTGGTCACCAGAGACCGAGCTACACAGTGTACGCTGGCCACCAGACACCGAGCTACACAGTGCACGCTGGTCACCAGACACCGAGCTACACAGTGCACGCTGGTCACCAGACACCAAGCTACACAGTGTACGCTGGTCATCATACACCGAGCTACACAGTATACGCTGGCCACCAGACACCGAGCTACACAATGTACGCTGGCCACCAGACACAGAGCTACACAGTGTACGCTGGCCACCAGACACCGAGCTACACAGTGTACGCTGGTCACCAGACACCGAGCTACACAGTGTACGCTGGCCACCGGACACCGAGCTACACAGTGCACGCTGGTCACCAGACACCGAGCTACACAGTGTACGCTGGTCATCATACACCGAGCTACACAGTGTACGCTGGCCACCAGACACCGAGCTACACAATGTACGCTGGCCACCAGACACAGAGCTACACAGTGTACGCTGGAAACCAGACACCGAGCTACACAGTGTATGCTGGCCACCAGACACCGAGCTACACAGTGTATGCTGGCCACCAGACACAGAGCTACACAGTGTACGCTGGTCACCGGAAACTATATGTTATGACCTCCCCGGGGTTACAGAGGAACCACACAGGAGAGGAGATTGCAGTGAGCATTACATGATGTTTATTATGAGGAACCGAGGTAACCAGGACAACACGTGCTACAGACTCACGCTGGATGGGGCAATAGTTCATGAGAAGAGGATGCTGGATAATAGAGATGGACACGGATACAGCAGGAGTCCTGTAAACACACGGATTATGAAGAAACGTAACGTCACAGAGGAGGCAATGGCGCATGCAGCAGGGACACTGGACTACGCAGATAGATGAACATGATACAGAAATGAATGCAGAAATACAGGATAAGAACTGGAAACCTGAGAATACCGAATACACAATCCAGATCTCTGGCAGGAAACATAACACAATGGCCCTCATTCTGAGTCGTTCGCTCGGTAAATTTCTTTGCATCGCAGTGATTTTCCGCTTAGTGCGCATGAGCAATGTCCGCACTGCGACTGCGCCAAGTAAATTTGCTATGAAGAAAGTATTTTTACTCACGGCTTTTTCTTCGCTCCGGCGATCGTAGTGTGATTGACAAGAAATGGGTGTTACTGGGCGGAAACACTGCGTTTTATGGGCGTGTGGATGAAAACGCTACCGTTTCCGAAAAAACGCAGGAGTGGCCGGAGAAACGGGGGAGTGTCTGGGCGAACGCTGGGTGTGTTTGTGACGTCAAACCAGGAACGACAAGCACTGAACTGATCGCAGATGCCAAGTCTGAAGCTACTCTGAAACTGCTAAGAAGTTTGTAATCGCAATATTGCGAATACATTGTTCGCAATTTTAAGATGCTAAGATTCACTCCCAGTAGGCGGCGGCTTAGCGTGTGTAACTCTGCTAAATTCACCTTGCGAGCGAACAACTCGGAATGAGGGCCAATGACCAGCAATGGCTGCTGGGCCCAGACAGCCTAACTAGGCCAATATCAGGTGTTGTGCCTGACAAGACCCCAGAGTCAGGAGGCCTAGTGACCCTTAGTGGTGGGGAAACATATAGCAAATGAACAAAACCAAACAGGAGAGACACACATAACATTACACTAAACATTGTACGCTGGCCACCAGAGACCTATCACAGATGAGCTGTTATCATACCTCCCAACATGACCTCTACAGGAGGGACAGAATGCTCTGCTCCTGGACTTCCCTAATAATGTATGGTTGCCAGCACCTGTGGTGAAACACATTTCTTATCCATTTACCTGTTCAACACAGGTGCCGGCAATCATAGAGAAAGAGAAAGTCCAGAAGCAGAGCATTGTGTCCCTCCTGGAGAGGTCATGTTGGGAGGTATGACATAGGTATGAGCACTGGGTCAGTATTAGGGTACAGCACAGGTGATGGTAATCATACAGTAAGAGGGAAAAGCAGGAGCAGAGCATTGTGTCCTCCTGGAGAGGTCATGTTGGGAGGTATGACATAGGTATGAGCACTGGGTCAGTATTAGGGTACAGCACAGGTGATGGTAATCATACAGTAAGAGGTAAGAGCAGGAGCAGAGCATTGTGTCCCTCCTGGAGAGGTCATGTTGGGAGGTATGTGTTATACTTGCCTACCTGACCCTCTCCATGAAGGAGAAAATGCTCTGTTCCTGGACTTCCCTGGTAATGTATGATTGCCATCACCTGTGGTGAAACACCTTTCTTATCAATTACCCAGCTCACCACAGGTGATGGCAATCATACATTACCAGGAGAGTCCAGGAACAGAGCATTTTCTCCTTCATGGAGAGGGTCAGGTAGGCAAGTATGGTGTACACTGGCCATCAGATATGAGCTACACAGTGTACGCATACCCTCCAACATGACCCGCCCCACTAGGTACAAAATGCTCTGTTTCTGGACTTCCCTCTTGATTTATGATAGCCATCACCTGTGAAGAAAAAGCTTTCTTATCATTTAACTAGTTCAACACAGGTGATGGAAATCATAAATTAAGAGGGAAGTCCAGAAACAGAGCATTTTGTACCTAGTGGGGCGGGTCATGTTGGAGGGTCTGTGTACGCTGGCCACAGGGAGTGAGCTATATAGTGTACGCTGGCCACAACGACTGAGCTGTATAGTGTACGCTGACCACCAGAGACCAAGCTACACAGTGTACGCTGGCAACCAGAGACTGAGCTATATAGTGTACGCTGGCCACAACGACTGAGCTATATAGTGTACGCTGGCCACAGGAGCTGAGCTATATAGTGTATGCTGGCCACAGGAGCTGAGCTATATAGTGTACGCTGGCAACCAGAGACTGAGCTATATAGTGTACGCTGGCCACAGGAGCTGAGCTATATAGTGTACGCTGGCCACAGGAGCTGAGCTATATAGTATACGCTGGCCACAGGAACTGAGCTATATAGTGTACGCTGGCCACAGGAACTGAGCTATATAGTGTACGCTGGCCACAGGAACTGAGCTATATAGTGTACGCTGGCCACAGGAACTGAGCTATATAGTGTACGCTGGCCACAGGAGCTGAGCTATATAGTGTACGCTGGCCACAGGAGCTGAGCTATATAGTGTACGCTGGCCACAGGAGCTGAGCTATATAGTGTACGCTGGCCACAGGAACTGAGCTATATAGTGTACGCTGGCCACAGGAGCTGAGCTATATAGTGTACGCTGGCCACAGGGACTGAGCTATATAGTGTACGCTGGCCACAGGAGCTGAGCTATATAGTGTATGCTGGCCACAGGAGCTGAGCTATATAGTGTACGCTGGCCACAGGAACTGAGCTATATAGTGTATGCTGGCCACAGGGACTGAGCTATATAGTGTACGCTGGCCACAGGAGCTGAGCTATATAGTGTACGCTGGCCACAGGAACTGAGCTATATAGTGTACGCTGGCCACAGGGGCTGAGCTATATAGTGTACGCTGGCCACAGGAACTGAGCTATATAGTGTACGCTGGCCACAGGAGCTGAGCTATATAGTGTACGCTGGCCACAGGAGCTGAGCTATATAGTGTACGCTGGCCACAGGAACTGAGCTATATAGTGTACGCTGGCCACAGGGACTGAGCTATATAGTGTACGCTGGCCACAGGAGCTGAGCTATATAGTGTACGCTGGCCACAGGAACTGAGCTATATAGTGTACGCTGGCCACAGGAGCTGAGCTATATAGTGTACGCTGGCCACAGGGACTGAGCTATATAGTGTACGCTGACCACAGGAGCTGAGCTATATAGTGTACGCTGGCCACAGGAGCTGAGCTATATAGTGTACTCTGGCCACAGGAGCTGAGCTATATAGTGTACGCTGGCCACAGGAGCTGAGCTATATAGTGTACGCTGGCCACAGGAGCTGAGCTATATAGTGTACGCTGGCCACAGGGACTGAGCTATATAGTGTACGCTGGCCACAGGAACTGAGCTATATAGTGTACGCTGGCCATAGGGACTGAGCTATATAGTCTGATCACCTGGGACTGAGCTATATAGTGTACGCTGACCACAGGGACTGAGCTATATAGTGTACGCTGGCCACAGGAGCTGAGCTATATAGCGTACGCTGGCCACAGGGACTGAGCTATATAGTGTACGCTGGCCACAGGAGCTGAGCTATATAGTGTACGCTGGCCACAGGAGCTGAGCTATATAGTGTACGCTGGCCACAGGAGCTGAGCTATATAGTGTACGCTGGCCACAGGAGCTGAGCTATATAGTGTACGCTGGCCACAGGAGCTGAGCTATATAGTGTACGCTGGCCACAGGAGCTGAGCTATATAGTGTACGCTGGCCACAGGGACTGAGCTATATAGTGTACGCTTGCCACAGGAACTGAGCTATATAGTGTACGCTGGCCACAGGGACTGAGCTATATAGTGTACGCTGACCACAGGAGCTGTGCTATATAGGGACTGAGCTATATAGTGTACGCTGACCACCAGAGACCGAGCTACACAGTGTACGCTGGCAACAGGGACTGAGCTATATAGTGTACGCTGGCCACAGGAATTGAGCTATATAGTGTACGCTGGCCACAGGGACTGAGCTATATAGTGTACGCTGGCCTTAGGAGCTGAGCTATATAGTGTACGCTGACCACAGGAGCTGAGCTATATAGTGTACGCTGGCCACAGGAGCTGAGCTATATAGTGTACGCTGGCCTTAGGAGCTGAGCTATATAGTGTACGCTGGCCACAGGAGCTGAGCTATATAGTGTACGCTGGCCACAGGTACTGAGCTATATAGTGTACGCTTGCCACAGGAACTGAGCTATATAGTGTACGCTGGCCACAGGGACTGAGCTATATAGTGTACGCTGACCACAGGAGCTGTGCTATATAGGGACTGAGCTATATAGTGTACGCTGACCACCAGAGACCGAGCTACACAGTGTACGCTGGCCATAGGGACTGAGCTATATAGTCTGATCACCTGGGACTGAGCTATATAGTGTACGCTGACCACAGGGACTGAGCTATATAGTGTACGCTGGCCACAGGAGCTGAGCTATATAGTGTACGCTGGCCACAGGAGCTGAGCTATATAGTGTACGCTTGCCACAGGAACTGAGCTATATAGTGTACGCTGGCCACAGGGACTGATCTATATAGTGTACGCTGACCACAGGAGCTGTGCTATATAGGGACTGAGCTATATAGTGTACGCTGGCCACAGGAGCTGAGCTATATAGTGTACGCTGGCAACAGGGACTGAGCTATATAGTGTACGCTGGCCACAGGAACTGAGCTATATAGTGTACGCTGGCCACAGGGACTGAGCTATATAGTGTACGCTGGCCTTAGGAGCTGAGCTATATAGTGTACGCTGACCACAGGAGCTGAGCTATATAGTGTACGCTGGCCACAGGAGCTGAGCTATATAGTGTATGCTGGCCTTAGGAGCTGAGCTATATAGTGTACGCTGGCCACAGGAGCTGAGCTATATAGTGTACGCTGGCCACAGGAGCTGAGCTATATAGTATACGCTGGCCACAGGAACTGAGCTATATAGTGTACGCTGGCCACAGGAACTGAGCTATATAGTGTACGCTGGCCACAGGAACTGAGCTATATAGTGTACGCTGGCCACAGGAACTGAGCTATATAGTGTACGCTGGCCACAGGAACTGAGCTATATAGTGTACGCTGGCGACAGGAGCTGAGCTATATAGTGTACGCTGGCCACAGGAGCTGAGCTATATAGTGTACGCTGGCCACAGGAGCTGAGCTATATAGTGTACGCTGGCCACAGGAACTGAGCTATATAGTGTACGCTGGCCACAGGAGCTGAGCTATATAGTGTACGCTGGCCACAGGGACTGAGCTATATAGTGTACGCTGGCCACAGGAGCTGAGCTATATAGTGTATGCTGGCCACAGGAGCTGAGCTATATAGTGTACGCTGGCCACAGGAACTGAGCTATATAGTGTATGCTGGCCACAGGGACTGAGCTATATAGTGTACGCTGGCCACAGGAGCTGAGCTATATAGTGTACGCTGGCCACAGGAACTGAGCTATATAGTGTATGCTGGCCACAGGGGCTGAGCTATATAGTGTACGCTGGCCACAGGAACTGAGCTATATAGTGTACGCTGGCCACAGGAGCTGAGCTATATAGTGTACGCTGGCCACAGGAGCTGAGCTATATAGTGTACGCTGGCCACAGGAACTGAGCTATATAGTGTATGCTGGCCACAGGGACTGAGCTATATAGTGTACGCTGGCCACAGGAGCTGAGCTATATAGTGTACGCTGGCCACAGGAACTGAGCTATATAGTGTACGCTGGCCACAGGAGCTGAGCTATATAGTGTACGCTGGCCACAGGGACTGAGCTATATAGTGTACGCTGACCACAGGAGCTGAGCTATATAGTGTACGCTGGCCACAGGAGCTGAGCTATATAGTGTACTCTGGCCACAGGAGCTGAGCTATATAGTGTACGCTGGCCACAGGAGCTGAGCTATATAGTGTACGCTGGCCACAGGAGCTGAGCTATATAGTGTACTCTGGCCACAGGGACTGAGCTATATAGTGTACGCTGGCCACAGGAACTGAGCTATATAGTGTACGCTGGCCATAGGGACTGAGCTATATAGTCTGATCACCTGGGACTGAGCTATATAGTGTACGCTGACCACAGGGACTGAGCTATATAGTGTACGCTGGCCACAGGAGCTGAGCTATATAGTGTACGCTGGCCACAGGGACTGAGCTATATAGTGTACGCTGGCCACAGGAGCTGAGCTATATAGTGTACGCTGGCCACAGGAGCTGAGCTATATAGTGTACGCTGGCCACAAGAGCTGAGCTATATAGTGTACGCTGGCCACAGGAGCTGAGCTATATAGTGTACGCTGGCCACAGGAGCTGAGCTATATAGTGTACGCTGGCCACAGGAGCTGAGCTATATAGTGTACGCTGGCCACAGGAACTGAGCTATATAGTGTACGCTGGCCACAGGAACTGAGCTATATAGTGTACACTGGCCACAGGAGCTGAGCTATATAGTGTACGCTGGCCACAGGGACTGAGCTATATAGTGTACGCTGGCCACAGGAGCTGAGCTATATAGTGTACGCTGGCCACAGGAGCTGAGCTATATAGTGTACGCTGGCCACAGGAGCTGAGCTATATAGTGTACGCTGGCCACAGGAGCTGAGCTATATAGTATACGCTGGCCACAGGAGCTGAGCTATATAATGTACGCTGACCACAGGAGCTGAGCTATATAGTGTACGCTGGCCACAGGGACTGAGCTATATAGTGTACGCTGACCACAGGAGCTGAGCTATATAGTGTACGCTAGCCACAGGAGCTGAGCTATATAGTGTACGCTGACCACAGGAGCTGAGCTATATAGTGTACGCTAGCCACAGGAGCTGAGCTATATAGTGTACGCTGACCACAGGAGCTGAGCTATATAGTGTACGCTGGCCACAGGAGCTGAGCTATATAGTGTACGCTGGCCACAGGGACTGAGCTATATAGTGTACGCTGGCCACAGGAGCTGAGCTATATAGTGTACGCTGGCCACAGGAGCTGAGCTATATAGTGTACGCTGGCCACAGGAGCTGAGCTATATAGTGTACGCTGGCCACAGGAGCTGAGCTATATAGTGTACGCTGGCCACAGGAGCTGAGCTATATAGTGTACGCTGGCCACAGGAACTGAGCTATATAGTGTACGCTGGCCACAGGAGCTGAGCTATATAGTGTACGCTGGCCACAGGGACTGAGCTATATAGTGTACGCTGACCACAGGAGCTGAGCTATATAGTGTACGCTGGCCACAGGAGCTGAGCTATATAGTGTACTCTGGCCACAGGAGCTGAGCTATATAGTGTACTCTGGCCACAGGAGCTGAGCTATATAGTGTACGCTGGCCACAGGAGCTGAGCTATATAGTGTACGCTGGCCACAGGAGCTGAGCTATATAGTGTACGCTGGCCACAGGAACTGAGCTATATAGTGTACGCTGGCCATAGGGACTGAGCTATATAGTCTGATCACCTGGGACTGAGCTATATAGTGTACGCTGACCACAGGGACTGAGCTATATAGTGTACGCTGGCCACAGGAGCTGAGCTATATAGTGTACGCTGGCCACAGGGACTGAGCTATATAGTGTACGCTGGCCACGGGAGCTGAGCTATATAGTGTACGCTGGCCACAGGAGCTGAGCTATATAGTGTACGCTGGCCACAGGAGCTGAGCTATATAGTGTACGCTGGCCACAGGAGCTGAGCTATATAGTGTACGCTGGCCACAGGAGCTGAGCTATATAGTGTACGCTGGCCACAGGAGCTGAGCTATATAGTGTACGCTGGCCACAGGAACTGAGCTATGTAGTGTACGCTGGCCACAGGAACTGAGCTATATAGTGTACACTGGCCACAGGAGCTGAGCTATATAGTGTACGCTGGCCACAGGGACTGAGCTATATAGTGTACGCTGGCCACAGGAGCTGAGCTATATAGTGTACGCTGGCCACAGGAGCTGAGCTATATAGTGTACGCTGGCCACAGGAGCTGAGCTATATAGTGTACGCTGGCCACAGGAGCTGAGCTATATAGTGTACGCTGGCCACAGGAGCTGAGCTATATAATGTACGCTGACCACAGGAGCTGAGCTATATAGTGTACGCTGGCCACAGGGACTGAGCTATATAGTGTACGATGACCACAGGAGCTGAGCTATATAGTGTACGCTAGCCACAGGAGCTGAGCTATATAGTGTACGCTGACCACAGGAGCTGAGCTATATAGTGTACGCTAGCCACAGGAGCTGAGCTATATAGTGTACGCTGACCACAGGAGCTGAGCTATATAGTGTACGCTGGCCACAGGAGCTGAGCTATATAGTGTACGCTGGCCACAGGGACTGAGCTATATAGTGTACGCTGGCCACAGGAGCTGAGCTATATAGTGTACGCTGGCCACAGGAGCTGAGCTACATAGTGTACGCTGGCCACAGGAGCTGAGCTATATAGTGTACGCTGGCCACAGGGACTGAGCTATATAGTGTACGCTGGCCACAGCAGCTGAGCTATATAGTGTACGCTGACCACAGGAGCAGAGCTATATAGTGTACGCTGGCCACAGCAGCTGAGCTATATAGTGTACGCTGACCACAGGAGCTGAGCTATATAGTGTACGCTGGCCACAGGAGCTGAGCTATATAGTGTACGCTGGCCACAGGAGCTGAGCTATATAGTGTACGCTGGCCACAGGAGCTGAGCTATATAGTGTACGCTGGCCACAGGAGCTGAGCTATATAGTGTACGCTGGCCACAGGAGCTGAGCTATATAGTGTACGCTGGCCACAGGAGCTGAGCTATATAGTGTACGCTGGCCACAGGAGCTGAGCTATATAGTGTACGCTGGCCACAGGAACTGAGCTATATAGTGTACGCTGGCCACAGGAGCTGAGCTATATAGTGTACGCTGGCCACAGGAGCTGAGCTATATAGTGTACGCTGGCCACAGGGGCTGAGCTATATAGTGTACGCTGACAACAG
Organism: Pseudophryne corroboree; assembly: GCF_028390025.1. NCBI lineage: Eukaryota > Metazoa > Chordata > Amphibia > Anura > Myobatrachidae > Pseudophryne > Pseudophryne corroboree. The sequence continues at coordinate 514,778,238 of NC_086450.1, read as the reverse complement.
GAGCTGAGCTATATAGTGTACGCTGGCCACAGGGGCAGAGCTATATAGTGTACGCTGACCACAGGGACTGAGCTATATAGTGTACGCTGGCCACAGGAGCTGAGCTATATAGTGTACGCTGGCCACAGGAACTGAGCTATATAGTGTACGCTGGCCACAGGAGCTGAGCTATATAGTGTACGCTGGCCACAGGAGCTGAGCTATATAGTGTACGCTGGCCACAGGAGCTGAGCTATATAGTGTACGCTGGCCACAGGAGCTGAGCTATATAGTGTACGCTGGCCACAGGAGCTGAGCTATATAGTGTACGCTGGCCACAGGAGCTGAGCTATGTAGTGTACGCTGGCCACAGGAGCTGAGCTATATAGTGTACGCTGGCCACAGGAGCTGAGCTATATAGTGTACGCTGGCCACAGGGACTGAGCTATATAGTGTACGCTGGCCACAGGAGCTGAGCTATATAGTGTACGCTGGCCACAGGAGCTGAGCTATATAGTGTACGCTGACCACAGGGACTGAGCTATATAGTGTACGCTGGCCACAGGAGCTGAGCTATATAGTGTACGCTGGCCACAGGGACTGAGCTATATAGTGTACGCTGGCCACAGGAGCTGAGCTATATAGTGTACGCTGACCACAGGGACTGAGCTATATAGTGTACGCTGGCCACAGGAGCTGAGCTATATAGTGTACGCTGGCCACAGGAACTGAGCTATATAGTGTACGCTGGCCACAGGAGCTGAGCTATATAGTGTACGCTGGCCACAGGAGCTGAGCTATATAGTGTACGCTGGCCACAGGAGCTGAGCTATATAGTGTACGCTGGCCACAGGAGCTGAGCTATATAGTGTACGCTGGCCACAGGAGCTGAGCTATATAGTGTACGCTGGCCACAGGAGCTGAGCTATATAGTGTACGCTGGCCACAGGAGCTGAGCTATATAGTGTACGCTGGCCACAGGAACTGAGCTATATAGTGTAGCTGGCCACAGGAGCTGAGCTATATAGTGTATGCTGGCCACAGGGACTGAGCTATATAGTGTACGCTGGCCACAGGAGCTGAGCTATATAGTGTACGCTGGCCACAGGAACTGAGCTATATAGTGTACGCTGGACACAGGAACTGAGCTATATAGTGTACGCTGGCCACAGGAGCTGAGCTATATAGTGTACTCTGGCCACAGGAGCTGAGCTATATAGTGTACGCTGGCCACAGGGACTGAGCTATATAGTGTACGCTGGCCACAGGAGCTGAGCTATATAGTGTACGCTGGCCACAGGGACTGAGCTATATAGTGTACGCTGGCCACAGGAGCTGAGCTATATAGTGTACGCTGGCCACAGGAGCTGAGCTATATAGTGTACGCTGGCCACAGGGACTGAGCTATATAGTGTACGCTGGCCACAGGAGCTGAGCTATATAGTGTACGCTGGCCACAGGGACTGAGCTATATAGTGTACGCTGGCCACAGGGACTGAGCTATATAGTGTACGCTGGCCACAGGAGCTGAGCTATATAGTGTACGCTGGCCACAGGAACTGAGCTATATAGTGTACGCTGGCCACAGGAGCTGAGCTATATAGTGTACGCTGGCCACAGGAGCTGAGCTATATAGTGTACGCTAGCCACAGGGGCTGAGCTATATAGTGTGATCACCTGGGACTGGATTATGTGTATATTTAGATGTTGAATGATGGAGATGTTATATAAAGTATGTTACATGAAGCGTGTGTAATATGATACAATGTTATGTCACAAAGGTGTGACATAAAGTGACGTTAATTAGTGATATTATACAATGGAGAAGTGTGATAAGAAGCAGTTATAGGATGGAGAGGTGTGATAACCAGTGATGTTATAGGATGGAGAGGTGTGATAACCAGTGATGTTATAGGATGGAGAGGTGTGATAACCAGTGATATTATAGGATGGAGAGGTGTGATGAGCAGTGATGTTATAGGACGGAGCGGTGTAATTAGAAGCAGTTATAGGATGGAGAGGTGTGATAACCAGTGATGTTATAGGATGGAGAGGTGTGATAACCAGTGATGTTATAGGATGGAGAGGTGTGATAACCAGTGATATTATAGGATGGAGAGGTGTGATGAGCAGTGATGTTATAGGATGGAGAGGTGTGATGAGCAGTGATGTTATAGGATGGAGAGGTGTAATAACCAGTGATATTATAGGATGGAGAGGTGTGATGAGCAGTGATGTTATAGGATGGAGAGGTGTAATAACCAGTGATGTTATAGGATGGAGAGGTGTGATAAGCAGTGATGTTATAGGATGGAGAGGTGTAATAACCAGTGATATTATAGGATGGAGAGGTGTGATAAGCAGTGATGTTATAGGATGGAGAGGTGTGATAAGAAGCGATGTTATAGGATGGAGAGGTGTGATAAGCAGTGATGTTATAGGATGGAGAGGTGTGATGAGCAGTGATGTTATAGGATGGAGAGGTGTGATAACCAGTGATGTTATAGGATGGAGAGGTGTGATAAGCAGTGATGTTATAGGATGGAGAGGTGTGATGAGCAGTGATGTTATAGGATGGAGAGGTGTGATGAGCAGTGATGTTATAGGATGGAGAAGTGTGATAAGAAGCAGTTATAGGATGGAGAGGTGTAATAAGCAGTGATGTTATAGGATGGAAAGGTGTGATAAGAAGCGATGTTATAGGATGGAGAGGTGTGATAAGAAGCAGTTATAGGATGGAGAGGTGTAATAAGCAGTGATGTTATAGGATGGAGAGGTGTGATAAGAAGCAGTTATAGGATGGAGAGGTGTAATAAGCAGTGATGTTATAGGATGGAGAGGTGTGATGAGCAGTGATGTTATAGGATGGAGAGGTGTAATAAGCAGTGATGTTATAGGATGGAGAGGTGTAATAAGCAGTGATGTTATAGAATGGAGAGGTGTGATAAGAAGCAGTGTTATAGGATGGAGAGATGTGATAAGCAGTGATGTTATAGGATGGAGAGGTGTGATAAGCAGTGATGTTATAGGATGGAGAGGTGTAATAAGCAGTGATGTTATAGGATGGAGAGGTGTGATAAGAAGCAGTTATAGGATGGAGAGGTGTGATAACCAGTGAAGTTATAGGATGGAGAGGTGTGATAAGCAGTGATGTTATAGGATGGAGAGGTGTGATAAGCAGTGATGTTATAGGATGGAGAGGTGTGATAAGCAGTGATGTTATAGGATGGAGAGGTGTGATAAGAAGCAGTGTTATAGGATGGAGAGGTGTAATAAGCAGTGATGTTATAGGATGGAGAGGTGTGATAAGCAGTGATGTTATAGGATGGAGAGGTGTGATAAGCAGTGATGTTATAGGATGGAGAGGTGTGATGAGCAGTGATGTTATAGGATGGAGAGGTGTGATAACCAGTGATATTATAGGATGGAGAGGTGTGATAAGCAGTGATGTTATAGGATGGAGAGGTGTGATGAGCAGTGATGTTATAGGGTGGAGAGGTGTGATAAGAAGCAGTTATAGGATGGAGAGGTGTAATAAGCAGTGATGTTATAGAATGGAGAGGTGTGATAAGCAGTGATGTTATAGGATGGAGAGGTGTGATAAGCAGTGATGTTATGGAATGGAGAGGTGTAATAAGCAGTGATGTTATGGAATGGAGAGGTGTAATAAGCAGTGATGTTATAGGATGGAGAGGTGTGATAACCAGTGATATTATAGAATGGAGAGGTGTAATAAGCAATGATATTATAGGATGGAGAGGTGTGATAAGCAGTGATGTTATGGAATGGAGAGGTGTGATAAGCAGTGATGTTATGGAATGGAGAGGTGTAATAAGCAGTGATGTTATGGAATGGAGAGGTGTAATAAGCAGTGATGTTATAGGATGGAGAGGTGTGATAACCTGTGATATTATAGAATGGAGAGGTGTAATAAGCAGTGATATTATAGGATGGAGAGGTGTGATAAGCAGTGATGTTATGGAATGGAGAGGTGTAATAAGCAGTGATGTTATAGGATGGAGAGGTGTGATAAGAAGCAGTTATAGGATGGAGAGGTGTAATAAGCAGTAATGTTATAGGATGGAGAGGTGTAATAAGCAGTGATATTATAGGATGGAGAGGTGTGATAAGAAGCAGTGTTATAGGATGGAGACGTGTGATGAGCAGTGATGTTATAGGATGGAGAGGTGTGATAAGCAGTGATGTTATAGGATGGAGAGGTGTGATAAGCAGTGATGTTATAGGATGGAGAGGTGTAATAAGCAGTGATGTTATAGGATGGAGAGGTGTGATAAGGAGCAGTTATAGGATGGAGAGGTGTGATAAGCTGTGGTGTTATAGGATAGAGAGGTGTAATAAGCAGTGATGTTATAGGATGGAGAGGTGTGATAAGCAGTGATGTTATAGGATGGAGAGGTGTGATAAGCAGTGATGTTATAGGATGGAGAGGTGTGATAAGAAGCAGTGTTATAGGATGGAGAGGTGTAATAAGCAGTGATGTTATAGGATGGAGAGGTGTGATAAGCAGTGATGTTATAGGATGGAGAGGTGTGATAAGCAGTGATGTTATAGGATGGAGAGGTGTGATGAGCAGTGATGTTATAGGATGGAGAGGTGTGATAACCAGTGATATTATAGGATGGAGAGGTGTGATAAGCAGTGATGTTATAGGATGGAGAGGTGTGATGAGCAGTGATGTTATAGGATGGAGAGGTGTGATAAGCAGTGATGTTATAGGATGGAGAGGTGTAATAAGCAGTGATGTTATAGAATGGAGAGGTGTTATAAGCAGTGATGTTATAGGATGGAGAGGTGTGATAAGCAGTGATGTTATGGAATGGAGAGGTGTAATAAGCAGTGATGTTATGGAATGGAGAGGTGTAATAAGCAGTGATGTTATAGGATGGAGAGGTGTGATAACCAGTGATATTATAGAATGGAGAGGTGTAATAAGCAGTGATATTATAGGATGGAGAGGTGTGATAAGCAGTGATGTTATGGAAAGGAGAGGTGTGATAAGCAGTGATGTTATGGAATGGAGAGGTGTAATAAGCAGTGATGTTATGGAATGGAGAGGTGTAATAAGCAGTGATGTTATAGGATGGAGAGGTGTGATAACCAGTGATATTATAGAATGGAGAGGTGTAATAAGCAGTGATATTATAGGATGGAGAGGTGTGATAAGCAGTGATGTTATGGAATGGAGAGGTGTAATAAGCAGTGATGTTATAGGATGGAGAGGTGTGATAAGAAGCAGTTATAGGATGGAGAGGTGTAATAAGCAGTGATGTTATAGGATGGAGAGGTGTAATAAGCAGTGATGTTATAGGATGGAGAGGTGTGATAAGAAGCAGTTATAGGATGGAGAGGTGTAATAAGCAGTGATGTTATAGGATGGAGAGGTGTAATAAGCAGTGATATTATAGGATGGAGAGGTGTGATAAGAAGCAGTGTTATAGGATGGAGACGTGTGATGAGCAGTGATGTTATAGGATGGAGAGGTGTGATAAGCAGTGATGTTATAGGATGGAGAGGTGTAATAAGCAGTGATGTTATAGGATGGAGAGGTGTGATAAGAAGCAGTTATAGGATGGAGAGGTGTAATAAGCAGTGATGTTATAGGATGGAGAGGTGTGATAAGAAGCAGTTATAGGATGGAGAGGTGTGATAAGCAGTGATGTTATAGGATGGAGAGGTGTGATAAGCAGTGATGTTATAGGATGGAGAGGTGTGATAAGCAGTGATGTTATAGGATGGAGAGGTGTGATAAGCAGTGATGTTATAGGATGGAGAGGTGTGATAAGAAGCAGTGTTATAGGATGGAGAGGTGTAATAAGCAGTGATGTTATAGGATGGAGAGGTGTGATAAGCAGTGATGTTATAGGATGGAGAGGTGTGATAAGCAGTGATGTTATAGGATGGAGAGGTGTGATGAGCAGTGATGTTATAGGATGGAGAGGTGTGATAACCAGTGATATTATAGGATGGAGAGGTGTGATAAGCAGTGATGTTATAGGATGGAGAGGTGTGATGAGCAGTGATGTTATGGAATGGAGAGGTGTAATAAGCAGTGATGTTATGGAATGGAGAGGTGTAATAAGCAGTGATGTTATAGGATGGAGAGGTGTGATAACCAGTGATATTATAGAATGGAGAGGTGTAATAAGCAGTGATATTATAGGATGGAGAGGTGTGATAAGCAGTGATGTTATGGAATGGAGAGGTGTAATAAGCAGTGATGTTATAGGATGGAGAGGTGTGATAAGAAGCAGTTATAGGATGGAGAGGTGTAATAAGCAGTAATGTTATAGGATGGAGAGGTGTAATAAGCAGTGATATTATAGGATGGAGAGGTGTGATAAGAAGCAGTGTTATAGGATGGAGACGTGTGATGAGCAGTGATGTTATAGGATGGAGAGGTGTGATAAGCAGTGATGTTATAGGATGGAGAGGTGTGATAAGCAGTGATGTTATAGGATGGAGAGGTGTAATAAGCAGTGATGTTATAGGATGGAGAGGTGTGATAAGAAGCAGTTATAGGATGGAGAGGTGTGATAAGCAGTGATGTTATAGGATGGAGAGGTGTGAAAAGCAGTGATGTTATAGGATGGAGAGGTGTGATAAGCAGTGATGTTATAGGATGGAGAGGTGTGATAAGCAGTGATGTTATAGGATGGAGAGGTGTGATAAGAAGCAGTGTTATAGGATGGAGAGGTGTAATAAGCAGTGATGTTATAGGATGGAGAGGTGTGATAAGCAGTGATGTTATAGGATGGAGAGGTGTGATAAGCAGTGATGTTATAGGATGGAGAGGTGTGATGAGCAGTGATGTTATAGGATGGAGAGGTGTGATAACCAGTGATATTATAGGATGGAGAGGTGTGATAAGCAGTGATGTTATAGGATGGAGAGGTGTGATGAGCAGTGATGTTATAGGATGGAGAGGTGTGATAAGCAGTGATGTTATAGGATGGAGAGGTGTAATAAGCAGTGATGAAATAGAATGGAGAGGTGTTATAAGCAGTGATATTATAGGATGGAGAGGTGTGATAAGCAGTGATGTTATGGAATGGAGAGGTGTAATAAGCAGTGATGTTATGGAATGGAGAGGTGTGATATGCAGTGATGTTATGGAATGGAGAGGTGTGATAAGCAGTGATGTTATGGAATGGAGAGTTGTAATAAGCAGTGATGTTATGGAATGGAGAGGTGTAATAAGCAGTGATGTTATAGGATGGAGAGGTGTGATAACCAGTGATATTATAGAATGGAGAGGTGTAATAAGCAGTGATATTATAGGATGGAGAGGTGTGATAAGCAGTGATGTTATGGAATGGAGAGGTGTAATAAGCAGTGATGTTATAGGATGGAGAGGTGTGATAAGAAGCAGTTATAGGATGGAGAGGTGTAATAAGCAGTGATGTTATAGGATGGAGAGGTGTAATAAGCAGTGATGTTATAGGATGGAGAGGTGTGATAAGAAGCAGTAATAGGATGGAGAGGTGTAATAAGCAGTGATGTTATAGGATGGAGAGGTGTAATAAGCAGTGATATTATAGGATGGAGAGGTGTGATAAGAAGCAGTGTTATAGGATGGAGACGTGTGATCAGCAGTGATGTTATAGGATGGAGAGGTGTGATAAGCAGTGATGTTATAGGATGGAGAGGTGTAATAAGCAGTGATGTTATAGGATGGAGAGGTGTGATAAGAAGCAGTTATAGGATGGAGAGGTGTAATAAGCAGTGATGTTATAGGATGGAGAGGTGTGATAAGAAGCAGTTATAGGATGGAGAGGTGTGATAAGCAGTGATGTTATAGGATGGAGAGGTGTGATAAGCAGTGATGTTATAGGATGGAGAGGTGTGATAAGCAGTGATGTTATAGGATGGAGAGGTGTGATAAGCAGTGATGTTATAGGATGGAGAGGTGTGATAAGAAGCAGTGTTATAGGATGGAGAGGTGTAATAAGCAGTGATGTTATAGGATGGAGAGGTGTGATAAGCAGTGATGTTATAGGATGGAGAGGTGTGATAAGCAGTGATGTTATAGGATGGAGAGGTGTGATGAGCAGTGATGTTATAGGATGGAGTGGTGTGATAACCAGTGATATTATAGGATGGAGAGGTGTGATAAGCAGTGATGTTATAGGATGGAGAGGTGTGATAAGAAGCAGTGTTATAGGATGGAGAGGTGTAATAAGCAGTGATGTTATAGGATGGAGAGGTGTGATAAGCAGTGATGTTATAGGATGGAGAGGTGTGATAAGCAGTGATGTTATAGGATGGAGAGGTGTGATGAGCAGTGATGTTATAGGATGGAGAGGTGTGATAACCAGTGATATTATAGGATGGAGAGGTGTGATAAGCAGTGATGTTATAGGATGGAGAGGTGTGATGAGCAGTGATGTTATAGAATGGAGAGGTGTGATAAGCAGTGATGTTATAGGATGGAGAGGTGTAATAAGCAGTGATGTTATAGAATGGAGAGGTGTTATAAGCAGTGATGTTATAGGATGGAGAGGTGTGATAAGCAGTGATGTTATGGAATGGAGAGGTGTAATAAGCAGTGATGTTATGGAATGGAGAGGTGTAATAAGCAGTGATGTTATAGGATGGAGAGGTGTGATAACCAGTGATATTATAGAATGGAGAGGTGTAATAAGCAGTGATATTATAGGATGGAGAGGTGTGATAAGCAGTGATGTTATGGAATGGAGAGGTGTGATAAGCAGTGATGTTATGGAATGGAGAGGTGTAATAAGCAGTGATGTTATGGAATGGAGAGGTGTAATAAGCAGTGATGTTATAGGATGGAGAGGTGTGATAACCAGTGATATTATAGAATGGAGAGGTGTAATAAGCAGTGATATTATAGGATGGAGAGGTGTGATAAGCAGTGATGTTATGGAATGGAGAGGTGTAATAAGCAGTGATGTTATAGGATGGAGAGGTGTGATAAGAAGCAGTTATAGGATGGAGAGGTGTAATAAGCAGTGATGTTATAGGATGGAGAGGTGTAATAAGCAGTGATGTTATAGGATGGAGAGGTGTGATAAGAAGCAGTTATAGGATGGAGAGGTGTAATAAGCAGTGATGTTATAGGATGGAGAGGTGTAATAAGCAGTGATATTATAGGATGGAGAGGTGTGATAAGAAGCAGTGTTATAGGATGGAGACGTGTGATGAGCAGTGATGTTATAGGATGGAGAGGTGTGATAAGCAGTGATGTTATAGGATGGAGAGGTGTAATAAGCAGTGATGTTATAGGATGGAGAGGTGTGATAAGAAGCAGTTATAGGATGGAGAGGTGTGATAAGCAGTGATGTTATAGGATGGAGAGGTGTGATAAGCAGTGATGTTATAGGATGGAGAGGTGTGATAAGCAGTGATGTTATAGGATGGAGAGGTGTGATAAGCAGTGATGTTATAGGATGGAGAGGTGTGATAAGAAGCAGTGTTATAGGATGGAGAGGTGTAATAAGCAGTGATGTTATAGGATGGAGAGGTGTGATAAGCAGTGATGTTATAGGATGGAGAGGTGTGATAAGCAGTGATGTTATAGGATGGAGAGGTGTGATGAGCAGTGATGTTATAGGATGGAGAGGTGTGATAACCAGTGATATTATAGGATGGAGAGGTGTGATAAGCAGTGATGTTATAGGATGGAGAGGTGTGATGAGCAGTGATGTTATAGGATGGAGAGGTATGATAAGCAGTGATGTTATAGGATGGAGAGGTGTAATAAGCAGTGATGTTATAGAATGGAGAGGTGTGATAAGCAGTGATGTTATAGGATGGAGAGGTGTGATAAGCAGTGATGTTATGGAATGGAGAGGTGTAATAAGCAGTGATGTTATGGAATGCAGAGGTGTAATAAGCAGTGATGTTATAGGATGGAGAGGTGTGATAACCAGTGATATTATAGAATGGAGAGGTGTAATAAGCAGTGATATTATAGGATGGAGAGGTGTGATAAGCAGTGATGTTATGGAATGGAGAGGTGTGATAAGCAGTGATGTTATGGAATGGAGAGGTGTAATAAGCAGTGATGTTATGGAATGGAGAGGTGTAATAAGCAGTGATGTTATAGGATGGAGAGGTGTGATAACCAGTGATATTATAGAATGGAGAGGTGTAATAAGCAGTGATATTATAGGATGGAGAGGTGTGATAAGCAGTGATGTTATGGAATGGAGAAGTGTAATAAGCAGTGATGTTATAGGATGGAGAGGTGTGATAAGAAGCAGTTATAGGATGGAGAGGTGTAATAAGCAGTGATGTTATAGGATGGAGAGGTGTAATAAGCAGTGATGTTATAGGATGGAGAGGTGTGATAAGAAGCAGTTATAGGATGGAGAGGTGTAATAAGCAGTGATGTTATAGGATGGAGAGGTGTAATAAGCAGTGATATTATAGGATGGAGAGGTGTGATAAGAAGCAGTGTTATAGGATGGAGACGTGTGATGAGCAGTGATGTTATAGGATGGAGAGGTGTGATAAGCAGTGATGTTATAGGATGGAGAGGTGTAATAAGCAGTGATGTTATAGGATGGAGAGGTGTGATAAGAAGCAGTTATAGGATGGAGAGGTGTAATAAGCAGTGATGTTATAGGATGGAGAGGTGTGATAAGAAGCAGTTATAGGATGGAGAGGTGTGATAAGCAGTGATGTTATAGGATGGAGAGCTGTGATATGCAGTGATGTTATAGGACGGAGAGGTGTAATAAGCAGTGATGTTATAGGATGGAGAGGTGTAATAAGCAGTGATGTTATAGGATGGAGAGGTGTAATAAGCAGTGATGTTATAGAATGGAGAGGTGTGATAAGAAGCAGTGTTATAGGATGGAGAGGTGTGATAAGCAGTGATGTTATAGGATGGAGAGGTGTGATAAGCAGTGATGTTATAGGATGGAGAGGTGTAATAAGCAGTGATGTTATAGGATGGAGAGGTGTGATAAGAAGCAGTTATAGGATGAAGAGGTGTGATAACCAGTGATGTTATAGGATGGAGAGGTGTGATAAGCAGTGATGTTATAGGATGGAGAGGTGTGATAAGCAGTGATGTTATAGGATGGAGAGGTGTGATAAGCAGTGATGTTATAGGATGGAGAGGTGTAATAACCAGTGATGTTATAGGATGGAGAGGTGTGATAAGCAGTGATGTTATAGGATGGAGAGGTGTAATAACCAGTGATATTATAGGATGGAGAGGTGTGATAAGCAGTGATGTTATAGGATGGAGAGGTGTGATAAGAAGCGATGTTATAGGATGGAGAGGTGTGATAAGCAGATATGTTATAGGATGGAGAGGTGTGATGAGCAGTGATGTTATAGGATGGAGAGGTGTGATAACCAGTGATGTTATAGGATGGAGAGGTGTGATAAGCAGTGATGTTATAGGATGGAGAGGTGTGATGAGCAGTGATGTTATAGGATGGAGAGGTGTGATGAGCAGTGATGTTATAGGATGGAGAAGTGTGATAAGAAGCAGTTATAGGATGGAGAGGTGTAATAAGCAGTGATGTTATAGGATGGAAAGGTGTGATAAGAAGCGATGTTATAGGATGGAGAGGTGTGATAAGAAGCAGTTATAGGATGGAGAGGTGTAATAAGCAGTGATGTTATAGGATGGAGAGGTGTGATAAGAAGCAGTTATAGGATGGAGAGGTGTAATAAGCAGTGATGTTATAGGATGGAGAGGTGTGATGAGCAGTGATGTTATAGGATGGAGAGGTGTAATAAGCAGTGATGTTATAGGATGGAGAGGTGTAATAAGCAGTGATGTTATAGAATGGAGAGGTGTGATAAGAAGCAGTGTTATAGGATGGAGAGGTGTGATAAGCAGTGATGTTATAGGATGGAGAGGTGTGATAAGCAGTGATGTTATAGGATGGAGAGGTGTAATAAGCAGTGATGTTATAGGATGGAGAGGTGTGATAAGAAGCAGTTATAGGATGGAGAGGTGTGATAACCAGTGAAGTTATAGGATGGAGAGGTGTGATAAGCAGTGATGTTATAGGATGGAGAGGTGTGATAAGCAGTGATGTTATAGGATGGAGAGGTGTGATAAGCAGTGATGTTATAGGATGGAGAGGTGTGATAAGAAGCAGTGTTATAGGATGGAGAGGTGTAATAAGCAGTGATGTTATAGGATGGAGAGGTGTGATAAGCAGTGATGTTATAGGATGGAGAGGTGTGATAAGCAGTGATGTTATAGGATGGAGAGGTGTGATGAGCAGTGATGTTATAGGATGGAGAGGTGTGATAACCAGTGATATTATAGGATGGAGAGGTGTGATAAGCAGTGATGTTATAGGATGGAGAGGTGTGATGAGCAGTGATGTTATAGGATGGAGAGGTGTGATAAGAAGCAGTTATAGGATGGAGAGGTGTAATAAGCAGTGATGTTATAGAATGGAGAGGTGTGATAAGCAGTGATGTTATAGGAAGGAGAGGTGTGATAAGCAGTGATGTTATGGAATGGAGAGGTGTAATAAGCAGTGATGTTATGGAATGGAGAGGTGTAATAAGCAGTGATGTTATAGGATGGAGAGGTGTGATAACCAGTGATATTATAGAATGGAGAGGTGTAATAAGCAGTGATATTATAGGATGGAGAGGTGTGATAAGCAGTGATGTTATGGAATGGAGAGGTGTGATAAGCAGTGATGTTATGGAATGGAGAGGTGTAATAAGCAGTGATGTTATGGAATGGAGAGGTGTAATAAGCAGTGATGTTATAGGATGGAGAGGTGTGATAACCAGTGATATTATAGAATGGAGAGGTGTAATAAGCAGTGATATTATAGGATGGAGAGGTGTGATAAGCAGTGATGTTATGGAATGGAGAGGTGTAATAAGCAGTGATGTTATAGGATGGAGAGGTGTGATAAGAAGCAGTTATAGGATGGAGAGGTGTAATAAGCAGTAATGTTATAGGATGGAGAGGTGTAATAAGCAGTGATATTATAGGATGGAGAGGTGTGATAAGAAGCAGTGTTATAGGATGGAGACGTGTGATGAGCAGTGATGTTATAGGATGGAGAGGTGTGATAAGCAGTGATGTTATAGGATGGAGAGGTGTGATAAGCAGTGATGTTATAGGATGGAGAGGTGTAATAAGCAGTGATGTTATAGGATGGAGAGGTGTGATAAGAAGCAGTTATAGGATGGAGAGGTGTGATAAGCAGTGATGTTATAGGATGGAGAGGTGTGAAAAGCAGTGATGTTATAGGATGGAGAGGTGTGATAAGCAGTGATGTTATAGGATGGAGAGGTGTGATAAGCAGTGATGTTATAGGATGGAGAGGTGTGATAAGAAGCAGTGTTATAGGATGGAGAGGTGTAATAAGCAGTGATGTTATAGGATGGAGAGGTGTGATAAGCAGTGATGTTATAGGATGGAGAGGTGTGATAAGCAGTGATGTTATAGGATGGAGAGGTGTGATGAGCAGTGATGTTATAGGATGGAGAGGTGTGATAACCAGTGATATTATAGGATGGAGAGGTGTGATAAGCAGTGATGTTATAGGATGGAGAGGTGTGATGAGCAGTGATGTTATAGGATGGAGAGGTGTGATAAGCAGTGATGTTATAGGATGGAGAGGTGTAATAAGCAGTGATGTTATAGAATGGAGAGGTGTTATAAGCAGTGATATTATAGGATGGAGAGGTGTGATAAGCAGTGATGTTATGGAATGGAGAGGTGTAATAAGCAGTGATGTTATGGAATGGAGAGGTGTGATATGCAGTGATGTTATGGAATGGAGAGGTGTGATAAGCAGTGATGTTATGGAATGGAGAGTTGTAATAAGCAGTGATGTTATGGAATGGAGAGGTGTAATAAGCAGTGATGTTATAGGATGGAGAGGTGTGATAACCAGTGATATTATAGAATGGAGAGGTGTAATAAGCAGTGATATTATAGGATGGAGAGGTGTGATAAGCAGTGATGTTATGGAATGGAGAGGTGTAATAAGCAGTGATGTTATAGGATGGAGAGGTGTGATAAGAAGCAGTTATAGGATGGAGAGGTGTAATAAGCAGTGATGTTATAGGATGGAGAGGTGTAATAAGCAGTGATGTTATAGGATGGAGAGGTGTGATAAGAAGCAGTAATAGGATGGAGAGGTGTAATAAGCAGTGATGTTATAGGATGGAGAGGTGTAATAAGCAGTGATATTATAGGATGGAGAGGTGTGATAAGAAGCAGTGTTATAGGATGGAGACGTGTGATCAGCAGTGATGTTATAGGATGGAGAGGTGTGATAAGCAGTGATGTTATAGGATGGAGAGGTGTAATAAGCAGTGATGTTATAGGATGGAGAGGTGTGATAAGAAGCAGTTATAGGATGGAGAGGTGTAATAAGCAGTGATGTTATAGGATGGAGAGGTGTGATAAGAAGCAGTTATAGGATGGAGAGGTGTGATAAGCAGTGATGTTATAGGATGGAGAGGTGTGATAAGCAGTGATGTTATAGGATGGAGAGGTGTGATAAGCAGTGATGTTATAGGATGGAGAGGTGTAATAAGCAGTGATGTTATAGAATGGAGAGGTGTGATAAGAAGCAGTGTTATAGGATGGAGAGGTGTGATAAGCAGTGATGTTATAGGATGGAGAGGTGTGATAAGCAGTGATGTTATAGGATGGAGAGGTGTAATAAGCAGTGATGTTATAGGATGGAGAGGTGTGATAAGAAGCAGTTATAGGATGGAGAGGTGTGATAACCAGTGAAGTTATAGGATGGAGAGGTGTGATAAGCAGTGATGTTATAGGATGGAGAGGTGTGATAAGCAGTGATGTTATAGGATGGAGAGGTGTGATAAGCAGTGATGTTATAGGATGGAGAGGTGTGATAAGAAGCAGTGTTATAGGATGGAGAGGTGTAATAAGCAGTGATGTTATAGGATGGAGAGGTGTGATAAGCAGTGATGTTATAGGATGGAGAGGTGTGATAAGCAGTGATGTTATAGGATGGAGAGGTGTGATGAGCAGTGATGTTATAGGATGGAGAGGTGTGATAACCAGTGATATTATAGGATGGAGAGGTGTGATAAGCAGTGATGTTATAGGATGGAGAGGTGTGATGAGCAGTGATGTTATAGGATGGAGAGGTGTGATAAGAAGCAGTTATAGGATGGAGAGGTGTAATAAGCAGTGATGTTATAGAATGGAGAGGTGTGATAAGCAGTGATGTTATAGGAAGGAGAGGTGTGATAAGCAGTGATGTTATGGAATGGAGAGGTGTAATAAGCAGTGATGTTATGGAATGGAGAGGTGTAATAAGCAGTGATGTTATAGGATGGAGAGGTGTGATAACCAGTGATATTATAGAATGGAGAGGTGTAATAAGCAGTGATATTATAGGATGGAGAGGTGTGATAAGCAGTGATGTTATGGAATGGAGAGGTGTGATAAGCAGTGATGTTATGGAATGGAGAGGTGTAATAAGCAGTGATGTTATGGAATGGAGAGGTGTAATAAGCAGTGATGTTATAGGATGGAGAGGTGTGATAACCAGTGATATTATAGAATGGAGAGGTGTAATAAGCAGTGATATTATAGGATGGAGAGGTGTGATAAGCAGTGATGTTATGGAATGGAGAGGTGTAATAAGCAGTGATGTTATAGGATGGAGAGGTGTGATAAGAAGCAGTTATAGGATGGAGAGGTGTAATAAGCAGTAATGTTATAGGATGGAGAGGTGTAATAAGCAGTGATATTATAGGATGGAGAGGTGTGATAAGAAGCAGTGTTATAGGATGGAGACGTGTGATGAGCAGTGATGTTATAGGATGGAGAGGTGTGATAAGCAGTGATGTTATAGGATGGAGAGGTGTGATAAGCAGTGATGTTATAGGATGGAGAGGTGTAATAAGCAGTGATGTTATAGGATGGAGAGGTGTGATAAGAAGCAGTTATAGGATGGAGAGGTGTGATAAGCAGTGATGTTATAGGATGGAGAGGTGTGAAAAGCAGTGATGTTATAGGATGGAGAGGTGTGATAAGCAGTGATGTTATAGGATGGAGAGGTGTGATAAGCAGTGATGTTATAGGATGGAGAGGTGTGATAAGAAGCAGTGTTATAGGATGGAGAGGTGTAATAAGCAGTGATGTTATAGGATGGAGAGGTGTGATAAGCAGTGATGTTATAGGATGGAGAGGTGTGATAAGCAGTGATGTTATAGGATGGAGAGGTGTGATGAGCAGTGATGTTATAGGATGGAGAGGTGTGATAACCAGTGATATTATAGGATGGAGAGGTGTGATAAGCAGTGATGTTATAGGATGGAGAGGTGTGATGAGCAGTGATGTTATAGGATGGAGAGGTGTGATAAGCAGTGATGTTATAGGATGGAGAGGTGTAATAAGCAGTGATGTTATAGAATGGAGAGGTGTTATAAGCAGTGATATTATAGGATGGAGAGGTGTGATAAGCAGTGATGTTATGGAATGGAGAGGTGTAATAAGCAGTGATGTTATGGAATGGAGAGGTGTGATATGCAGTGATGTTATGGAATGGAGAGGTGTGATAAGCAGTGATGTTATGGAATGGAGAGTTGTAATAAGCAGTGATGTTATGGAATGGAGAGGTGTAATAAGCAGTGATGTTATAGGATGGAGAGGTGTGATAACCAGTGATATTATAGAATGGAGAGGTGTAATAAGCAGTGATATTATAGGATGGAGAGGTGTGATAAGCAGTGATGTTATGGAATGGAGAGGTGTAATAAGCAGTGATGTTATAGGATGGAGAGGTGTGATAAGAAGCAGTTATAGGATGGAGAGGTGTAATAAGCAGTGATGTTATAGGATGGAGAGGTGTAATAAGCAGTGATGTTATAGGATGGAGAGGTGTGATAAGAAGCAGTAATAGGATGGAGAGGTGTAATAAGCAGTGATGTTATAGGATGGAGAGGTGTAATAAGCAGTGATATTATAGGATGGAGAGGTGTGATAAGAAGCAGTGTTATAGGATGGAGACGTGTGATCAGCAGTGATGTTATAGGATGGAGAGGTGTGATAAGCAGTGATGTTATAGGATGGAGAGGTGTAATAAGCAGTGATGTTATAGGATGGAGAGGTGTGATAAGAAGCAGTTATAGGATGGAGAGGTGTAATAAGCAGTGATGTTATAGGATGGAGAGGTGTGATAAGAAGCAGTTATAGGATGGAGAGGTGTGATAAGCAGTGATGTTATAGGATGGAGAGGTGTGATAAGCAGTGATGTTATAGGATGGAGAGGTGTGATAAGCAGTGATGTTATAGGATGGAGAGGTGTGATAAGCAGTGATGTTATAGGATGGAGAGGTGTGATAAGAAGCAGTGTTATAGGATGGAGAGGTGTAATAAGCAGTGATGTTATAGGATGGAGAGGTGTGATAAGCAGTGATGTTATAGGATGGAGAGGTGTGATAAGCAGTGATGTTATAGGATGGAGAGGTGTGATGAGCAGTGATGTTATAGGATGGAGTGGTGTGATAACCAGT
This sequence comes from Pseudophryne corroboree, assembly GCF_028390025.1. Lineage (NCBI taxonomy): Eukaryota > Metazoa > Chordata > Amphibia > Anura > Myobatrachidae > Pseudophryne > Pseudophryne corroboree. The sequence goes on along the minus strand of NC_086450.1, from coordinate 514,760,769 downwards.
GATATTATAGGATGGAGAGGTGTGATAAGCAGTGATGTTATAGGATGGAGAGGTGTGATGAGCAGTGATGTTATAGGATGGAGAGGTATGATAAGCAGTGATGTTATAGGATGGAGAGGTGTAATAAGCAGTGATGTTATAGAATGGAGAGGTGTGATAAGCAGTGATGTTATAGGATGGAGAGGTGTGATAAGCAGTGATGTTATGGAATGGAGAGGTGTAATAAGCAGTGATGTTATGGAATGGAGAGGTGTAATAAGCAGTGATGTTATAGGATGGAGAGGTGTGATAACCAGTGATATTATAGAATGGAGAGGTGTAATAAGCAGTGATATTATAGGATGGAGAGGTGTGATAAGCAGTGATGTTATGGAATGGAGAGGTGTGATAAGCAGTGATGTTATGGAATGGAGAGGTGTAATAAGCTGTGATGTTATGGAATGGAGAGGTGTAATAAGCAGTGATGTTATAGGATGGAGAGGTGTGATAACCAGTGATATTATAGAATGGAGAGGTGTAATAAGCAGTGATATTATAGGATGGAGAGGTGTGATAAGCAGTGATGTTATGGAATGGAGAGGTGTAATAAGCAGTGATGTTATAGGATGGAGAGGTGTGATAAGAAGCAGTTATAGGATGGAGAGGTGTAATAAGCAGTGATGTTATAGGATGGAGAGGTGTAATAAGCAGTGATGTTATAGGATGGAGAGGTGTGATAAGAAGCAGTTATAGGATGGAGAGGTGTAATAAGCAGTGATGTTATAGGATGGAGAGGTGTAATAAGCAGTGATATTATAGGATGGAGAGGTGTGATAAGAAGCAGTGTTATAGGATGGAGACGTGTGATGAGCAGTGATGTTATAGGATGGAGAGGTGTGATAAGCAGTGATGTTATAGGATGGAGAGGTGTAATAAGCAGTGATGTTATAGGATGGAGAGGTGTGATAAGAAGCAGTTATAGGATGGAGAGGTGTAATAAGCAGTGATGTTATAGGATGGAGAGGTGTGATAAGAAGCAGTTATAGGATGGAGAGGTGTGATAAGCAGTGATGTTATAGGATGGAGAGCTGTGATATGCAGTGATGTTATAGGACGGAGAGGTGTAATAAGCAGTGATGTTATAGGACGGAGAGGTGTGATAAGCAGTGATATTATAGGATGGAGAGGTGTGATGAGCAGTGATGTTATAGGATGGAGAGGTGTAATAAGCAGTGATGTTATAGGATGGAGAGGTGTAATAAGCAGTGATGTTATAGAATGGAGAGGTGTGATAAGAAGCAGTGTTATAGGATGGAGAGGTGTGATAAGCAGTGATGTTATAGGATGGAGAGGTGTGATAAGCAGTGATGTTATAGGATGGAGAGGTGTAATAAGCAGTGATGTTATAGGATGGAGAGGTGTGATAAGAAGCAGTTATAGGATGGAGAGGTGTGATAACCAGTGATGTTATAGGATGGAGAGGTGTGATAAGCAGTGATGTTATAGGATGGAGAGGTGTGATAAGCAGTGATGTTATAGGATGGAGAGGTGTGATAAGCAGTGATGTTATAGGATGGAGAGGTGTGATAAGAAGCAGTGTTATAGGATGGAGAGGTGTAATAAGCAGTGATGTTATAGGATGGAGAGGTGTGATAAGCAGTGATGTTATAGGATGGAGAGGTGTGATAAGCAGTGATGTTATAGGATGGAGAGGTGTGATGAGCAGTGATGTTATAGGATGGAGAGGTGTGATAACCAGTGATATTATAGGATGGAGAGGTGTGATAAGCAGTGATGTTATAGGATGGAGAGGTGTGATGAGCAGTGATGTTATAGGATGGAGAGGTGTGATAAGCAGTGATGTTATAGGATGGAGAGGTGTAATAAGCAGTGATGTTATAGAATGGAGAGGTGTGATAAGCAGTGATGTTATAGGATGGAGAGGTGTGATAAGCAGTGATGTTATGGAATGGAGAGGTGTAATAAGCAGTGATGTTATGGAATGGAGAGGTGTAATAAGCAGTGATGTTATAGGATGGAGAGGTGTGATAACCAGTGATATTATAGAATGGAGAGGTGTAATAAGCAGTGATATTATAGGATGGAGAGGTGTGATAAGCAGTGATGTTATGGAATGGAGAGGTGTGATAAGCAGTGGTGTTATGGAATGGAGAGGTGTAATAAGCAGTGATGTTATGGAATGGAGAGGTGTAGTAAGCAGTGATGTTATAGGATGGAGAGGTGTGATAACCAGTGATATTATAGAATGGAGAGGTGTAATAAGCAGTGATATTATAGGATGGAGAGGTGTGATAAGCAGTGATGTTATGGAATGGAGAGGTGTAATAAGCAGTGATGTTATAGGATGGAGAGGTGTGATAAGAAGCAGTTATAGGATGGAGAGGTGTAATAAGCAGTGATGTTATAGGATGGAGAGGTGTAATAAGCAGTGATGTTATAGGATGGAGAGGTGTGATAAGAAGCAGTTATAGGATGGAGAGGTGTAATAAGCAGTGATGTTATAGGATGGAGAGGTGTAATAAGCAGTGATATTATAGGATGGAGAGGTGTGATAAGAAGCAGTGTTATAGGATGGAGACGTGTGATGAGCAGTGATGTTATAGGATGGAGAGGTGTGATAAGCAGTGATGTTATAGGATGGAGAGGTGTAATAAGCAGTTATGTTATAGGATGGAGAGGTGTGATAAGCAGTGATGTTATAGGATGGAGAGGTGTAATAAGCAGTGATGTTATAGGATGGAGAGGTGTGATAAGAAGCAGTTATAGGATGGAGAGGTGTAATAAGCAGTGATGTTATAGGATGGAGAGGTGTGATAAGAAGCAGTTATAGGATGGAGAGGTGTGATAAGCAGTGATGTTATAGGATGGAGAGGTGTAATAAGCAGTGATGTTATAGGACGGAGAGGTGTAATAAGCAGTGATGTTATAGGACGGAGAGGTGTGATAAGCAGTGATGTTATAGGATGGAGAGGTGTGATGAGCAGTGATATTATAGGATGGAGATGTGTAATAAGCAGTGATGTTATAGGATGGAGAGGTGTGATAAGCAGTGATATTATAGGACGGAGAGGTGTGATAAGAAGCAGTTATAGGATGGAGAGGTGTGATAAGCAGTGATGTTATAGGATGGAGAGGTGTGATAAGCAGTGATGTTATAGTATGGAGAGGTGTGATAAGCAGTGATGTTATAGGATGGAGATGTCTGATAACCAGTGATATATAGGATGGAGAGGTGTGATAAGCAGTGATGTTATAGGATGGAGATGTGTAATAAGCAGTGATATTATAGGACGGAGAGGTGTGATAAGCAGTGATGTTATAGGATGGAGAGGTGTGATAAGCAGTGATATTATAGGATGGAGAGGTGTGATAACCAGTGATATTATAGGATGGAGAGGTGTGATAACCAGTGATATTATAGGATGGAGAGGTGTAATAAGCAGTGATATTATAGAATGGAGAGGTGTGATAAGCAGTGATATTATAGGACGGAGAGGTGTGATAAGCAGTGATGTTATAGGATGGAGATGTGTAATAAGCAGTGATATTATAGGATGGAGAGGTGTGATAAGCAGTGATGTTATAGGACGGAGAGGTGTGATAAGCAGTGATATTATAGGATGGAGAGGTGTGATAACCAGTGATATTATAGGATGGAGATGTGTAATAAGCAGTGATATTATAGGACGGAGAGATGTAATAAGCAGTGATGTTATAGAATGGAGAGGTGTGATAAGCAGTGATGTTATAGGATGGAGAGGTGTGATAAGCAGTGATGTTATGGAATGGAGAGGTGTAATAAGCAGTGATGTTATGGAATGGAGAGGTGTAATAAGCAGTGATGTTATAGGATGGAGAGGTGTGATAACCAGTGATATTATAGAATGGAGAGGTGTAATAAGCAGTGATATTATAGGATGGAGAGGTGTGATAAGCAGTGATGTTATGGAATGGAGAGGTGTGATAAGCAGTGATGTTATGGAATGGAGAGGTGTAATAAGCAGTGATGTTATGGAGAGGTGTAATAAGCAGTGATGTTATAGGATGGAGAGGTGTGATAACCAGTGATATTATAGAATGGAGAGGTGTAATAAGCAGTGATATTATAGGATGGAGAGGTGTGATAAGCAGTGATGTTATGGAATGGAGAGGTGTAATAAGCAGTGATGTTATAGGATGGAGAGGTGTGATAAGAAGCAGTTATAGGATGGAGAGGTGTAATAAGCAGTAATGTTATAGGATGGAGAGGTGTAATAAGCAGTGATATTATAGGATGGAGAGGTGTGATAAGAAGCAGTGTTATAGGATGGAGACGTGTGATGAGCAGTGATGTTATAGGATGGAGAGGTGTGATAAGCAGTGATGTTATAGGATGGAGAGGTGTGATAAGCAGTGATGATATAGGATGGAGAGGTGTAATAAGCAGTGATGTTATAGGATGGAGAGGTGTGATAAGAAGCAGTTATAGGATGGAGAGGTGTGATAAGCAGTGATGTTATAGGATGGAGAGGTGTGATAAGCAGTGATGTTATAGGATGGAGAGGTGTGATAAGCAGTGATGTTATAGGATGGAGAGGTGTGATAAGCAGTGATGTTATAGGATGGAGAGGTGTGATAAGAAGCAGTGTTATAGGATGGAGAGGTGTAATAAGCAGTGATGTTATAGGATGGAGAGGTGTGATAAGCAGTGATGTTATAGGATGGAGAGGTGTGATAAGCAGTGATGTTATAGGATGGAGAGGTGTGATGAGCAGTGATGTTATAGGATGGAGAGGTGTGATAACCAGTGATATTATAGGATGGAGAGGTGTGATAAGCAGTGATGTTATAGGATGGAGAGGTGTGATGAGCAGTGATGTTATAGGATGGAGAGGTGTGATAAGCAGTGATGTTATAGGATGGAGAGGTGTAATAAGCAGTGATGTTATAGAATGGAGAGGTGTGATAAGCAGTGATGTTATAGGATGGAGAGGTGTGATAAGCAGTGATGTTATGGAATGGAGAGGTGTAATAAGCAGTGATGTTATGGAATGGAGAGGTGTGATATGCAGTGATGTTATGGAATGGAGAGGTGTGATAAGCAGTGATGTTATGGAATGGAGAGTTGTAATAAGCAGTGATGTTATGGAATGGAGAGGTGTAATAAGCAGTGATGTTATAGGATGGAGAGGTGTGATAACCAGTGATATTATAGAATGGAGAGGTGTAATAAGCAGTGATATTATAGGATGGAGAGGTGTGATAAGCAGTGATGTTATGGAATGGAGAGGTCTAATAAGCAGTGATGTTATAGGATGGAGAGGTGTGATAAGAAGCAGTTATAGGATGGAGAGGTGTAATAAGCAGTGATGTTATAGGATGGAGAGGTGTAATAAGCAGTGATGTTATAGAATGGAGAGGTGTGATAAGAAGCAGTGTTATAGGATGGAGAGGTGTGATAAGCAGTGATGTTATAGGATGGAGAGGTGTGATAAGCAGTGATGTTATAGGATGGAGAGGTGTAATAAGCAGTGATGTTATAGGATGGAGAGGTGTGATAAGAAGCAGTTATAGGATGGAGAGGTGTGATAACCAGTGATGTTATAGGATGGAGAGGTGTGATAAGCAGTGATGTTATAGGATGGAGAGGTGTGATAAGCAGTGATGTTATAGGATGGAGAGGTGTGATAAGCAGTGATGTTATAGGATGGAGAGGTGTGATAAGAAGCAGTGTTATAGGATGGAGAGGTGTAATAAGCAGTGATGTTATAGGATGGAGAGGTGTGATAAGCAGTGATGTTATAGGATGGAGAGGTGTGATAAGCAGTGATGATATAGGATGGAGAGGTGTGATGAGCAGTGATGTTATAGGATGGAGAGGTGTGATAACCAGTGATATTATAGGATGGAGAGGTGTGATAAGCAGTGATGTTATAGGATGGAGAGGTGTGATGAGCAGTGATGTTATAGGATGGAGAGGTGTGATAAGCAGTGATGTTATAGGATGGAGAGGTGTAATAAGCAGTGATGTTATAGAATGGAGAGGTGTGATAAGCAGTGATGTTATAGGATGGAGAGGTGTGATAAGCAGTGATGTTATGGAATGGAGAGGTGTAATAAGCAGTGATGTTATGGAATGGAGAGGTGTAATAAGCAGTGATGTTATAGGATGGAGAGGTGTGATAACCAGTGATATTATAGAATGGAGAGGTGTAATAAGCAGTGATATTATAGGATGGAGAGGTGTGATAAGCAGTGATGTTATGGAATGGAGAGGTGTGATAAGCAGTGGTGTTATGGAATGGAGAGGTGTAATAAGCAGTGATGTTATGGAATGGAGAGGTGTAGTAAGCAGTGATGTTATAGGATGGAGAGGTGTGATAACCAGTGATATTATAGAATGGAGAGGTGTAATAAGCAGTGATATTATAGGATGGAGAGGTGTGATAAGCAGTGATGTTATGGAATGGAGAGGTGTAATAAGCAGTGATGTTATAGGATGGAGAGGTGTGATAAGAAGCAGTTATAGGATGGAGAGGTGTAATAAGCAGTGATGTTATAGGATGGAGAGGTGTAATAAGCAGTGATGTTATAGGATGGAGAGGTGTGATAAGAAGCAGTTATAGGATGGAGAGGTGTAATAAGCAGTGATGTTATAGGATGGAGAGGTGTAATAAGCAGTGATATTATAGGATGGAGAGGTGTGATAAGAAGCAGTGTTATAGGATGGAGACGTGTGATGAGCAGTGATGTTATAGGATGGAGAGGTGTGATAAGCAGTGATGTTATAGGATGGAGAGGTGTAATAAGCAGTTATGTTATAGGATGGAGAGGTGTGATAAGCAGTGATGTTATAGGATGGAGAGGTGTAATAAGCAGTGATGTTATAGGATGGAGAGGTGTGATAAGAAGCAGTTATAGGATGGAGAGGTGTAATAAGCAGTGATGTTATAGGATGGAGAGGTGTGATAAGAAGCAGTTATAGGATGGAGAGGTGTGATAAGCAGTGATGTTATAGGATGGAGAGGTGTAATAAGCAGTGATGTTATAGGACGGAGAGGTGTAATAAGCAGTGATGTTATAGGACGGAGAGGTGTGATAAGCAGTGATGTTATAGGATGGAGAGGTGTGATGAGCAGTGATATTATAGGATGGAGATGTGTAATAAGCAGTGATGTTATAGGATGGAGAGGTGTGATAAGCAGTGATATTATAGGACGGAGAGGTGTGATAAGAAGCAGTTATAGGATGGAGAGGTGTGATAAGCAGTGATGTTATAGGATGGAGAGGTGTGATAAGCAGTGATGTTATAGGATGGAGAGGTGTGATAAGCAGTGATGTTATAGGATGGAGATGTCTGATAACCAGTGATATATAGGATGGAGAGGTGTGATAAGCAGTGATGTTATAGGATGGAGATGTGTAATAAGCAGTGATATTATAGGACGGAGAGGTGTGATAAGCAGTGATGTTATAGGATGGAGAGGTGTGATAAGCAGTGATATTATAGGATGGAGAGGTGTGATAACCAGTGATATTATAGGATGGAGAGGTGTGATAACCAGTGATATTATAGGATGGAGAGGTGTAATAAGCAGTGATATTATAGAATGGAGAGGTGTGATAAGCAGTGATATTATAGGACGGAGAGGTGTGATAAGCAGTGATGTTATAGGATGGAGATGTGTAATAAGCAGTGATATTATAGGATGGAGAGGTGTGATAAGCAGTGATGTTATAGGACGGAGAGGTGTGATAAGCAGTGATATTATAGGATGGAGAGGTGTGATAACCAGTGATATTATAGGATGGAGATGTGTAATAAGCAGTGATATTATAGGACGGAGAGATGTAATAAGCAGTGATGTTATAGAATGGAGAGGTGTGATAAGCAGTGATGTTATAGGATGGAGAGGTGTGATAAGCAGTGATGTTATGGAATGGAGAGGTGTAATAAGCAGTGATGTTATGGAATGGAGAGGTGTAATAAGCAGTGATGTTATAGGATGGAGAGGTGTGATAACCAGTGATATTATAGAATGGAGAGGTGTAATAAGCAGTGATATTATAGGATGGAGAGGTGTGATAAGCAGTGATGTTATGGAATGGAGAGGTGTGATAAGCAGTGATGTTATGGAATGGAGAGGTGTAATAAGCAGTGATGTTATGGAGAGGTGTAATAAGCAGTGATGTTATAGGATGGAGAGGTGTGATAACCAGTGATATTATAGAATGGAGAGGTGTAATAAGCAGTGATATTATAGGATGGAGAGGTGTGATAAGCAGTGATGTTATGGAATGGAGAGGTGTAATAAGCAGTGATGTTATAGGATGGAGAGGTGTGATAAGAAGCAGTTATAGGATGGAGAGGTGTAATAAGCAGTAATGTTATAGGATGGAGAGGTGTAATAAGCAGTGATATTATAGGATGGAGAGGTGTGATAAGAAGCAGTGTTATAGGATGGAGACGTGTGATGAGCAGTGATGTTATAGGATGGAGAGGTGTGATAAGCAGTGATGTTATAGGATGGAGAGGTGTGATAAGCAGTGATGTTATAGGATGGAGAGGTGTAATAAGCAGTGATGTTATAGGATGGAGAGGTGTGATAAGAAGCAGTTATAGGATGGAGAGGTGTGATAAGCAGTGATGTTATAGGATGGAGAGGTGTGATAAGCAGTGATGTTATAGGATGGAGAGGTGTGATAAGCAGTGATGTTATAGGATGGAGAGGTGTGATAAGCAGTGATGTTATAGGATGGAGAGGTGTGATAAGAAGCAGTGTTATAGGATGGAGAGGTGTAATAAGCAGTGATGTTATAGGATGGAGAGGTGTGATAAGCAGTGATGTTATAGGATGGAGAGGTGTGATAAGCAGTGATGTTATAGGATGGAGAGGTGTGATGAGCAGTGATGTTATAGGATGGAGAGGTGTGATAACCAGTGATATTATAGGATGGAGAGGTGTGATAAGCAGTGATGTTATAGGATGGAGAGGTGTGATGAGCAGTGATGTTATAGGATGGAGAGGTGTGATAAGCAGTGATGTTATAGGATGGAGAGGTGTAATAAGCAGTGATGTTATAGAATGGAGAGGTGTGATAAGCAGTGATGTTATAGGATGGAGAGGTGTGATAAGCAGTGATGTTATGGAATGGAGAGGTGTAATAAGCAGTGATGTTATGGAATGGAGAGGTGTGATATGCAGTGATGTTATGGAATGGAGAGGTGTGATAAGCAGTGATGTTATGGAATGGAGAGTTGTAATAAGCAGTGATGTTATGGAATGGAGAGGTGTAATAAGCAGTGATGTTATAGGATGGAGAGGTGTGATAACCAGTGATATTATAGAATGGAGAGGTGTAATAAGCAGTGATATTATAGGATGGAGAGGTGTGATAAGCAGTGATGTTATGGAATGGAGAGGTGTAATAAGCAGTGATGTTATAGGATGGAGAGGTGTGATAAGAAGCAGTTATAGGATGGAGAGGTGTAATAAGCAGTGATGTTATAGGATGGAGAGGTGTAATAAGCAGTGATGTTATAGGATGGAGAGGTGTGATAAGAAGCAGTTATAGGATGGAGAGGTGTAATAAGCAGTGATGTTATAGGATGGAGAGGTGTAATAAGCAGTGATATTATAGGATGGAGAGGTGTGATAAGAAGCAGTGTTATAGGATGGAGACGTGTGATCAGCAGTGATGTTATAGGATGGAGAGGTGTGATAAGCAGTGATGTAATAGGATGGAGAGGTGTAATAAGCAGTGTTGTTATAGGATGGAGAGGTGTGATAAGAAGCAGTTATAGGATGGAGAGGTGTAATAAGCAGTGATGTTATAGGATGGAGAGGTGTGATTAGAAGCAGTTATAGGATGGAGAGGTGTGATAAGCAGTGATGTTATAGGATGGAGAGGTGTGATAAGCAGTGATGTTCTAGGATGGAGAGGTGTGATAAGCAGTGATGTTATAGGATGGAGAGGTGTGATAAGCAGTGATGCTATAGGATGGAGAGGTGTGATAAGAAGCAGTGTTATAGGATGGAGAGGTGTAATAAGCAGTGATGTTATAGGATGGAGAGGTGTGATAAGCAGTGATGTTATAGGATGGAGAGGTGTGATAAGCAGTGATGTTATAGGATGGAGAGGTGTGATAACCAGTGATATTATAGGATGGAGAGGTGTGATAAGCAGTGATGTTATAGGATGGAGAGGTGTGATGAGCAGTGATGTTATAGGATGGAGAGGTATGATAAGCAGTGATGTTATAGGATGGAGAGGTGTAATAAGCAGTGATGTTATAGAATGGAGAGGTGTGATAAGCAGTGATGTTATAGGATGGAGAGGTGTGATAAGCAGTGATGTTATGGAATGGAGAGGTGTAATAAGCAGTGATGTTATGGAATGGAGAGGTGTAATAAGCAGTGATGTTATAGGATGGAGAGGTGTGATAACCAGTGATATTATAGAATGGAGAGGTGTAATAAGCAGTGATATTATAGGATGGAGAGGTGTGATAAGCAGTGATGTTATGGAATGGAGAGGTGTGATAAGCAGTGATGTTATGGAATGGAGAGGTGTAATAAGCAGTGATGTTATAGAATGGAGAGGTGTAATAAGCAGTGATATTATAGGATGGAGAGGTGTGATAAGCAGAGATGTTATGGAATGGAGAGGTGTAATAAGCAGTGATGTTATAGGATGGAGAGGTGTGATAAGAAGCAGTTATAGGATGGAGAGGTGTAATAAGCAGTGATGTTATAGGATGGAGAGGTGTAATAAGCAGTGATGTTATAGGATGGAGAGGTGTGATAAGAAGCAGTTATAGGATGGAGAGGTGTAATAAGCAGTGATGTTATAGGATGGAGAGGTGTAATAAGCAGTGATATTATAGGATGGAGAGGTGTGATAAGAAGCAGTGTTATAGGATGGAGACGTGTGATGAGCAGTGATGTTATAGGATGGAGAGGTGTGATAAGCAGTGATGTTATAGGATGGAGAGGTGTAATAAGCAGTGATGTTATAGGATGGAGAGGTGTGATAAGAAGCAGTTATAGGATGGAGAGGTGTAATAAGCAGTGATGTTATAGGATGGAGAGGTGTGATAAGAAGCAGTTATAGGATGGAGAGGTGTGATAAGCAGTGATGTTCTAGGATGGAGAGCTGTGATATGCAGTGATGTTATAGGACGGAGAGGTGTAATAAGCAGTGATGTTATAGGACGGAGAGGTGTGATAAGCAGTGATATTATAGGATGGAGAGGTGTGATGAGCAGTGATGTTATAGGATGGAGAGGTGTAATAAGCAGTGATGTTATAGGATGGAGAGGTGTAATAAGCAGTGATGTTATAGAATGGAGAGGTGTGATAAGAAGCAGTGTTATAGGATGGAGAGGTGTGATAAGCAGTGATGTTATAGGATGGAGAGGTGTGATAATCAGTGATGTTATAGGATGGAGAGGTGTAATAAGCAGTGATGTTATAGGATGGAGAGGTGTGATAAGAAGCAGTTATAGGATGGAGAGGTGTGATAACCAGTGATGTTATAGGATGGAGAGGTGTGATAAGCAGTGATGTTATAGGATGGAGAGGTGTGATAAGCAGTGATGTTATAGGATGGAGAGGTGTGATAAGCAGTGATGTTATAGGATGGAGAGGTGTGATAAGAAGCAGTGTTATAGGATGGAGAGGTGTAATAAGCAGTGATGTTATAGGATGGAGAGGTGTGATAAGCAGTGATGTTATAGGATGGAGAGGTGTGATAAGCAGTGATGTTATAGGATGGAGAGGTGTGATGAGCAGTGATGTTATAGGATGGAGAGGTGTGATAACCAGTGATATTATAGGATGGAGAGGTGTGATAAGCAGTGATGTTATAGGATGGAGAGGTGTGATGAGCAGTGATGTTATAGGATGGAGAGGTGTGATAAGCAGTGATGTTATAGGATGGAGAGGTGTAATAAGCAGTGATGTTATAGAATGGAGAGGTGTGATAAGCAGTGATGTTATAGGATGGAGAGGTGTGATAAGCAGTGATGTTATGGAATGGAGAGGTGTAATAAGCAGTGATGTTATGGAATGGAGAGGTGTAATAAGCAGTGATGTTATAGGATGGAGAGGTGTGATAACCAGTGATATTATAGAATGGAGAGGTGTAATAAGCAGTGATATTATAGGATGGAGAGGTGTGATAAGCAGTGATGTTATGGAATGGAGAGGTGTGATAAGCAGTGGTGTTATGGAATGGAGAGGTGTAATAAGCAGTGATGTTATGGAATGGAGAGGTGTAGTAAGCAGTGATGTTATAGGATGGAGAGGTGTGATAACCAGTGATATTATAGAATGGAGAGGTGTAATAAGCAGTGATATTATAGGATGGAGAGGTGTGATAAGCAGTGATGTTATGGAATGGAGAGGTGAAATAAGCAGTGATGTTATAGGATGGAGAGGTGTGATAAGAAGCAGTTATAGGATGGAGAGGTGTAATAAGCAGTGATGTTATAGGATGGAGAGGTGTAATAAGCAGTGATGTTATAGGATGGAGAGGTGTGATAAGAAGCAGTTATAGGATGGAGAGGTGTAATAAGCAGTGATGTTATAGGATGGAGAGGTGTAATAAGCAGTGATATTATAGGATGGAGAGGTGTGATAAGAAGCAGTGTTATAGGATGGAGACGTGTGATGAGCAGTGATGTTATAGGATGGAGAGGTGTGATAAGCAGTGATGTTATAGGATGGAGAGGTGTAATAAGCAGTTATGTTATAGGATGGAGAGGTGTGATAAGCAGTGATGTTATAGGATGGAGAGGTGTAATAAGCAGTGATGTTATAGGATGGAGAGGTGTGATAAGAAGCAGTTATAGGATGGAGAGGTGTAATAAGCAGTGATGTTATAGGATGGAGAGGTGTGATAAGAAGCAGTTATAGGATGGAGAGGTGTGATAAGCAGTGATGTTATAGGATGGAGAGGTGTAATAACCAGTGATGTTATAGGACGGAGAGGTGTAATAAGCAGTGATGTTATAGGACGGAGAGGTGTGATAAGCAGTGATGTTATAGGATGGAGAGGTGTGATGAGCAGTGATATTATAGGATGGAGATGTGTAATAAGCAGTGATGTTATAGGATGGAGAGGTGTGATAAGCAGTGATATTATAGGACGGAGAGGTGTGATAAGAAGCAGTTATAGGATGGAGAGGTGTGATAAGCAGTGATGTTATAGGATGGAGAGGTGTGATAAGCAGTGATGTTATAGGATGGAGAGGTGTGATAAGCAGTGATGTTATAGGATGGAGATGTCTGATAACCAGTGATATATAGGATGGAGAGGTGTGATAAGCAGTGATGTTATAGGATGGAGATGTGTAATAAGCAGTGATATTATAGGACGGAGAGGTGTGATAAGCAGTGATGTTATAGGATGGAGAGGTGTGATAAGCAGTGATATTATAGGATGGAGAGGTGTGATAACCAGTGATATTATAGGATGGAGAGGTGTGATAACCAGTGATATTATAGGATGGAGAGGTGTAATAAGCAGTGATATTATAGAATGGAGAGGTGTGATAAGCAGTGATATTATAGGACGGAGAGGTGTGATAAGCAGTGATGTTATAGGATGGAGATGTGTAATAAGCAGTGATATTATAGGATGGAGAGGTGTGATAAGCAGTGATGTTATAGGATGGAGAGGTGTGATAAGCAGTGATATTATAGGATGGAGAGGTGTGATAACCAGTGATATTATAGGATGGAGATGTGTAATAAGCAGTGATATTATAGGACGGAGAGGTGTGATAAGCAGTGATGTTATAGGATGGAGAGGTGTGATAAGCAGTGATATTATAGGATGGAGAGGTGTGATAACCAGTGATATTATAGGATGGAGAGGTGTAATAAGCAGTGATATTATAGAATGGAGAGGTGTAATAAGCAGTGATATTATAGGATGGAGAGGTGTGATAACCAGTGATATTATAGAATGGAGAGGTGTAATAAGCAGTGATATTATAGGATGGAGAGGTGTGATAAGAAGCAGTGTTATAGGATGGAGAGGTGTGATAAGAAGCAGTGTTATAGGATGGAGAGGTGTGATAAGAAGCAGTGTTATCGGATGGAGAGGTGTGATAAGAAGCAGTGTTATAGGACGGAGAGGTGTGATAAGAAGCAGTGTTATAGGATGGAGAGGTGTAATAAGCAGTGATGTTATAGGATGGAGAGGTGTGATAAGCAGTGATGTTATAGGATGGAGAGGTGTGATAAGCAGTGATGTTATAGGATGGAGAGGTGTAATAAGCAGTGATGTTATAGAATGGAGAGGTGTGATAAGAAGCAGCGTTATAGGATGGAGAGGTGTAATAAGCAGTGATATTATAGGATGGAGAGGTGTGATAAGCAGTGATGTTATAGGATGGAGAGGTGTGATAAGCAGTGATGTTATAGGATGGAGAGGTGTGATAAGAAGCAGTTATAGGATGGAGAGGTGTGATAAGCAGTGATGTTATAGGATGGAGAGCTGTGATATGCAGTGATGTTATAGGACGGAGAGGTGTAATAAGCAGTGATGTTATAGGACGGAGAGGTGTAATAAGCAGTGATGTTATAGGACGGAGAGGTGTGATAAGCAGTGATGTTATAGGATGGAGAGGTGTGATGAGCAGTGATATTATAGGATGGAGATGTGTAATAAGCAGTGATGTTATAGGATGGAGAGGTGTGATAAGAAGCAGTTATAGGATGGAGAGGTGTAATAAGCAGTGATGTTATAGGATGGAGAGGTGTAATAAGCAGTGATGTTATAGGATGGAGAGGTGTGATAAGAAGCAGTTATAGGATGGAGAGGTGTAATAAGCAGTGATGTTATAGGATGGAGAGGTGTAATAAGCAGTGATATTATAGGATGGAGAGGTGTGATAAGAAGCAGTGTTATAGGATGGAGACGTGTGATGAGCAGTGATGTTATAGGATGGAGAGGTGTGATAAGCAGTGATGTTATAGGATGGAGAGGTGTAATAAGCAGTTATGTTATAGGATGGAGAGGTGTGATAAGCAGTGATGTTATAGGATGGAGAGGTGTAATAAGCAGTGATGTTATAGGATGGAGAGGTGTGATAAGAAGCAGTTATAGGATGGAGAGGTGTAATAAGCAGTGATGTTATAGGATGGAGAGGTGTGATAAGAAGCAGTTATAGGATGGAGAGGTGTGATAAGCAGTGATGTTATAGGATGGAGAGGTGTAATAACCAGTGATGTTATAGGACGGAGAGGTGTAATAAGCAGTGATGTTATAGGACGGAGAGGTGTGATAAGCAGTGATGTTATAGGATGGAGAGGTGTGATGAGCAGTGATATTATAGGATGGAGATGTGTAATAAGCAGTGATGTTATAGGATGGAGAGGTGTGATAAGCAGTGATATTATAGGACGGAGAGGTGTGATAAGAAGCAGTTATAGGATGGAGAGGTGTGATAAGCAGTGATGTTATAGGATGGAGAGGTGTGATAAGCAGTGATGTTATAGGATGGAGAGGTGTGATAAGCAGTGATGTTATAGGATGGAGAGGTGTAATAAGCAGTGATGTTATAGGATGGAGAGGTGTGATAAGAAGCAGTTATAGGATGGAGAGGTGTGATAAGCAGTGATGTTATAGGATGGAGAGGTGTGATAAGCAGTGATGTTATAGGATGGAGAGGTGTGATAAGCAGTGATGTTATAGGATGGAGAGGTGTGATAAGCAGTGATGTTATAGGATGGAGAGGTGTGATAAGAAGCAGTGTTATAGGATGGAGAGGTGTAATAAGCAGTGATGTTATAGGATGGAGAGGTGTGATAAGCAGTGATGTTATAGGATGGAGAGGTGTGATAAGCAGTGATGTTATAGGATGGAGAGGTGTGATGAGCAGTGATGTTATAGGATGGAGAGGTGTGATAACCAGTGATATTATAGGATGGAGAGGTGTGATAAGCAGTGATGTTATAGGATGGAGAGGTGTGATGAGCAGTGATGTTATAGGATGGAGAGGTGTGATAAGCAGTGATGTTATAGGATGGAGAGGTGTAATAAGCAGTGATGTTATAGAATGGAGAGGTGTGATAAGCAGTGATGTTATAGGATGGAGAGGTGTGATAAGCAGTGATGTTATGGAATGGAGAGGTGTAATAAGCAGTGATGTTATGGAATGGAGAGGTGTGATATGCAGTGATGTTATGGAATGGAGAGGTGTGATAAGCAGTGATGTTATGGAATGGAGAGTTGTAATAAGCAGTGATGTTATGGAATGGAGAGGTGTAATAAGCAGTGATGTTATAGGATGGAGAGGTGTGATAACCAGTGATATTATAGAATGGAGAGGTGTAATAAGCAGTGATATTATAGGATGGAGAGGTGTGATAAGCAGTGATGTTATGGAATGGAGAGGTGTAATAAGCAGTGATGTTATAGGATGGAGAGGTGTGATAAGAAGCAGTTATAGGATGGAGAGGTGTAATAAGCAGTGATGTTATAGGATGGAGAGGTGTAATAAGCAGTGATGTTATAGGATGGAGAGGTGTGATAAGAAGCAGTTATAGGATGGAGAGGTGTAATAAGCAGTGATGTTATAGGATGGAGAGGTGTAATAAGCAGTGATATTATAGGATGGAGAGGTGTGATAAGAAGCAGTGTTATAGGATGGAGACGTGTGATCAGCAGTGATGTTATAGGATGGAGAGGTGTGATAAGCAGTGATGTAATAGGATGGAGAGGTGTAATAAGCAGTGTTGTTATAGGATGGAGAGGTGTGATAAGAAGCAGTTATAGGATGGAGAGGTGTAATAAGCAGTGATGTTATAGGATGGAGAGGTGTGATTAGAAGCAGTTATAGGATGGAGAGGTGTGATAAGCAGTGATGTTATAGGATGGAGAGGTGTGATAAGCAGTGATGTTCTAGGATGGAGAGGTGTGATAAGCAGTGATGTTATAGGATGGAGAGGTGTGATAAGCAGTGATGCTATAGGATGGAGAGGTGTGATAAGAAGCAGTGTTATAGGATGGAGAGGTGTAATAAGCAGTGATGTTATAGGATGGAGAGGTGTGATAAGCAGTGATGTTATAGGATGGAGAGGTGTGATAAGCAGTGATGTTATAGGATGGAGAGGTGTGATAACCAGTGATATTATAGGATGGAGAGGTGTGATAAGCAGTGATGTTATAGGATGGAGAGGTGTGATGAGCAGTGATGTTATAGGATGGAGAGGTATGATAAGCAGTGATGTTATAGGATGGAGAGGTGTAATAAGCAGTGATGTTATAGAATGGAGAGGTGTGATAAGCAGTGATGTTATAGGATGGAGAGGTGTGATAAGCAGTGATGTTATGGAATGGAGAGGTGTAATAAGCAGTGATGTTATGGAATGGAGAGGTGTAATAAGCAGTGATGTTATAGGATGGAGAGGTGTGATAACCAGTGATATTATAGAATGGAGAGGTGTAATAAGCAGTGATATTATAGGATGGAGAGGTGTGATAAGCAGTGATGTTATGGAATGGAGAGGTGTGATAAGCAGTGATGTTATGGAATGGAGAGGTGTAATAAGCAGTGATGTTATAGAATGGAGAGGTGTAATAAGCAGTGATATTATAGGATGGAGAGGTGTGATAAGCAGAGATGTTATGGAATGGAGAGGTGTAATAAGCAGTGATGTTATAGGATGGAGAGGTGTGATAAGAAGCAGTTATAGGATGGAGAGGTGTAATAAGCAGTGATGTTATAGGATGGAGAGGTGTAATAAGCAGTGATGTTATAGGATGGAGAGGTGTGATAAGAAGCAGTTATAGGATGGAGAGGTGTAATAAGCAGTGATGTTATAGGATGGAGAGGTGTAATAAGCAGTGATATTATAGGATGGAGAGGTGTGATAAGAAGCAGTGTTATAGGATGGAGACGTGTGATGAGCAGTGATGTTATAGGATGGAGAGGTGTGATAAGCAGTGATGTTATAGGATGGAGAGGTGTAATAAGCAGTGATGTTATAGGATGGAGAGGTGTGATAAGAAGCAGTTATAGGATGGAGAGGTGTAATAAGCAGTGATGTTATAGGATGGAGAGGTGTGATAAGAAGCAGTTATAGGATGGAGAGGTGTGATAAGCAGTGATGTTCTAGGATGGAGAGCTGTGATATGCAGTGATGTTATAGGACGGAGAGGTGTAATAAGCAGTGATGTTATAGGACGGAGAGGTGTGATAAGCAGTGATATTATAGGATGGAGAGGTGTGATGAGCAGTGATGTTATAGGATGGAGAGGTGTAATAAGCAGTGATGTTATAGGATGGAGAGGTGTAATAAGCAGTGATGTTATAGAATGGAGAGGTGTGATAAGAAGCAGTGTTATAGGATGGAGAGGTGTGATAAGCAGTGATGTTATAGGATGGAGAGGTGTGATAATCAGTGATGTTATAGGATGGAGAGGTGTAATAAGCAGTGATGTTATAGGATGGAGAGGTGTGATAAGAAGCAGTTATAGGATGGAGAGGTGTGATAACCAGTGATGTTATAGGATGGAGAGGTGTGATAAGCAGTGATGTTATAGGATGGAGAGGTGTGATAAGCAGTGATGTTATAGGATGGAGAGGTGTGATAAGCAGTGATGTTATAGGATGGAGAGGTGTGATAAGAAGCAGTGTTATAGGATGGAGAGGTGTAATAAGCAGTGATGTTATAGGATGGAGAGGTGTGATAAGCAGTGATGTTATAGGATGGAGAGGTGTGATAAGCAGTGATGTTATAGGATGGAGAGGTGTGATGAGCAGTGATGTTATAGGATGGAGAGGTGTGATAACCAGTGATATTATAGGATGGAGAGGTGTGATAAGCAGTGATGTTATAGGATGGAGAGGTGTGATGAGCAGTGATGTTATAGGATGGAGAGGTGTGATAAGCAGTGATGTTATAGGATGGAGAGGTGTAATAAGCAGTGATGTTATAGAATGGAGAGGTGTGATAAGCAGTGATGTTATAGGATGGAGAGGTGTGATAAGCAGTGATGTTATGGAATGGAGAGGTGTAATAAGCAGTGATGTTATGGAATGGAGAGGTGTAATAAGCAGTGATGTTATAGGATGGAGAGGTGTGATAACCAGTGATATTATAGAATGGAGAGGTGTAATAAGCAGTGATATTATAGGATGGAGAGGTGTGATAAGCAGTGATGTTATGGAATGGAGAGGTGTGATAAGCAGTGGTGTTATGGAATGGAGAGGTGTAATAAGCAGTGATGTTATGGAATGGAGAGGTGTAGTAAGCAGTGATGTTATAGGATGGAGAGGTGTGATAACCAGTGATATTATAGAATGGAGAGGTGTAATAAGCAGTGATATTATAGGATGGAGAGGTGTGATAAGCAGTGATGTTATGGAATGGAGAGGTGAAATAAGCAGTGATGTTATAGGATGGAGAGGTGTGATAAGAAGCAGTTATAGGATGGAGAGGTGTAATAAGCAGTGATGTTATAGGATGGAGAGGTGTAATAAGCAGTGATGTTATAGGATGGAGAGGTGTGATAAGAAGCAGTTATAGGATGGAGAGGTGTAATAAGCAGTGATGTTATAGGATGGAGAGGTGTAATAAGCAGTGATATTATAGGATGGAGAGGTGTGATAAGAAGCAGTGTTATAGGATGGAGACGTGTGATGAGCAGTGATGTTATAGGATGGAGAGGTGTGATAAGCAGTGATGTTATAGGATGGAGAGGTGTAATAAGCAGTTATGTTATAGGATGGAGAGGTGTGATAAGCAGTGATGTTATAGGATGGAGAGGTGTAATAAGCAGTGATGTTATAGGATGGAGAGGTGTGATAAGAAGCAGTTATAGGATGGAGAGGTGTAATAAGCAGTGATGTTATAGGATGGAGAGGTGTGATAAGAAGCAGTTATAGGATGGAGAGGTGTGATAAGCAGTGATGTTATAGGATGGAGAGGTGTAATAACCAGTGATGTTATAGGACGGAGAGGTGTAATAAGCAGTGATGTTATAGGACGGAGAGGTGTGATAAGCAGTGATGTTATAGGATGGAGAGGTGTGATGAGCAGTGATATTATAGGATGGAGATGTGTAATAAGCAGTGATGTTATAGGATGGAGAGGTGTGATAAGCAGTGATATTATAGGACGGAGAGGTGTGATAAGAAGCAGTTATAGGATGGAGAGGTGTGATAAGCAGTGATGTTATAGGATGGAGAGGTGTGATAAGCAGTGATGTTATAGGATGGAGAGGTGTGATAAGCAGTGATGTTATAGGATGGAGATGTCTGATAACCAGTGATATATAGGATGGAGAGGTGTGATAAGCAGTGATGTTATAGGATGGAGATGTGTAATAAGCAGTGATATTATAGGACGGAGAGGTGTGATAAGCAGTGATGTTATAGGATGGAGAGGTGTGATAAGCAGTGATATTATAGGATGGAGAGGTGTGATAACCAGTGATATTATAGGATGGAGAGGTGTGATAACCAGTGATATTATAGGATGGAGAGGTGTAATAAGCAGTGATATTATAGAATGGAGAGGTGTGATAAGCAGTGATATTATAGGACGGAGAGGTGTGATAAGCAGTGATGTTATAGGATGGAGATGTGTAATAAGCAGTGATATTATAGGATGGAGAGGTGTGATAAGCAGTGATGTTATAGGATGGAGAGGTGTGATAAGCAGTGATATTATAGGATGGAGAGGTGTGATAACCAGTGATATTATAGGATGGAGATGTGTAATAAGCAGTGATATTATAGGACGGAGAGGTGTGATAAGCAGTGATGTTATAGGATGGAGAGGTGTGATAAGCAGTGATATTATAGGATGGAGAGGTGTGATAACCAGTGATATTATAGGATGGAGAGGTGTAATAAGCAGTGATATTATAGAATGGAGAGGTGTAATAAGCAGTGATATTATAGGATGGAGAGGTGTGATAACCAGTGATATTATAGAATGGAGAGGTGTAATAAGCAGTGATATTATAGGATGGAGAGGTGTGATAAGAAGCAGTGTTATAGGATGGAGAGGTGTGATAAGAAGCAGTGTTATAGGATGGAGAGGTGTGATAAGAAGCAGTGTTATCGGATGGAGAGGTGTGATAAGAAGCAGTGTTATAGGACGGAGAGGTGTGATAAGAAGCAGTGTTATAGGATGGAGAGGTGTAATAAGCAGTGATGTTATAGGATGGAGAGGTGTGATAAGCAGTGATGTTATAGGATGGAGAGGTGTGATAAGCAGTGATGTTATAGGATGGAGAGGTGTAATAAGCAGTGATGTTATAGAATGGAGAGGTGTGATAAGAAGCAGCGTTATAGGATGGAGAGGTGTAATAAGCAGTGATATTATAGGATGGAGAGGTGTGATAAGCAGTGATGTTATAGGATGGAGAGGTGTGATAAGCAGTGATGTTATAGGATGGAGAGGTGTGATAAGAAGCAGTTATAGGATGGAGAGGTGTGATAAGCAGTGATGTTATAGGATGGAGAGCTGTGATATGCAGTGATGTTATAGGACGGAGAGGTGTAATAAGCAGTGATGTTATAGGACGGAGAGGTGTAATAAGCAGTGATGTTATAGGACGGAGAGGTGTGATAAGCAGTGATGTTATAGGATGGAGAGGTGTGATGAGCAGTGATATTATAGGATGGAGATGTGTAATAAGCAGTGATGTTATAGGATGGAGAGGTGTGATAAGCAGTGATATTATAGGACGGAGAGGTGTGATAAGAAGCAGTTATAGGATGGAGAGGTGTGATAAGAAGCAGTGTTATAGGATGGAGAGGTGTGATAAGCAGTGATGTTATAGGATGGAGATGTGTAATAAGCAGTGATATTATAGGATGGAGAGGTGTGATAAGCAGTGATGTTATAGGATGGAGAGGTGTGATAAGCAGTGATGTTATAGGATGGAGAGGTGTGATAAGCAGTGATATTATAGGATGGAGAGGTGTAATAAGCAGTGATGTTATAGGATGGAGAGGTGTGATAAGCAGTGATATTATAGGATGGAGAGGTGTGATAACCAGTGATATTATAGGATGGAGAGGTGTAATAAGCAGTGATATTTTAGAATGGAGAGGTGTGATAAGCAGTGATATTATAGGACGGAGAGGTGTGATAAGCAGTGATGTTATAGGATGGAGATGTGTAATAAGCAGTGATATTATAGGATGGAGAGGTGTGATAAGCAGTGATGTTATAGGACGGAGAGGTGTGATAAGCAGTGATGTTATAGGATGGAGATGTGTAATAAGCAGTGATATTATAGGACGGAGAGGTGTGATAAGCAGTGATGTTATAGGATGGAGAGGTGTGATAAGCAGTGATATTATAGGATGGAGAGGTGTGATAATCAGTGATATTATAGGATGGAGAGGTGTAATAAGCAGTGATATTATAGAATGGAGAGGTGTAATAAGCAGTGATATTATAGGATGGAGAGGTGTGATAACCAGTGATATTATAGAATGGAGAGGTGTAATAAGCAGTGATATTATAGGATGGAGAGGTGTGATAAGAAGCAGTGTTATAGGATGGAGAGGTGTGATAAGAAGCAGTGTTATAGGATGGAGAGGTGTGATAAGAAGCAGTGTTATAGGATGGAGAGGTGTGATAAGAAGCAGTGTTATAGGACGGAGAGGTGTGATAAGAAGCAGTGTTATAGGATGGAAAGGTGTAATAAGCAGTGATGTTATAGGATGGAGAGGTGTGATAAGCAGTGATGTTATAGGATGGAGAGGTGTGATAAGCAGTGATGTTATAGGATGGAGAGGTGTAATAAGCAGTGATGTTATAGAATGGAGAGGTGTGATAAGAAGCAGCGTTATAGGATGGAGAGGTGTAATAAGCAGTGATATTATAGGATGGAGAGGTGTGATAAGCAGTGATGTTATAGGATGGAGAGGTGTGATAAGCAGTGATGTTATAGGATGGAGAGGTGTGATAAGCAGTGATGTTATAGGATGGAGAGGTGTGATAAGAAGCAGTTATAGGATGGAGAGGTGTAATAAGCAGTGATGTTATAGGATGGAGAGGTGTGATAAGAAGCAGTTATAGGATGGAGAGGTGTGATAAGCAGTGATGTTATAGGATGGAGAGCTGTGATATGCAGTGATGTTATAGGACGGAGAGGTGTAATAAGCAGTGATGTTATAGGACGGAGAGGTGTAATAAGCAGTGATGTTATAGGACGGAGAGGTGTGATAAGCAGTGATGTTATAGGATGGAGATGTGTAATAAGCAGTGATATTATAAGATGGAGAGGTGTGATAAGCAGTGATGTTATAGGATGGAGAGGTGTGATAAGCAGTGATATTATAGGACGGAGAGGTGTGATAAGCAGTGATGTTATAGGATGGAGATGTGTAATAAGCAGTGATATTATAGGATGGAGAGGTGTGATAAGCAGTGATGTTATAGGACGGAGAGGTGTGATAAGCAGTGATGTTATAGGATGGAGATGTGTAATAAGCAGTGATATTATAGGACGGAGAGGTGTGATAAGCAGTGATGTTATAGGATGGAGATGTGTAATAAGCAGTGATATTATAGGATGGAGAGGTGTGATAAGCAGTGATGTTATAGGACGGAGAGGTGTGATAAGCAGTGATGTTATAGGATGGAGAGGTGTAATAAGCAGTGATATTATAGGACGGAGAGGTGTGATAAGCAGTGATATTATAGGATGGAGAGGTTTGATAACCAGTGATATTATAGAATGGAGAGGTGTAATAAGCAGTGATATTATAGGATGGAGAGGTGTGATAAGAAGCAGTGTTATAGGATGGAGAGGTGTGATAAGAAGCAGTGTTATAGGATGGAGAGGTGTAATAAGCAGTGATGTTATAGGATGGAGAGGTGTGATGAGCAGTGATGTTATAGGATGGAGAGGTGTGATAAGCAGTGATGTTATAGGATGGAGAGGTGTGATAAGAAGCGATGTTATAGGATGGAGAGGTGTGATAAGCAGGGATGTTATAGGATGGAGAGGTGTAATAAGCAGTGCTGTTATAGGATGGAGAGGTGTGATAAGCAGTGATGTTATAGGATGGAGAGGTGTGATAAGAAGTGATGTTATAGGATGGAGAGGTGTGATAAGAAGCGATGTTATAGGATGGAGAGGTGTGATAAGCAGGGATGTTATAGGATGGAGAGGTGTAATAAGCAGTGATGTTATAGGATGGAGAGGTGTGATAAGCAGTGATGTTATAGGATGGAGAGGTGTGATAAGCAGGGATGTTATAGGATGGAGAGGTGTAATAAGCAGTGATGTTATAGGATGGAGAGGTGTGATAAGCAGTGATGTTATAGGATGGAGAGGTGTAATAAGCAGTGATGTTATAGGATGGAGAGGTGTGATAAGCAGTGATGTTATAGGATGGAGAGGTGTAATAAGCAGTGATGGTATAGGATGGAGAGGTGTAATAAGCAGTGATGTAATATGATGCTGTGACAGCATTGGTCTCACCCCAGACGATGATCTGTGTGACCTGTCATCTGGAAGGTTGGTAAGTAGGGCTCCTGGTTCCCAGCACATGTAGTATGTATTGTGACGCTGAGCACGGTAAGTGTATGTGTGCAATATAACTCACCTCTCTCCACTGCTGGCATTGAACTGTCCAACTCTGTATCCGAAGGAGTGACTGCTCAGAACAGAGAAGTCTCTTTCTGCCGAGACCTCCACATTGTAGCTCAGAGACACACTGACTGCTGAAAGACACGAGAACAGTGAGACAGCATCAAGAGACTATGGGGAAGATTGATCAAAGCTTAGAGAGAGATCAAGGGGTCTATGTACTAAGCCTTGTAGAGAGATACGGTACCAGCCAATCAGCCCCCAGCTGCCATGTTACAGACCGTGTTTGAAAAATGACAGTTAGGAGCTGATTGACTGGAGCAGCATTAATCATTCTTAATGAGTTATAACAAGAATCTGACCCTTTATCTCTCTCCAAGATTTGGTACTTCTCCCCCTTAGAGACCAGAACGTACCTTGGAGAAGACAGAGCAGTATGACAGAGAAGCGGCCGGCATGTGTCATGGTGCCAGGGGGCCGGCAGGCAGGGGCCGGGGAAGAGACTGTCAGAGTGTAACAGGGAGTTACAGGGCGCTTGTGAAATGTTTATGAGGTGTAAGAACCACGGCGACTGTGAGTGGCTGTGGTTTCAGTAGGAGGAAGGAAGCATCAGTATGAGACGCACCATTATATGCAGGTTACGCTGTAACCCTTCACTGATCACAGCCTCACCCACATGTGCCCGTCACTGGCCCAAATCATGCCATCTGCCCCGCATATTGTCCCCTGCCCCTGTATGCTGCCCCCCCTGCATATTGGTGGTCATTCCGAATTGATCGCTTTTTTTTTTTTTTTTTTCAAGAATCATTTTTATTAGTTTTCAAATAAATTGGGAGGGGGAGGATTACAGAAATAAAAAAGGGAGGGGGAAGGGAGCAGACATTGCATTATAACAATACAGACAAACAGTGTTCTTAGCAGTAACTCGATACAACATATCAGTCTACACCATGAGGGGCAATTACAGTATGTATAGTATACAACGGATGTCATCTCCTAAAGGAGATACCGTATCTGGGAGTAACAAATGCGGACTGTCCCCAAATTAGCGACTCAAATTACTCCGGTGAGCCTCTCCGAAGCATGGTTTTTACTATAAACAAAGATGGTATGACCAGGGACTTACAACTTCCAGTTTGGAAGTATACTATCGAGGTAGGGTAAGTGGTTTCAAGGGAGGCGTGTCTTCCTATATTCACACCATACCGCCCATTTTGTGGTTTGCTTGGCGTTTCCTGAAGCAAAAGTTACGCCCGCCATCTCAAACTCAAAATGAGACTGAACAGCAGCTTCAATAGCTGAAACCGTAGGTATAACCGGGGAGCGCCAATTGCGTGCCAATAGAGACTTTGTGGTGACCAGAATGTGGCCCAAGACATGTATAGTGTGATGAGGGATATACCTGGGAAAGAGGTGTAGTAGAGCCACTGTAGGTTGTGGAGATCTTGGAAAGCCCACGATCTTAGAGATGAGGTCAAAAACTTGATACGAAAGGGCCAAAACCGAAGGGCATAACCAAAACACGTGCATGAGCGTCCCAACGTTACCACATAAGCGCCAACAATCGTTAGAGGTAGTTGGCCGTATGGAATGGAGGAGGTCCGGTGTGAAATATTGGCGATGTATTAATTTAGAAAACTGTTCTATGTGTGACACACATTTAGACAAATGAAAACAGGAGTCAAATATCAGACGCCATTCATCCTCTGTCAGGACACTATTCAGGTTGGATTCCCACTTCACCTGTGACTTAAGTTTAACCTGAGAAGGGGGGGCAGTTGAGAAGGGCATACCATCTGGAAACCGTACCCTTGTGGTCAGTTCTCATAATCAAGGAATGGATATATTTAGGGATCGGTAGTAGTCTACCATGTGGCATAGGTACTCTCTGCAGCCAGTGTCTGAGCTGAAGATATTTATAAAAATCTCCTTTGGGGAGAGAAAACTTAGATTGCAGTTGGGCGTATGAAATTAAAATACCCCCTTCCATTACATCTTGAAGAGTCCTAACCCCCTGGGAAACCCACAAGCGAAATTAAAGATCCGGAACCAGACACACCACTCCTTCCAGTGGGAAATCTAGCAGGGGGGGGAGAGAAATTTCCAGTAATAACCCTACCAAGGCCAGCCAAGATTTCAAAAATAGATTCGACCTCTCAGTAACGGGCATTCCCAAGACACTAGATAAAGGGAGAGAAGATAAGAGGCCCCCTTTCCAAGGAGACCCAAATTTTAGGAGCATCTGTCTCATTCCACGCTCCCAATGGGGGCCAATATACATGCTATCTGGTATAAATGTAAATCGGGAAAAGCTAAACCTCCCCTCGATTTCGGTAAGGACAAAATTGTATGAGCTAGTCTTGGTTTTGGGGAGCAGGACCATCTTCAAAGCTGCTATGCGACCCAGCCACGATATGTTATATAGCATCCAGTCTTTCGTTAACATTGTTAGTTTAGTCAAAAGAGGGGGTAATTACAGCTAATAAGGTTCGAAACCTTAGGGGAAATACGGATGCCTAAGTAGTTCAGGCAATCCACTTGCCAGGCATAAGTGTAGAGACTTCAATTGATCGAGGAGGGTAGCGGAGAAATTAATCGGGAGTGCTTCTGTTTTAGACGCATTGAGTTTATAATAAGAGACCAAGGAGTAGGCCTGCAAGACGTCATGGAGGGCTCAGAGAGAATCATGAGGTTTGGTTATGGTGAGGAGGACATCATCCGCAAAGAGACATATCTTGTACATATGACCAAATAAAACCGGACCGCTCACCCAGGGATTAATGCGGATAGATTCCGCCAGGCATTCTATGGCCAACACAAAAACGAAGGGAGAAAGCGGGCAACCCTGGCGAGTACCATTAGAAATTGTAAATATAGGAGAGAGTATACCATTTATAAATACTCTAGCTGAAGGGACAGAGTAGAGTGCATTAATTGAGGACAGAGCCCTACCAGAAATACCAAATTTTATCAAAACTGCTTTCAAATAGCCCCAGTGTAATCTGTCGAACACCTTCTCCGCATCTAATGAAAGTAACAAAAGAGGATCCACTAACTCGGAGAAGGCGTCCAACACATCTATAATCCTCCTGGTGTTATCGGGAGTTTGGCGATTCCGAACAAAGCCCACCTGGTCTTGGTTAATAAGGGATGGTAATAGCGGATTTAATCTATTAGCTATCAATTTTGCGTAAATTTTAACGTCTTAATTTAAGAGAGCTATAGGGCGGTAGTTAGATAGCATAACTGGGTTCTTACCAGGTTTGGGGAAAGCTACTATTCTGGCCTCCAACATTTTCGATGGAAACGAGCCAGTTGACGTAGCCTCATCAAAAAACGTCCTTAAGACTGGGACCAGGGTATCTCTAAAACATTTTTAAAAAAAACTGTTCGTGAAGCCATCTGGGCCAGGGGCTTTATCTGATGGGAAATCATCAATAACTCAACTAATCTCCTCTAAGGTCCAGGGGGCGTTCCATCAATTGCAGGGAGTGGGGATCTAAGCTGGACAGGTTCAGTTTACTCAAAAAAGTGTCAATCTCAATACCAGTTGGTTGCGGGGTAGAAGGGTCCGAGCGGAGATTGTATAGGGCTGAGTAGTACTCTGCAAAGGCATTGGCTATGTCTGAAGGGTCAGAAACTTTCAGGCCTTTGGCATTAAAAACTTCTTTAACTCTTTCAGTTGCCATTTTGCCTCTCAGCTTCCTGGCTAACATTCGTCCCGCCCTATCCCCGTGGGTATAGAATTTATGTTTTAGCCTTATGTACCTCTTTTAGGGTTAGAATATTTCATTCTTGCCTAGTGCGGAGTAGTTCCCGATAGAGCAATTTATTATCGGGGGAGGATTTAAGTCTATGTTCCAAGTCTAAAAGTGGAAGCCGCCAATGCTAAGTAGGAGGCGGAGAAACGCGTTTGTCACGAGCAAGACACCCGGGAGAGATTTGACCACTCCTGCAGCATTGTCTGCTAAGCCGGCTGGCGCACACTCAATACAATACCCCAGTGCTAAGGGGGAATATAACGGACTCCACACTGTAGCCTGAGAACACAGGCAGAGCCACAAGTGAGAGGAGCAGCTGTGAGAGGTAATTGGTGCTTTGCATGGTGCACCTAAAGAACTGTTTACACACCAACCAGCAGTTCATTTGGTGTATGTCATTAATGTGCTGGGAGGATTTGCTTTCTACTTACACGCTTAACATCTATACTTATGCTTGGCACGCATTAAGAACTGCATATTACCTTTGAATTGATTAGTAGAGGTGCATGCTGTACCCGAAAAGAACTGTGCTGGAATTACCTACAGTGGGACTTCAATTTGCAAATTACAGTGGTCCATTTGCCTCCAGAACGGATAGAGGGTTACCTCTGCAATATAACACTGCAGCTCTATTGTAAAAAATAGAGTGTTAGATTCAGCAGCTCTATAAAGGGATAAGCTATATTGGTTTTTCTTAGAAAGTTAACTAGAGTATACGTATATTTTAAAGAATACTGGCCGGTATTTATATGTGATATTGTGAAATTGTGTTTTAATTATATATAAAAAGACGTCAAAGTAATTAGCGCTGTCTCACATTCTTTCCTTTTTTTCTGCTATCAAACTTGGGGGAATTGGAACTTAATCCCCGAGACTAGCTGCTAATACTTTGAGGGTGGTGGCGCCAGGTGTATACAGTTTTTTGTTAATGCTTATGTTCCAAGTCTGTTAAGCGCGCTTCTACGTCATCTTGTTGCTTACGCAACAGCTTTCGGTGTCAAGCTGCCACTTGGATAACTGAGCCCCTAACTACAGCCTTTAGTGCACGCCTTTAGTGCACACCAGTTGTTAAACACAGATGTGTCAGCTGGAATGATCCATTCTAGGTAGGAGGATAAGGCTTGAGAGATACATAACTTGGCTTCTTTATCTGTGAGGAGGTACTCGCCAAGGCGCCACGGTCGAGGGGAAGACTGATGGGAAATCAAATCCAAATGTAATTTTAAGGCTGAATGATCCGACCAAGGGACTGGCAATATAGCGACCCACTTTATTTGTTGTAACGTCCATTTGTCTGACAACGCCAAGTCAATCCTGGAGAATGATCTGTGGACTTGGGAATAGAAGGTGTAATCCCCACAGTTAGGATTCCGTGCCCTCCAAACATCATACAGGCCAAACTCATGTAAAATGCGTCTAAATGATTGGGAGTGATCCCAGGTTGAAAGGGTTTGCAGAGGTCGTCGGGTAGACGACTTATCTAAACGTGGGTCTAAGACCAAATTAAAATCTCCCAATATTAATAATGCTCCACTGAGGCAAGATTGGAGGGTAGTACAGAATTTCCGAATAAATGTGATTTGCTTGACATTAGGGACATAACCCACCGCTAATGTTACCTGTTTGTTATTCAACGTCCCAGTAAGAATCAGGTACCGGCCTTCAGCATCAGTGAATTTTTTATCTAACACAAAATTACACGAGCGGGAGAATAAGAATGCCACTGGAAAATGGCAAAAACAAAAGAAAAAGGAAGGGAGAAATAAGTAGAGCGCCTCGAGGGCACAACTTGAGGCCGCCTAACATAGCGGCACATAGAAGGCAGCGGCCAGAATAGCCACCCCTTACACTCCAAAAACCAAGAGGCTCCGCGGCCCAAATTGGGCTATAACTATAGCGCCCGCACCTGTCGGGCTGATAGCATATTAATTGAATAAAATAATTTAGACCACGGGTCTGATATAAACAACAATGGAGCAAACAGTAACATAGAACAATCCGTAAAGAGAGAAAACATAAGAAACACCAGTGAACACAAACCTAATAGGTAGACACAGGTAAATCAGCCATGTAGCCAATTATCACACCTATCAGCATATAGAAAATAGTATGAACACATAACATATGTAGATAAAACATGCGAATAGAATGCGCAGTATATGAAGTAAAGTAACAAAACATACGACCATATTGAACGTCAGGACTGAGCTACAACATCACTAATACACATGTCGCATTCTGCAATCACGGAGGATGAGTCTTGGTAGCCCACTCGGGAGAGATTTTATGATCTGCTGCCTTTACAGAAGAATTGTCCCCCAAATTCCAGGAACGTGGAAGTTGGGAGTCGGCCGCTGGTGTGGAGACTACATTCGTGGCCCCATTCCTCCTAATGATTAGTTTGGTTGGGAATCCCCAGCAATAGGGAATATCAGTCTTCCTCAAAGCCTTGGTCACCAGGTAGAAGGAACGACGAGATGCCAACGTGGCAGTGGATAAATCACCGAATATCTGGAGATCACCCAGGATGTCTTCGGAGGAGTCTGACGGGCGAGCTGCATGAAGTACCATCTCTTTGACATGGTAATAATGAAACCGCATTATAGTGTCTCTTGGGGCATCTTTTGGGGCATTTTTGGATTTAGGGAGACGGTGAATTCGATCCAATAGAATGTCTGTTATCGTAACTGTCGGGAGTAATTTAGTAAATATGTCCGTGATGAACTCAAGCAGGTCAGTCGCTGAAACAGATTCCGGAATACCCCATATTTTGATATTGTTCCTGCGCGACCTATCCTCAAGGTCTCCAAGTTTAGCGCGGAGTTCAGTGATTTCCGACTGCATGTCATCATGAAGGGTGATAAGACCGTTGTGGGATGCAACCACTTCTTCCAATATGGTTTCCAACCGGTCAGTGCGTTGACCTACTTCATCTATGGATTGTTGGTAAACCTGCAGCACTGATCTGAAGTCTGCTGAAATATCCGCTTTAAAGGAGGATAACAGCTGTTTCATTGATCCGATCGTCAGCAGAGCATCATCTCCCATACCGCCCTGAGTATTCAGAGTCATAGGAGAGGGCTCAAAGGGAGAGCTCAGAGCAGACAGCTTGTGGGTTTTTTCGGTAGAGGAAGTGTTTTTATTCATACGTGGAGGAGAATGCGGTTTAAAGAAATTAACGGGAGGGACTCCGGCTGGGTACTGCTGCCGTTTGGGTGGCATTATCACAGGTAGTGTATGTGTTTATCAAATCACACTGGTGACTATGTTGTATTCAAGCACACGTGGGTAATTATGGAGGTAGGTAATAAGCTTTACATCAGAATGTTACTGTATATATGATTTCGGAATGGAAGGGGTGTAGTGAGTGTTCACATATGACTTTGATGAGTCACCTGCATGGTGAAGCCTGCAGACATCAAAATCAGCAGCCGGTGAGATCAGCAGAAAATGTTCAAGATCATAAACTGAGCAGCTGTATAGATGGAAATTCCCACATACATAATGGGCAGTATAGATAATGATGCAGTTGAGGCAAAATCCCCTGCTATTACTAGAAATATCCACCAGTTGGCAGCGTAGACCGATGTGGGGATCGTGTACCCCTGGTTTCTCTACTATCTGTCCCACGCTGGACAAAGATGCCCCGCTGTTATGGGGTGCGGGAGATGCAGAGCAGTGGGTACTGAGGGAGGGGGAAGGGCCCAGCTGGAGTAGGAACTTATGTCCGCAAATACAGCCCACCTCTCTTCCAATGCACAAGGCCTCCTGTCTGCTGTCTGTGGCCGGCTGTCCTGGGTACAGGGTCTAGGGCACTGGGGAGATTGAGGCCACGGGACGAGATACACGGGGCTCCCCCTGTATAGAGGCGGAGGGTACCCGGCCGCTGGGAAGCGCCGGCCGGAAGTCGCGCTGTCCGTCCTCCCGGTCACCGCTACACGGGATACAGGCGGCGCTTTCCCCCACTGCTGCGTCGCGGTCTCCAGCTCCCTCCGTCCAGGGTCAGGTAACGCTGGTTGAGGGGGTGTGTGCCGGCTAGCTGGGATCTTCAAGCCGGGAGCGCGGGAGACTCGGCGTCTCTGGTTCTCCCGGCCGGCCACCACGCATACTCCACTCCCCGGATCCGGAGGCTGTATAGGCCGCAGTATGCGGACCACGCTGGGTCACCTCAGATGCAGCAGGGGGAGACCCGCAGTGTAGAGGGGGTCCCCAGAGGCAACCAGAGCGCCACGGAGGTACAAGCCAGGCTGGGATGGGGCAATAAATCCCGTAAATACTGAGGGTTTGCAGGAGCCCACCAAGGACACATCCAGCTGCTTAGGCTGTCAGGCCACTCCCCCGTTGATCGCTATTTCCAACGTACGCAAATAGCATACGCACAAATACAAACACTTCGCACAAATGCGCACAAACGCCCACTACGCACTATTGCAAACACGTACATACCAATGCACAAAGTAGGCGTACACAATATTCCATCGTATGAATGCGTTCGGTTCGCATGAAGCCGTTGTGCATCATAAAAAACACCTCGTATATATGCAACGCTTTCGCAGAAGTGCACAAGCGGTGTAATATTGCAAACATTCGCACAGCAATGGGTTTTTTTCCCTTTGTGTTCTAACTCTACATACTTAAGCGTAACCCTGCCTCAATTAACAATTAGTGTAATGATTTCTAATGTTATAGAACAATTAAGGCTTCAAAGAATTCGAGCTGAACACTTTGTCTGCATAATTGACCATTAACACTTTTTTAATTTTTTTTTTAAAGATGTTTAAAATGTGTATTATCCCTGTCTGTCCTAATGGCAAATCCCTTGTTTTGGTATTGTGGTGAACTGTGTGTTAAAAAGTGTTAAGTGACATAACTAAACAATCAGCTCCTGTCATACAACATTCTTTGGTGTTTAAGTGTTGTGTTTTAGTATTCTTTAGTAGTATTTTTTAACTCTTTAATGTCCCCAATTGCCTTATCCAAATCCGCAGTACCTTTCTTGCAATAAAAAAAAAACACACACACTGAAATGTGATTAAACTATTTTTTTTTTTATTTTTTTTTGAATGGCACCTTAATTTGTGGTATAACATACATTTTTATTATTTATAGTTTTTTGGAGTTTTTTTTTCAAAATAGTTTAAAATAAATAAATAACTTATTGGCTTCCAGCTGGTCCAGGCTTTGCCCTATTAGTGTAGGGGGATCCCCAACTGCATCATCTGCAATAAAAAGAAAAAACAATAAATACTCACGTTACACATTATAGAAGCGAGGCACAAATCACTGTAATGGCGCAGTAACTACATCATGGATGTGTTATTTATACACTTGCAGCTGTTGCTGACCAACACATACACGTATGGTCTGCAATGAATTAAAACAAAACATGTCTAAAGTGTTGCAGACCATGCTGGGAGGTGTAGTTCTTTCACATCTGGAGTGTCCCGGACTTACCATTTTGGCTGTTATCCCAGCCTCAGCACACTGCGTCTCTACATCTTCAGATGGACTACATATACTAGCATGCACACACTCACTGAAAGCATGCCTTGCTACATAAGGAGAGACAGGTCTTGTTGTTATAGACTGTAATCCTGTGAGCAGGGCCCTCCTACCTCTATGACTGTCTATTACCCAGTGTAATCCTGTGAGCAGGGCCCTCCTACCTCTATGACTGTCTATTACCCAGTGTAAGCCTGTGAGCAGGGCCCTCCTACCTCTATGACTGTCTATTACCCAGTGTAATCCTGTGAGCAGGGCCCTCCTACCTCTATGACTGTCTATTACCCAGTGTAAGCCTGTGAGCAGGGCCCTCCTACCTCTATGACTGTCTATTACCCAGTGTAAGCCTGTGAGCAGGGCCCTCCTACCTCTATGACTGTCTATTACCCAGTGTAATCCTGTGAGCAGGGCCCTCCTACCTCTATGACTGTCTATTACCCAGTGTAAGCCTGTGAGCAGGGCCCTCCTACCTCTATGACTGTCTATTACCCAGTGTAAGCCTGTGAGCAGGGCCCTCCTACCTCTATGACTGTCTATTACCCAGTGTAAGCCTGTGAGCAGGGCCCTCCTACCTCTATGACTGTCTATTACCCAGTGTAAGCCTGTGAGCAGGGCCCTCCTACCTCTATGACTATCCATACCCAGTGTAAGCCTGTGGGCAGGGCCCTCCTACCTCTATGACTATCCATTACCCAGTGTAAGCCTGTGAGCAGGGCCCTCCTACCTCTATGTCTGTCTATTACCCAGTGTAATCCTGTGAGCAGGGCCCTCCTACCTCTATGACTGTCTATTACCCAGTGTAAGCCTGTGAGCAGGGCCCTCCTACCTCTATGACTGTCCATTACCCAGTGTAAGCCTGTGAGCAGGGCCCTCCTATCTCTATGACTGTCTATTACCCAGTGTAAGCCTGCGAGCAGGGCCCTCCTACCTCTATGTCTGTCTATTACCCAGTGTAAGCCTGCGAGCAGGGCCCTCCTACCTCTATGACTGTCTATTACCCAGTGTAAGCTTGTGAGCAGGGCCCTCCTACCTCTATGACTGTCTATCACCCAGTGTAAGCCTGTGAGCAGGGCCCTCCTACCTCTATGTCTGTCTATTACCCAGTGTAAGCCTGCGAGCAGGGCCCACCTACCTCTATGACTGTCTATTACCCAGTGTAAGCCTGCGAGCAGGGCCCTCCTACCTCTATGACTGTCTATTACCCAGTGTAAGCCTGTGAGCAGGGCCCTCCTACCTCTATGTCTGTCTATTACCCAGTGTAAGCCTGCGAGCAGGGCCCTCCTACCTCTATGACTGTCTATTACCCAGTGTAAGCCTGCGAGCAGGGCCCTCCTACCTCTATGACTGTCTATTACCCAGTGTAAGCCTGTGAGCAGGGCCCTCCTACCTCTATGTCTGTCTATTACCCAGTGTAAGCCTGCGAGCAGGGCCCTCCTACCTCTATGACTGTCTATTACCCAGTGTAAGCTTGTGAGCAGGGCCCTCCTACCTCTATGACTGTCTATTACCCAGTGTAAGCCTGCGAGCAGGGCCCTCCTACCTCTACGTCTATTACCCAGTGTAAGCCTGTGAGCAGGGCCCTCCTACCTCTATGTCTGTCTATTACCCAGTGTAAGCCTGTGAGCAGGGCCCTCCTACCTCTATGTCTGTCTATTACCCAGTGTAAGCCTGTGAGCAGGGCCCTCCTACCTCTATGTCTGTCTATTACCCAGTGTAAGCCTGTGAGCAGGGCCCTCCTACCTCTACGTCTATTACCCAGTGTAAGCCTGTGAGCAGGGCCCTCCTACCTCTATGACTGTCTATTACCCAGTGTAAGCCTGCGAGCAGGGCCCTCCTACCTCTATGACTGTCTATTACCCAGTGTAAGCTTGTGAGCAGGGCCCTCCGTCCTCTATGACTGTCTATTACCCAGTGTAAGCCTGTGAGCAGGGCCCTCCTACCTCTATGTCTGTCTATTACCCAGTGTAAGCCTGCGAGCAGGGCCCTCCTACCTCTATGACTGTCTATTACCCAGTGTAAGCTTGTGAGCAGGGCCCTCCTACCTCTATGACTGTCTATTACCCAGTGTAAGCCTGCGAGCAGGGCCCTCCTACCTCTACGTCTATTACCCAGTGTAAGCCTGTGAGCAGGGCCCTCCTACCTCTATGTCTGTCTATTACCCAGTGTAAGCCTGTGAGCAGGGCCCTCCTACCTCTATGTCTGTCTATTACCCAGAGTAAGCCTGTGAGCAGGGCCCTCCTACCTCTATGTCTGTCTATTACCCAGTGTAAGCCTGTGAGCAGGGCCCTCCTACCTCTACGTCTATTACCCAGTGTAAGCCTGTGAGCAGGGCCCTCCTACCTCTATGTCTGTCTATTACCCAGTGTAAGCCTGTGAGCAGGGCCGTCCTACCTCTATGTCTGTCTATTACCCAGTGTAAGCCTGTGAGCAGGGCCCTCCTACCTCTATGTCTGTCTATTACCCAGTGTAAGCCTGTGAACAGGGCCCTCCTACCTCTACGTCTATTACCCAGTGTAAGCCTGTGAGCAGGGCCCTCCTACCTCTATGACTGTCTATTACCCAGTGTAAGCCTGTGAGCAGGGCCGTCCTACCTCTATGTCTGTCTATTACCCAGTGTAAGCCTGTGAGCAGGGCCCTCCTACCTCTATGTCTGTCTACTACCCAGTGTAAGCCTGTGAGCAGGGCCCTCCTACCTCTACGTCTATAATCCAGTGTAAGCCTACAAGCAGGGCCCTCCTACTTCTATGACTGTCTATTACCCAGTGTAAGCCTGTGAGTAGGGCCCTCCTACCTCTACGTCTATTATCCGGTGTAAGCCTGCGAACAGGGCCCTCCTACCTCTATGACTGTCTATTACCCAGTGTAAGCCTACGAGCAGGGCCCTCCTACCTCTATGACTGTCTATTACCCAGTGTAAGCTTGTGAGCAGGGCCCTCCTACCTCTATGACTGTCTATCACCCAGTGTAAGCCTGTGAGCAGGGCCCTCCTACCTCTATGTCTGTCTATTACCCAGTGTAAGCCTGCGAGCAGGGCCCACCTACCTCTATGACTGTCTATTACCCAGTGTAAGCCTGCGAGCAGGGCCCTCCTACCTCTATGACTGTCTATTACCCAGTGTAAGCCTGTGAGCAGGGCCCTCCTACCTCTATGTCTGTCTATTACCCAGTGTAAGCCTGCGAGCAGGGCCCTCCTACCTCTATGACTGTCTATTACCCAGTGTAAGCCTGCGAGCAGGGCCCTCCTACCTCTATGACTGTCTATTACCCAGTGTAAGCCTGTGAGCAGGGCCCTCCTACCTCTATGTCTGTCTATTACCCAGTGTAAGCCTGCGAGCAGGGCCCTCCTACCTCTATGACTGTCTATTACCCAGTATAAGCTTGTGAGCAGGGCCCTCCTACCTCTATGACTGTCTATTACCCAGTGTAAGCCTGCGAGCAGGGCCCTCCTACCTCTATGTCTGTCTGTTACCCAGTGTAAGCCTGTGAGCAGGGCCCTCCTACCTCTATGTCTGTCTATTACCCAGTGTAAGCCTGTGAGCAGGGCCCTCCTACCTCTACGTCTTTTACCCAGTGTAAGCCTGTGAGCAGGGCCCTCCTACCTCTATGACTGTCTATTACCCAGTGTAAGCCTGCGAGCAGGGCCCTCCTACCTCTATGACTGTCTATTACCCAGTGTAAGCTTGTGAGCAGGGCCCTCCGACCTCTATGACTGTCTATTACCCAGTGTAAGCCTGTGAGCAGGGCCCTCCTACCTCTATGTCTGTCTATTACCCAGTGTAAGCCTGCGAGCAGGGCCCTCCTACCTCTATGACTGTCTATTACCCAGTGTAAGCTTGTGAGCAGGGCCCTCCTACCTCTATGACTGTCTATTACCCAGTGTAAGCCTGCGAGCAGGGCCCTCCTACCTCTACGTCTATTACCCAGTGTAAGCCTGTGAGCAGGGCCCTCCTACCTCTATGTCTGTCTATTACCCAGTGTAAGCCTGTGAGCAGGGCCCTCCTACCTCTATGTCTGTCTATTACCCAGTGTAAGCCTGTGAGCAGGGCCCTCCTACCTCTATGTCTGTCTATTACCCAGTGTAAGCCTGTGAGCAGGGCCGTCCTACCTCTATGTCTGTCTATTACCCAGTGTAAGCCTGTGAGCAGGGCCCTCCTACCTCTATGTCTGTCTATTACCCAGTGTAAGCCTGTGAA
The DNA here is from genome assembly GCF_028390025.1 of Pseudophryne corroboree. NCBI lineage: Eukaryota > Metazoa > Chordata > Amphibia > Anura > Myobatrachidae > Pseudophryne > Pseudophryne corroboree. Next base: position 514,722,752 of record NC_086450.1, on the reverse strand, counting down.
CAGGGCCCTCCTACCTCTACGTCTATTACCCAGTGTAAGCCTGTGAGCAGGGCCCTCCTACCTCTATGACTGTCTATTACCCAGTGTAAGCCTGTGAGCAGGGCCGTCCTACCTCTATGTCTGTCTATTACCCAGTGTAAGCCTGTGAGCAGGGCCCTCCTACCTCTACGTCTATAATCCAGTGTAAGCCTACAAGCAGGGCCCTCCTACTTCTATGACTGTCTATTACCCAGTGTAAGCCTGTGAGTAGGGCCCTCCTACCTCTACGTCTATTATCCGGTGTAAGCCTGTGAGCAGGGCCGTCCTACCTCTATGACTGTCTATTACCCAGTGTAAGCCTGTGAGCAGGGCCCTCCTACCTCTACGACTATTACCCAGTGTAAGCCTACGAGCAGGGCCCTCCTACCTCTATGACTGTCTATTACCCAGTGTAAGCTTGTGAGCAGGGCCCTCCTACCTCTATGTCTCTATACAGTGTAAGCCTGTGAGTAGGGCCCTCCTACCTCTATGACTGTCTATTACCCAGTGTAAGCCTGCAAGCAGGGCCCTCCTACCTCTATGACTGTCTATTACCCAGTGTAAGCCTGTGAGCAGGGCCCTCCTACCTCTATGACTGTCTATTACCCAGTGTAAGCCTGTGAGCAGGGCCCTCCTACCTCTATGACTGTCTATTACCCAGTGTAAGCTTGTGAGCAGGGCCCTCCTACCTCTATGTCTATTACCCAGTGTAAGCCTGTGAGCAGGGCCCTCCTACCTCTATGACTGTCTATTACCCAGTGTAAGCCTGTGAGCAGGGCCCTCCTACCTCTACGTCTATTACCCAGTGTAAGCCTGTGAGCAGGGCCCTCCTACCTCTATGACAGTCTATTACCCAGAGTAAGCCTGCGAGCAGGGCCCTCCTACCTCTATGACTGTCTATTACCCAGTGTAAGCCTGTGAGCAGGGCCCTCCTACCTCTATGTCTGTCTATTACCCAGTGTAAGCCTGCGAGCAGGGCCCTCCTACCTCTATGACTGTCTATTACCCAGTGTAAGCTTGTGAGCAGGGCCCTCCTACCTCTATGACTGTCTATTACCCAGTGTAAGCCTGCGAGCAGGGCCCTCCTACCTCTACGTCTATTACCCAGTGTAAGCCTGTGAGCAGGGCCCTCCTACCTCTATGTCTGTCTATTACCCAGTGTAAGCCTGTGAGCAGGGCCCTCCTACCTCTATGTCTGTCTATTACCCAGTGTAAGCCTGTGAGCAGGGCCCTCCTACCTCTATGTCTGTCTATTACCCAGTGTAAGCCTGTGAGCAGGGCCCTCCTACCTCTACGTCTATTACCCAGTGTAAGCCTGTGAGCAGGGCCCTCCTACCTCTATGTCTGTCTATTACCCAGTGTAAGCCTGTGAACAGGGCCCTCCTACCTCTACGTCTATTACCCAGTGTAAGCCTGTGAGCAGGGCCCTCCTACCTCTATGACTGTCTATTACCCAGTGTAAGCCTGTGAGCAGGGCCGTCCTACCTCTATGTCTGTCTATTACCCAGTGTAAGCCTGTGAGCAGGGCCCTCCTACCTCTATGTCTGTCTATTACCCAGTGTAAGCCTGTGAGCAGGGCCCTCCTACCTCAACGTCTATAATCCAGTGTAAGCCTACAAGCAGGGCCCTCCTACTTCTATGACTGTCTATTACCCAGTGTAAGCCTGTGAGTAGGGCCCTCCTACCTCTACGTCTATTATCCGGTGTAAGCCTGTGAGCAGGGCCGTCCTACCTCTATGACTGTCTATTACCCAGTGTAAGCCTGTGAGCAGGGCCCTCCTACCTCTACGACTATTACCCAGTGTAAGCCTACGAGCAGGGCCCTCCTACCTCTATGACTGTCTATTACCCAGTGTAAGCTTGTGAGCAGGGCCCTCCTACCTCTATGTCTCTATACAGTGTAAGCCTGTGAGTAGGGCCCTCCTACCTCTATGACTGTCTATTACCCAGTGTAAGCCTGTGAGCAGGGCCCTCCTACCTCTATGACTGTCTATTACCCAGTGTAAGCCTGTGAGCAGGGCCCTCCTACCTCTATGACTGTCTATTACCCAGTGTAAGCTTGTGAGCAGGGCCCTCCTACCTCTATGTCTATTACCCAGTGTAAGCCTGTGAGCAGGGCCCTCCTACCTCTATGACTGTCTATTACCCAGTGTAAGCCTGTGAGCAGGGCCCTCCTACCTCTACGTCTATTACCCAGTGTAAGCCTGTGAGCAGGGCCCTCCTACCTCTATGACTGTCTATTACCCAGTGTAAGCTTGTGAGCAGGGCCCTCCTACCTCTATGTCTATTACCCAGTGTAAGCCTGTGAGCAGGGCCCTCCTACCTCTATGACTGTATATTACCCAGTGTAAGCCTGTGAGCAGGGCCCTCCTACCTCTACGTCTATTACCCAGTGTAAGCCTGTGAGCAGGGCCCTCCTACCTCTATGACAGTCTATTACCCAGAGTAAGCCTGCGAGCAGGGTCCTCCTACCTCTATGACTGTCTTTTACCCAGTGTAAGCCTGTGAGCAGGGCCCTCCTACCTCTATGTCTGTCTATTACCCAGTGTAAGCCTGCGAGCAGGGCCCTCCTACCTCTATGACTGTCTATTACCCAGTGTAAGCCTGCAAGCAGGGCCCTCCTACCTCTATGACTGTCTATTACCCAGTGTAAGCCTGTGAGCAGGGCCCTCCTACCTCTATGACTGTCTATTACCCAGTGTAAGCCTGTGAGCAGGGCCCTCCTACCTCTATGACTGTCTATTACCCAGTGTAAGCTTGTGAGCAGGGCCCTCCTACCTCTATGTCTATTACCCAGTGTAAGCCTGTGAGCAGGGCCCTCCTACCTCTATGACTGTCTATTACCCAGTGTAAGCCTGTGAGCAGGGCCCTCCTACCTCTACGTCTATTACCCAGTGTAAGCCTGTGAGCAGGGCCCTCCTACCTCTATGACAGTCTATTACCCAGAGTAAGCCTGCGAGCAGGGCCCTCCTACCTCTATGACTGTCTATTACCCAGTGTAAGCCTGTGAGCAGGGCCCTCCTACCTCTATGTCTGTCTATTACCCAGTGTAAGCCTGCGAGCAGGGCCCTCCTACCTCTATGACTGTCTATTACCCAGTGTAAGCTTGTGAGCAGGGCCCTCCTACCTCTATGACTGTCTATTACCCAGTGTAAGCCTGCGAGCAGGGCCCTCCTACCTCTACGTCTATTACCCAGTGTAAGCCTGTGAGCAGGGCCCTCCTACCTCTATGTCTGTCTATTACCCAGTGTAAGCCTGTGAGCAGGGCCCTCCTACCTCTATGTCTGTCTATTACCCAGTGTAAGCCTGTGAGCAGGGCCCTCCTACCTCTATGTCTGTCTATTACCCAGTGTAAGCCTGTGAGCAGGGCCCTCCTACCTCTACGTCTATTACCCAGTGTAAGCCTGTGAGCAGGGCCCTCCTACCTCTATGTCTGTCTATTACCCAGTGTAAGCCTGTGAACAGGGCCCTCCTACCTCTACGTCTATTACCCAGTGTAAGCCTGTGAGCAGGGCCCTCCTACCTCTATGACTGTCTATTACCCAGTGTAAGCCTGTGAGCAGGGCCGTCCTACCTCTATGTCTGTCTATTACCCAGTGTAAGCCTGTGAGCAGGGCCCTCCTACCTCTATGTCTGTCTATTACCCAGTGTAAGCCTGTGAGCAGGGCCCTCCTACCTCAACGTCTATAATCCAGTGTAAGCCTACAAGCAGGGCCCTCCTACTTCTATGACTGTCTATTACCCAGTGTAAGCCTGTGAGTAGGGCCCTCCTACCTCTACGTCTATTATCCGGTGTAAGCCTGTGAGCAGGGCCGTCCTACCTCTATGACTGTCTATTACCCAGTGTAAGCCTGTGAGCAGGGCCCTCCTACCTCTACGACTATTACCCAGTGTAAGCCTACGAGCAGGGCCCTCCTACCTCTATGACTGTCTATTACCCAGTGTAAGCTTGTGAGCAGGGCCCTCCTACCTCTATGTCTCTATACAGTGTAAGCCTGTGAGTAGGGCCCTCCTACCTCTATGACTGTCTATTACCCAGTGTAAGCCTGCAAGCAGGGCCCTCCTACCTCTATGACTGTCTATTACCCAGTGTAAGCCTGTGAGCAGGGCCCTCCTACCTCTATGACTGTCTATTACCCAGTGTAAGCCTGTGAGCAGGGCCCTCCTACCTCTATGACTGTCTATTACCCAGTGTAAGCTTGTGAGCAGGGCCCTCCTACCTCTATGTCTATTACCCAGTGTAAGCCTGTGAGCAGGGCCCTCCTACCTCTATGACTGTCTATTACCCAGTGTAAGCCTGTGAGCAGGGCCCTCCTACCTCTACGTCTATTACCCAGTGTAAGCCTGTGAGCAGGGCCCTCCTACCTCTATGACTGTCTATTACCCAGTGTAAGCTTGTGAGCAGGGCCCTCCTACCTCTATGTCTATTACCCAGTGTAAGCCTGTGAGCAGGGCCCTCCTACCTCTATGACTGTATATTACCCAGTGTAAGCCTGTGAGCAGGGCCCTCCTACCTCTACGTCTATTACCCAGTGTAAGCCTGTGAGCAGGGCCCTCCTACCTCTATGACAGTCTATTACCCAGAGTAAGCCTGCGAGCAGGGTCCTCCTACCTCTATGACTGTCTATTACCCAGTGTAAGCCTGTGAGCAGGGCCCTCCTACCTCTATGTCTGTCTATTACCCAGTGTAAGCCTGCGAGCAGGGCCCTCCTACCTCTATGACTGTCTATTACCCAGTGTAAGCTTGTGAGCAGGGCCCTCCTACCTCTATGACTGTCTATTACCCAGTGTAAGCCTGCGAGCAGGGCCCTCCTACCTCTACGTCTATTACCCAGTGTAAGCCTGTGAGCAGGGCCCTCCTACCTCTATGTCTGTCTATTACCCAGTGTAAGCCTGTGAGCAGGGCCCTCCTACCTCTATGTCTGTCTATTACCCAGTGTAAGCCTGTGAGCAGGGCCCTCCTACCTCTATGTCTGTCTATTACCCAGTGTAAGCCTGTGAGCAGGGCCCTCCTACCTCTACGTCTATTACCCAGTGTAAGCCTGTGAGCAGGGCCCTCCTACCTCTATGTCTGTCTATTACCCAGTGTAAGCCTGTGAGCAGGGCCGTCCTACCTCTATGTCTGTCTATTACCCAGTGTAAGCCTGTGAGCAGGGCCCTCCTACCTCTATGTCTGTCTATTACCCAGTGTAAGCCTGTGAACAGGGCCCTCCTACCTCTACGTCTATTACCCAGTGTAAGCCTGTGAGCAGGGCCCTCCTACCTCTATGACTGTCTATTACCCAGTGTAAGCCTGTGAGCAGGGCCGTCCTACCTCTATGTCTGTCTATTACCCAGTGTAAGCCTGTGAGCAGGGCCCTCCTACCTCTATGTCTGTCTATTACCCAGTGTAAGCCTGTGATCAGGGCCCTCCTACCTCTACAATCCAGTGTAAGCCTACAAGCAGGGCCCTCCTACTTCTATGACTGTCTATTACCCAGTGTAAGCCTGTGAGCAGGGCCCTCCTACCTCTATGTCTGTCTATTACCCAGTGTAAGCCTGTGAGCAGGGCCCTCCTACCTCTATGTCTGTCTATTACCCAGTGTAAGCCTGTGAGCAGGGCCCTCCTACCTCTATGTCTGTCTATTACCCAGTGTAAGCCTGTGAGCAGGGCCCTCCTACCTCTACGTCTATTACCCAGTGTAAGCCTGTGAGCAGGGCCCTCCTACCTCTATGTCTGTCTATTACCCAGTGTAAGCCTGTGAGCAGGGCCGTCCTACCTCTATGTCTGTCTATTACCCAGTGTAAGCCTGTGAGCAGGGCCCTCCTACCTCTATGTCTGTCTATTACCCAGTGTAAGCCTGTGAACAGGGCCCTCCTACCTCTACGTCTATTATCCGGTGTAAGCCTGTGAGCAGGGCCGTCCTACCTCTATGACTGTCTATTACCCAGTGTAAGCCTGTGAGCAGGGCCCTCCTACCTCTACGACTATTACCCAGTGTAAGCCTACGAGCAGGGCCCTCCTACCTCTATGACTGTCTATTACCCAGTGTAAGCTTGTGAGCAGGGCCCTCCTACCTCTATGTCTCTATACAGTGTAAGCCTGTGAGTAGGGCCCTCCTACCTCTATGTCTGTCTATTACCCAGTGTAAGCCTGTGAGCAGGGCCGTCCTACCTCTATGTCTGTCTATTACCCAGTGTAAGCCTGTGAGCAGGGCCCTCCTACCTCTACGACTATTACCCAGTGTAAGCCTGCAAGCAGGGCCCTCCTACCTCTATGACTGTCTATTACCCAGTGTAAGCCTGTGAGCAGGGCCCTCCTACCTCTATGACTGTCTATTACCCAGTGTAAGCCTGTGAGCAGGGCCCTCCTACCTCTATGACTGTCTATTACCCAGTGTAAGCCTGTGAGCAGGGCCCTCCTACCTCTATGACTGTCTATTACCCAGTGTAAGCTTGTGAGCAGGGCCCTCCTACCTCTATGTCTATTACCCAGTGTAAGCCTGTGAGCAGGGCCCTCCTACCTCTATGACTGTCTATTACCCAGTGTAAGCCTGTGAGCAGGGCCCTCCTACCTCTACGTCTATTACCCAGTGTAAGCCTGTGAGCAGGGCCCTCCTACCTCTATGACAGTCTATTACCCAGAGTAAGCCTGCGAGCAGGGCCCTCCTACCTCTATGACTGTCTATTACCCAGTGTAAGCCTGTGAGCAGGGCCCTCCTACCTCTATGTCTGTCTATTACCCAGTGTAAGCCTGCGAGCAGGGCCCTCCTACCTCTATGACTGTCTATTACCCAGTGTAAGCTTGTGAGCAGGGCCCTCCTACCTCTATGACTGTCTATTACCCAGTGTAAGCCTGCGAGCAGGGCCCTCCTACCTCTACGTCTATTACCCAGTGTAAGCCTGTGAGCAGGGCCCTCCTACCTCTATGACTGTCTATTACCCAGTGTAAGCCTGTGAGCAGGGCCCTCCTACCTCTATGACAGTCTATTACTCAGTGTAAGCTTGTGAGCAGGGCCCTCCTACTTCTACGTCTATTACCCAGTGTAAGCCTGTGAGCATGGCCCTCCTACCTCCATGTCTATTACCCAGTGTAAGCCTGCGAGCAGGGCCCTCCTACCTCTATGACAGTCTATTACTCAGTGTAAGCTTGTGAGCAGGGCCCTCCTACCTCTATGTCTATTACCCAGTGTAAGCCTGTGAGCAGGGCCCTCCTACCTCTATGACTGTCTATTACCCAGTGTAAGCCTGTGAGCAGGGCCCTCCTACCTCTACGTCTATTACCCAGTGTAAGCCTGTGAGCAGGGCCCTCCTACCTCTATGACAGTCTATTACCCAGAGTAAGCCTGCGAGCAGGGCCCTCCTACCTCTATGACTGTCTATTACCCAGTGTAAGCCTGTGAGCAGGGCCCTCCTACCTCTATGTCTGTCTATTACCCAGTGTAAGCCTGCGAGCAGGGCCCTCCTACCTCTATGACTGTCTATTACCCAGTGTAAGCTTGTGAGCAGGGCCCTCCTACCTCTATGACTGTCTATTACCCAGTGTAAGCCTGCGAGCAGGGCCCTCCTACCTCTACGTCTATTACCCAGTGTAAGCCTGTGAGCAGGGCCCTCCTACCTCTATGACTGTCTATTACCCAGTGTAAGCCTGTGAGCAGGGCCCTCCTACCTCTATGACAGTCTATTACTCAGTGTAAGCTTGTGAGCAGGGCCCTCCTACTTCTACGTCTATTACCCAGTGTAAGCCTGTGAGCATGGCCCTCCTACCTCCATGTCTATTACCCAGTGTAAGCCTGCGAGCAGGGCCCTCCTACCTCTATGACAGTCTATTACTCAGTGTAAGCTTGTGAGCAGGGCCCTCCTACCTCTATGACTGTCTATTACCCAGTTTTGTTCTATCACTGTTGTTGTAAGTGTAAAGCGCAGCAGAATATGTTGCAGTGTATAAGAAACTGATAATAAATGACAGTCACACCCAGCAGACGCAGAGCCACAGGGAAACCCCGTCCTCTTAAGACACCAGCGCAGAACGAGGCTTCATCTCCTCGGCTGCTGCCACATGAGCACAACACAGGCAGGATCACATATTATTTCACCACTTCCTCTCCCAGGAACCACACAGCGAGAACAGAGACTCTATAAACACCCGTTCTGCAGATGACGTGAGTCAGAGGTCAGGAAATCACCTCTCGCAGAAGAGGAAATGGCTTACCGAAAAGGGTGGGCAACACAGGACCCTAGCATACAGCAAGACCATATAGAAACGCTCACTAAGAGGAACTCCGATACTGCGCCGCATTGTTCATGTGATCGGCTGCCACACAAACCCCTCCCTCCAGTGACCCGGCCCACAACCTACCTCCAGTGACCCGTACCACGACCTACCTCCACTGACCCGGCCCACGACCTACCTCCAGTGACCCGACCCACGACCTACCTCCAGTGACCCGGCCCACGACCTACCTCCAGTGACCCGGCCCACGACCTACCTCCAGTGACCCGGCCCACGACCTACCTCCACTGACCCGGCCCACGACCTACCTCCACTGACCCGGCCCACGACCTACCTCCAGTGACCCGGCCCACGACCTACCTCCAGTGACCCGGCCCACGACCTACCTCCAGTGACCCGGCCCACGACCTACCTCCACTGACCCGGCCCACAACCTACCTCCAGTGACCCGGCCCACGACCTACCACCACTGACCCGGCCGACGACCTACCTCCAGTGACCCGGCCCATGACCTACCTCCAGTGATCCGGCCCACAACCTACCTCCAGTGACCCGGCCCACAACCTACCTCTAGTGACTCGGCCCACAACCTACCTCCAGTGACCCGGCCCACAACCTACCTCCAGTGACCAGGCCCACACCCCCTACTCCGACTCCCTACCTCCACTAACCCGGCCCATGCACCCTCACTGACCAAGCCCACGCACCCTACTCCAACTCCCTACCTCCAGTGACCCGGCCCACGACCTACCTCCAGTGACCCGGCCCACGACCTACCTCCAGTGACTAGGCCCACACCCCCTACCCCAACTCCCTACTTCCAGTGACCCGGCCCACGACCTACCTCCAGTGACCAGGCCCACACCCCCTACCCCGACTCCCTACCTCCAGTGATCCGGCCCACAACCTACCTCCAGTGACCCGGCCCATGACCTACCTCCACTGACCCGGCCCACGACCTACCTCCAGTGACCCGGCCCACGACCTACCTCCACTGACCCGGCCCACGACCTACCTCCAGTGACCCGGCCCACGACCTACCTCCAGTGATCCGGCCCACAACCTACCTCCAGTGACCCGGCCCACAACCTACCTCCAGTGACCCGACCCACAACCTACCTCCAGTGACCCGGCCCACAACCTACCTCCAGTGACCCGGCCCACAACCTACCTCCAGTGACCAGGCCCACGCACCCTACTCCAACTCCCTACCTCCAGTGACCCGGCCCACGACCTACCTCCAGTGACCATGCCCACACCCCCTACCCTGACTCCCTACCTTCAGTGACCCGGCCCACGACCTACCCCCCGTGACCCGGCCCACGACCTACCTCCAGTGACCCGGCCCACAACCTACCTCCCGTGACCCGGCCCACGACCTACCTCCAGTGACCCGGCCCACGACCTACCTCCAGTGACCCGGCCCACGACCTACCTCCAGTGACCCGGCCCACGACCTGCCTTCAGTGACCCGGCCCACCACCTACCTCCACTGACCCGGCCCACCACCTACCTCCACTGACCCGGCCCACGACCTACCTCCAGTGACCCGGCCCACGACCTACCTCCAGTGACCCGGCCCACAACCTACCTCCACTGACCCGGCCCACGACCTACCTCCAGTGACCCGGCCCACGACCTACCTCCACTGACCCGGCCCACGACCTACCTCCACTGACCCGGCCCACGACCTACCTCCACTGACCCGGCCCACGACCTACCTTCACTGACCCGGCCCACGACCTACCTCCAGTGACCCGGCTCACGACCTACCTCCAGTGACCCGGCCCACACCCCCTTCTCCGACTCCCTACCTCCAGTGACCCGGCCCATGCACCCCCTACTCCGACTCCCTACCTCCACTGACCCGAACCACACACCCCCAACCAGCCCACTACCTCCACTGACCTGGCCCACACCCTCCACCTCTAGTGACCCGGCCCACGACCTACCTCCAGTGACCCGGCCCATGCACCCCCTACTCCGACTCCCTACCTCCACTGACCCGGCCCACACACCCCCAACCAGCCCCCTACCTCCACTAACCTGGCTCACACACCCCCAACCAGCCCCGTACCTCCATTGGCCTGGCCCACACCCACTACTCCGACTCCCTATCTTCACTAACCCAGCCCATGCACCCCCACTGACCCAACCCATACCTCGTCAACCCACAAAACCACCTACCTCTACTGACCCTGCCCCCTACCTCCACTGACCCGGCCCACACACCCCCACCCAGCCCCCTGCCTCCACTGACCCGGCCCACCCAGCCCCCTGCCTCCACTGACCCGGCCCACACACCCCCACCCAGCCCCCTGCCTCCACTGACCCGGCCCACACACCCCCACCCAGCCCCCTACCTCCACTGACTCGGCCCACAGCCCCTACTCAGACTCCCTACCTCCACTAACCCCGCCCATGCACCCCCACCCAGATCCTATATCTCCACTGACCCGGCCCACACCCTCTACCTCCACCTAACCCAGCCCATGCAACCTCCACTGACCCAACCCACAAAACTACCTACCTCCACTGACCCGGCACACACACCCCAAACCAGACCCCTTACCTCCATTGACCTGGCCCACAGCCCTTATTCCGACTCCCTACCTCCACTAACCCGGCCAAAGCAACCTCCACTGACCCAACCCATACATCTCCAACCCACAAAACCACCTACCTCCACTGACCTGGCCCACACACCCCTACTCCGACTCCCTACCTCCAATGACCCAACCCATACACCGCCAACCCACAAAACCACCTACCTCTACTGACCTGGCCCACAGCCCCTACTCCCTACCTCCACTAACCCGGCCAATGCAACCTCCACTGACCCAACCCATACATCGCCAACCCACAAAACCACCTACCTCTACTGACCTGGACCACACACCCCTACTCCGACTCCCTACCTCCACTGACCCAACCCATACATCGCCAACCCACAAAACCACCTACCTCTAATGACCTGGACCACACACCCCTACTCCGACTCCCTACCTCTACTGACCAAGCCCACACCCCCCCACCCAGATCCTATACCTCCACTGACCCAGCCCACACCCCCTACTCCGACTCCCTAGCTCCACCTAACCCGGCCCATGCAACCTCCACTGACCCAACCCATAAAATCCCCAACCCACAGAACTACCTAGCTCCACTGTCCCGGCACACCCACCCCAACCTAGACCCCTTACCTTCACTGGCCCGGCACACCCACCCCACCCAGACCCCTTACCTCCACTGACCCGGCACACCCACCCAGACCCCTTACCTCCACTGTCCCGGCACACCCACTCCCACCCAGACCCCTTACCTCCACTGTCCCGGCACACCCACCCCCACCCAGACCCCTTACCTCCACTGTCCCGGCACACCCACCCCACCCAGACCCCTTACCTCCACTGACCCGGCCCACAGCCCCTACTCCGACTCCCTACCTCCACTAATCCGGCCCATGCAACCTCCACTGACCCAACCCACAAAACCACCTACCTCCACTGATCTGGCCCACACCCCCCTACTACGACTCCCTACCTCCACTAACCCGGCCCATGTACCCCCACCCACATCCTATACCTCCACTGACCCAGCCCACACCCCTTACCGCCACCTAACCCTGCCCATGCAACCTCCACTGACCCAACCCATACAATCCCCAACCCACAGAGCTACCTAGCTCCACTGTCCCGGCACACCCACCCCAACCTAGACCCCTTACCTTCACTGACCCGGCACACCCACCCCACCCAGACCCCTTACCTCCACTGACCCGGCACACCCACCCAGACCCCTTACCTCCACTGTCCCGGCACACCCACCCAGACCCCTTACCTCCACTGTCCCGGCACACCCACCCCACCCAGACCCCTTACCTCCACTGACCCGGCCCACAGCCCCTACTCCGACTCCCGACCTCCACTAATCCGGCCCATGCAACCTCCACTGAACCAACCCACAAAACCACCTAGCTCCACTGACCTGGCCCACCCACCCCCACCCAGCCTCCTTACCTCCACTGACGGCCCACCCCCCTTACCGCCACCTAACCTGGCCCATGTAACCTCCACTGACCCAACCCATACAATCGCCAACCCACAGAACTACCTAGCTCCACTGACCCAGCCCACACACCCTACTCCGACTCCATACCTCCTGTGCGGTTACAGCCCAGTGCCTCTAGTACACGGGGAGCGGTGTTCCCTGCACCTTACTACCTGTGTTACACTAATTCCTGTGTAGTTATAGCCCAGCGCCACTAGTACACGGGGAGCGGTGTTCCCACATGAGCACAACACAGGCAGGATCACATATTATTTCACCACTTCCTCTCCCAGGAACCACAGAGCGAGAACAGAGAATCTATAAACACCCGTTCTGCAGATGACGTGAGTCAGAGGTCAGGAAATCACCTCTCGCAGAAGAGGAAATGGCTTACCGAAAAGGGTGGGCAACACAGGACCCTAGCATACAGCAAGACCATATAGAAACGCTCACTAAGAGGAACTCCGATACTGCGCCGCATTGTTCATGTGATCGGCTGCCACACAAACCCCTCCCTCCAGTGACCCGGCCCACAACCTACCTCCAGTGACCCGTACCACGACCTACCTCCAGTGACCCGACCCACGACCTACCTCCAGTGACCCGACCCACGACCTACCTCCAGTGACCCGGCCCACGACCTACCTCCAGTGACCCGGCCCACGACCTACCTCCAGTGACCCGGCCCACGACCTACCTCCACTGACCCGGCCCACGACATACCTCCACTGACCCGGCCCACGACCTACCTCCACTGACCCGGCCCACGACCTACCTCCAGTGACCCGGCCCACGACCTACCTCCAGTGACCCGGCCCACGACCTACCTCCAGTGACCCGGCCCACGACCTACCTCCACTGACCCGGCCCACGACCTACCTCCACTGACCCGGCCCACGACCTACCTCCAGTGACCCGGCCCACGACCTACCTCCACTGACCCGGCCCACGACCTACCTCCACTGACCCGGCCCACGACCTACCTCCACTGACCCGGCCCACGACCTACCTCCACTGACCCGGCCCACGACCTACCTCCAGTGACCCGGCCCACGACCTACCTCCAGTGACCCGGCCCACGACCTACCTCCACTGACCCGGCCCACGACCTACCTCCACTGACCCGGCCCACGACCTACCTCCACTGACCCGGCCCACGACCTACCTCCAGTGACCGGCCCACGACCTACCTCCAGTGACCCGGCTCACGACCTACCTCCAGTGACCCGGCCCACACCCCCTTCTCCGACTCCCTACCTCCAGTGACCCGGCCCATGCACCCCCTACTCCGACTCCCTACCTCCACTGACCCGAACCACACACCCCCAACCAGCGCACTACCTCCACTGACCTGGCCCACACCCTCCACCTCTAGTGACCCGGCCCACGACCTACCTCCAGTGACCCGGCCCATGCACCCCCTACTCCGACTCCCTACCTCCACTGACCCGGCCCACACACCCCCAACCAGCCCCCTACCTCCACTAACCTGGCTCACACACCCCCAACCAGCCCCGTACCTCCATTGGCCTGGCCCACACCCACTACTCCGACTCCCTATCTTCACTAACCCAGCCCATGCACCCCCACTGACCCAACCCATACCTCGTCAACCCACAAAACCACCTACCTCTACTGACCCTGCCCCCTACCTCCACTGACCCGGCCCACACACCCCCACCCAGCCCCCTGCCTCCACTGACCCGGCCCACCCAGCCCCCTGCCTCCACTGACCCGGCCCACACACCCCCACCCAGCCCCCTGCCTCCACTGACCCGGCCCACACACCCCCACCCAGCCCCCTACCTCCACTGACTCGGCCCACAGCCCCTACTCAGACTCCCTACCTCCACTAACCCCGCCCATGCACCCCCACCCAGATCCTATATCTCCACTGACCCGGCCCACACCCTCTACCTCCACCTAACCCAGCCCATGCAACCTCCACTGACCCAACCCACAAAACTACCTACCTCCACTGACCCGGCACACACACCCCAAACCAGACCCCTTACCTCCATTGACCTGGCCCACAGCCCTTATTCCGACTCCCTACCTCCACTAACCCGGCCAAAGCAACCTCCACTGACCCAACCCATACATCGCCAACCCACAAAACCACCTACCTCCACTGACCTGGCCCACACACCCCTACTCCGACTCCCTACCTCCAATGACCCAACCCATACACCGCCAACCCACAAAACCACCTACCTCTACTGACCTGGCCCACAGCCCCTACTCCCTACCTCCACTAACCCGGCCAATGCAACCTCCACTGACCCAACCCATACATCGCCAACCCACAAAACCACCTACCTCTACTGACCTGGACCACACACCCCTACTCCGACTCCCTACCTCCACTGACCCAACCCATACATCGCCAACCCACAAAACCACCTACCTCTAATGACCTGGACCACACACCCCTACTCCGACTCCCTACCTCTACTGACCCAGCCCACACCCCCCCACCCAGATCCTATACCTCCACTGACCCAGCCCACACCCCCTACTCCGACTCCCTAGCTCCACCTATCCCGGCCCATGCAACCTCCACTGACCCAACCCATAAAATCCCCAACCCACAGAACTACCTAGCTCCACTGTCCCGGCACACCCACCCCAACCTAGACCCCTTACCTTCACTGACCCGGCACACCCACCCCACCCAGACCCCTTACCTCCACTGACCCGGCACACCCACCCAGACCCCTTACCTCCACTGTCCCGGCACACCCACCCCCACCCAGACCCCTTACCTCCACTGTCCCGGCACACCCACCCCACCCAGACCCTTACCTCCACTGACCCGGCCCACAGCCCCTACTCCGACTCCCTACCTCCACTAATCCGGCCCATGCAACCTCCACTGACCCAACCCACAGAACCACCTACCTCCACTGATCTGGCCCACACCCCCCTACTACGACTCCCTACCTCCACTAACCCGGCCCATGTACCCCCACCCACATCCTATACCTCCACTGACCCAGCCCACACCCCTTACCGCCACCTAACCCTGCCCATGCAACCTCCACTGACCCAACCCATACAATCCCCAACCCACAGAGCTACCTAGCTCCACTGTCCCGGCACACCCACCCCAACCTAGACCCCTTACCTTCACTGACCCGGCACACCCACCCCACCCAGACCCCTTACCTCCACTGACCCGGCACACCCACCCAGACCCCTTACCTCCACTGTCCCGGCACACCCACCCAGACCCCTTACCTCCACTGTCCCGGCACACCCACCCCACCCAGACCCCTTACCTCCACTGACCCGGCCCACAGCCCCTACTCCGACTCCCGACCTCCACTAATCCGGCCCATGCAACCTCCACTGAACCAACCCACAAAACCACCTAGCTCCACTGACCTGGCCCACCCACCCCCACCCAGCCTCCTTACCTCCACTGACGGCCCACCCCCCTTACCGCCACCTAACCTGGCCCATGTAACCTCCACTGACCCAACCAATACAATCGCCAACCCACAGAACTACCTAGCTCCACTGACCCAGCCCACACACCCTACTCCGACTCCATACCTCCTGTGCGGTTACAGCCCAGTGCCTCTAGTACACGGGGAGCGGTGTTCCCTGCACCTTACTACCTGTGTTACACTAATTCCTGTGTAGTTATAGCCCAGCGCCACTAGTACACGGGGAGCGGTGTTCCCTGTACCTTACTACCTGTGTTACACTAATTCCAGTGTAGTTACAGCCCAGCGCCTCTAGGATACGGGGAGCGGTGTTCCCTGCACCTTACTACCTGTGTTACACTAATTCCTGTGTAGTTACAACCCAGCACCTCTAGTACACGGGGAGCGGTGTTCCCTGCACCTTACTACCTGTGTTACACTAATTCCTGTGTAGTTATAGCCCAGCGCCTCTAGTACACGGGGAGCGGTGTTCCCTGCACCTTACTACCTGTGTTACACTAATCCCTGTGTAGTTATAGCCTAGCGCCTCTAGTACACGGGGAGCGGTGTTCCCTGCACCTTACTACCTGTGTTACACTAATTCCTGTGTAGTTACAGCCCCTCTAGTACACGGGGAGCGGTGTTCCCTGCACCTTACTACCTGTGTTACACTAATTCCTGTGTAGTTATAGCCCAGCGCCTCTAGGACACGGGGAGCGGTGTTCCCTGCACCTTACTACCTGTGTTACACTAATTCCTGTGTAGTTATAGCCCAGCGCCTCTAGGACACGGGGAGCGGTGTTCCCTGCACCTTACTACCTGTGTTACACTAATCCCTGTGTAGTTACAGCCCAGCGCCTCTAGTACACGGGGAGCGGTGTTCCCTGCACCTTACTACATGTGTTACACTAATTCCTGTGTAGTTATAGCCCAGCGCCTCTAGTACACGGGGAGCGGTGTTCCCTGCACCTTACTACCTGTGTTACACTAATTCCTTTGTAGTTACAGCCCAGCGCCTCTAGTACACGGGGAGCGGTGTTCCCTGCACCTTAGTACCTGTGTTACACTAATTGCTTTGTAGTTACAGCCCAGCGCCTCTAGTACACGGGGAGCGGTGTTCCCTGCACCTTACTACCTGTGTTACACTAATTCCTTTGTAGTTACAGCCCAGCACCTCTAGTACACGGGGAGCGGTGTTCCCTGCACCTTACTACCTGTGTTACACTAATTCCTGTGTAGTTATAGCACAGCGCCTCTAGTACACGGGGAGCGGTGTTCCCTGCACCTTACTACCTGTGTTACACTAATTCCTTTGTAGTTACAGCCCCTCTAGTACACGGGGAGCGGTGTTCCCTGCACCTTACTACCTGTGTTACACTAATTCCTGTGTAGTTACAGCCCAGCACCTCTAGTACACGGGGAGCGGTGTTCCCTGCACCTTACTACCTGTGTTACACTAATTCCTGTGTAGTTATAGCCCAGCGCCTCTAGTACACGGGGAGCGGTGTTCCCTGCACCTTACTACCTGTGTTACACTAATTCCTTTGTAGTTACAGCCCAGCACCTTTAGTACACGGGGAGCGGTGTTCCCTGCACCTTACTACCTGTGTTACACTAATCCCTGTGTAGTTACAGCCCAGCACCTCCAGTACACGGGGAGCGGTGTTCCCTGCACCTTACTACCTGTGTTACACGAATTCCTTTGTAGTTACAGCCCAGCGCCTCTAGTACACGGGGAGCGGTGTTCCCTGCACCTTACTACCTGTGTTACACTAATTCCTGTGTAGTTATAGCCCAGCGCCTCTAGTACACGGGGAGCGGTGTTCCCTGCACCTTACTACCTGTGTTACACTAATTCCTTTGTAGTTACAGCCCAGCGCCTCTAGGACACGGGGAGCGGTGTTCCCTGCACCTTACTACCTGTGTTACACTAATTCCTGTGTAGTTACAGCCCAGCGCCTCTAGTACACGGGGAGCGGTGTTCCCTGTACCTTAGTACATGTGTTACGCTAATTCCTGTGTAGTTATAGCCCAGCGCCTCTAGTACACGGGGAGCGGTGTTCCTGCACCTTACTACCTGTGTTACACTAATTCCTGTGTAGTTACAGCCCAGCGCCTCTAGTACACGGGGAGCGGTGTTCCCTGCACCTTACTACCTGTGTTACACTAATTCCTGTGTAGTTACAGCCCAGCGCCTCTAGTACACGGGGAGCGGTGTTCCCTGTACCTTAGTACATGTGTTACGCTAATTCCTGTGTAGTTATAGCCCAGCGCCTCTAGTACACGGGGAGCGGTGTTCCTGCACCTTACTACCTGTGTTACACTAATCCCTGTGTAGTTACAGCCCAGCGCCTCTAGTACACGGGGAGCGGTGTTCCCTGCACCTTACTACATGTGTTACACTAATTCCTGTGTAGTTACAGCCCAGCGCCTCTAGGACACGGGGAGCGGTGTTCCTGCACCTTACTACCTGTGTTACACTAATTCCTTTGTAGTTATGCCCAGCACCTCTAGTACACGGGGAGCGGTGTTCCCTGCACCTTACTACCTGTGTTACACTAATTCCTGTGTAGTTATAGCACAGCGCCTCTAGGACACGGGGAGCGGTGTTCACTGCACCTTACTACCTGTGTTACACTAATTCCTTTGTAGTTACAGCCCAGCGCCTCTAGGACACGGGGAGCAGTGTTCCCTGCACCTTACTACATGTGTTACACTAATTCCTGTGTAGTTATAGCCCAGCGCCTCTAGTACACGGGGAGCGGTGTTCCCTGCACCTTAGTACCTGTGTTACACTAATTCCTGTGTAGTTACAGCCCAGCGCCTCTAGTACACGGGGAGCGGTGTTCCCTGCACCTTACTACCTGTGTTACACTAATTCCTTTGTAGTTACAGCCCAGCACCTCTAGTACACGGGGAGCGGTGTTCCCTGCACCTTACTACCTGTGTTACACTAATTCCTGTGTAGTTATAGCACAGCGCCTCTAGTACACGGGGAGCGGTGTTCCCTGCACCTTACTACCTGTGTTACACTAATTCCTGTGTAGTTACAGCCCAGCACCTCTAGTACACGGGGAGCGGTGTTCCCTGCACCTTACTACCTGTGTTACACTAATTCCTGTGTAGTTATAGCCCAGCGCCTCTAGTACACGGGGAGCGGTGTTCCCTGCACCTTACTACCTGTGTTACACTAATTCCTTTGTAGTTACAGCCCAGCGCCTCTAGGACACGGGGAGCGGTGTTCCCTGCACCTTACTACCTGTGTTACACTAATTCCTGTGTAGTTACAGCCCAGCGCCTCTAGTACACGGGGAGCGGTGTTCCCTGTACCTTAGTACATGTGTTACGCTAATTCCTGTGTAGTTATAGCCCAGCGCCTCTAGTACACGGGGAGCGGTGTTCCTGCACCTTACTACCTGTGTTACACTAATCCCTGTGTAGTTACAGCCCAGCGCCTCTAGTACACGGGGAGCGGTGTTCCCTGCACCTTACTACATGTGTTACACTAATTCCTGTGTAGTTACAGCCCAGCGCCTCTAGGACACGGGGAGCGGTGTTCACTACACCTTACTACCTGTGTTACACGAATTCCTTTGTAGTTACAGCCCAGCGCCTCTAGTACACGGGGAGCGGTGTTCCCGCACCTTACTACCTGTGTTACACTAATTCCTTTGTAGTTACAGCCCAGCGCCTCTAGGACACGGGGAGCGGTGTTCCCTGCACCTTAGTACATGTGTTATACTAATTCCTGTGTAGTTATAGCCCAGCACCTCTAGGACACGGGGAGCGGTGTTCCCTGCACCTTACTACCTGTGTTACACTAATTCCTGTGTAGTTATAGCCCAGCGCCTCTAGTACACGGGGAGCGGTGTTCCCTGCACCTTACTACCTGTGTTACACTAATTCCTGTGTAGTTACAGCCCAGCGCCTCTAGTACACGGGGAGCGGTGTTCCCTGCACCTTACTACCTGTGTTACACTAATTCCTTTGTAGTTACAGCCCAGCGCCTCTATTACACGGGGAGCGGTGTTCCCTGCACCTTACTACCTGTGTTACACTAATTCCTGTGTAGTTATAGCCCAGCGCCTCTAGTACACGGGGAGCGGTGTTCCCTGCACCTTACTACCTGTGTTACACTAATTCCTTTGTAGTTACAGCCCAGCGCCTCTAGGACACGGGGAGCGGTGTTCCCTGCACCTTAGTACCTGTGTTACACTAATTCCTGTGTAGTTATAGCCCAGCACCTCTAGGACACGGGGAGCGGTGTTCCCTGCACCTTACTACCTGTTACACTAATCCCTGTGTAGTTACAGCCCAGCGCCTCTAGTACACGGTGAGCGGTGTGAATAAGACACAGATGGAACGCTGCACGTCTGTCATGTCGGGCATCTGGCGCTATATGGCGTTTATACGCTGGGTGTACAAGGACACATCTCTACATCCACCGCCCCCCTCCCCCATTAATCATACAGATGTGCATAATTACAGATCTTCTGATCAAACAGAACACAACATGTAATCATGTAAATAATAAATAGGCAGATAATCAGGGTTTTAAAAAACAAACATTTTTTTATTGAGGAAATGCTCAAAAAAATTATAAATAATAAAAGCAGAAGAGAGACTATAAAAACAAACAACTCTTGTGAACACATGGTCCTGGTGTTATGTACAGATGGGTTGGGGGGCAGCGTATATCTCCATGACAATACATCCGGGGGCACGACGAGCAGACGATTCCTCGCTCAGATGAGGACACACTGCGTATCATAAGCACCAGCCAGTCAGCGGCAGAAGCCGGCACTCTGCCGGAATACACAGAGTAAGATATAGACGCCTCTATCACAGTGTGCCCGCTGTATACACTGACATTTCCTGCCGCGGCACCCCACCCACAGCCCAGCGCTACATATACAGGGAGACCCCTACACAGTAACATCAGCACAGAAACACAACTGAACAAGCTCCCTGCAGGATTAGGGTGCAGCGTTCCCACAGGAGACCCCCATGCTGTGGGGGCAGAACACGGTCCATGAGAAACCAGATGATCTTACAACATTAATCCTGCTCTTCCCGAGCCCCATTCTCTGCGCCGTACTCCGTGTACTTTTTGGCGCTGCCCTGCACTTGCGCCGCTGGATACTTCTTGGCGTTCAGCTCCATCTTGGCCAAGACAGCGCGAGGGAGATCCACGCGACACTTCTCCGCTAGTTCCAGGAGGTAGATGAGGACATCACTGAGTTCGTGGGACAGAGATTGGCGCTGAGATGGCGTCCAGCCGGGGAGACCTTCCTTGACCTCACCCTGCCACTGACTGACAAGAGACACATTTACAGGAGACCACCCCAAAACCCATACCCCCCCCACTCAACACCACCCTCCATCAGCCCCAATCCCCAATTATCCCCATCATACAAAGCCCCAACACCTCCTCCCCAGCAAGAGGTTACTAATACCCCTATTCATACTCACAAAGGCTCAGCCAGGGAATGTACCCTAGGGGCGCAATAGGAGCGAGTACAACTGCCACTCAGGTGTGTCTATACTGGCTATATCCCAAAGCCCCCTACCGGGGTTATACTATATGGACCTCCATTAAACCTAAGGGACAATCAGAGGTGACACATCCCACTGTACCAGGACAGGATCTCCCTACACACAGGATAATCCCGGGTGAAGAGGAGAACGAGGGACGGATATACCATTTATATCAATGGCGGATACTCACAAGAGCTCGGCCAGCTCCCCCACTTCACCAACCAGGGCCAGCAGGAGGTTCCGGGGCTGATGAAACTGGTTCCAATCTCTGTCCGCTGTGAACCGTGCCTGCAGACAGCGGCTAGGAGAGAGAGGCACCGGTTATATAGCATCTGGGAGTGTACAGTAGTGGCAGCACCAGGAGAGAGAGAGAGGCACCGGTTATATAGCATCTGGGAGTGTACAGTAGTGGCAGCACCAGGAGAGAGAGAGGCACCGGTTATATAGCATCTGGGAGTGTACAGTAGTGGCAGCACCAGGAGAGAGAGGCACTGGTTATATAACATCTGGGAGTGTACAGTAGTGGCAGCACCAGGAGAGAGGCACCGGTTATATAACATCTGGGAGTGTACAGTAGTGGCAGCACCAGGAGAGAGGCACCGGTTATATAGCATCTGGGAGTGTACAGTAGTGGCAGCACCAGGAGAGAGGCACCGGTTATATAACATCTGGGAGTGTACAGCAGTGGCAGCACCAGGAGAGAGAGGCACCGGTTATATAACATCTGGGAGTGTACAGTAGTGGCAGCACCAGGAGAGAGGCACCGGTTATATAACATCTGGGAGTGTACAGTAGTGGCAGCACCAGGAGAGAGAGGCACCAGTTATATAACATCTGGGAGTGTACAGTAGTGGCAGCACCAGGAGAGAGAGGCACCGGTTATATAACATCTGGGAGTGTACAGTAGTGGCAGCACCAGGAGAGAGAGGCACCGGTTATATAGCATCTGGGAGGGTACAGTAGTGGCAGCACCAGGAGAGAGGCACTGGTTATATAACATCTGGGAGTGTACAGTAGTGGCAGCACCAGGAGAGAGAGGCACCGGTTATATAACATCTGGGAGTGTACAGTAGTGGCAGCACCAGGAGAGAGGCACCGGTTATATAACATCTGGGAGTGTACAGTAGTGGCAGCACCAGGAGAGAGGCACCGGTTATATAGCATCTGGGAGTGTACAGTAGTGGCAGCACCAGGAGAGAGAGGCACCGGTTATATAGCATCTGGGAGTGTACAGTAGTGGCAGCACCAGGAGAGAGGCACTGGTTATATAACATCTGGGAGTGTACAGTAGTGGCAGCACCAGGAGAGAGAGGCACTGGTTATATAGCATCTGGGAGTGTACAGTAGTGGCAGCACCAGGAGAGAGGCACTGGTTATATAACATCTGGGAGTGTACAGTAGTGGCAGCACCAGGAGAGAGAGGCACCGGTTATATAACATCTGGGAGTGTACAGTAGTGGCAGCACCAGGAGAGAGGCACCGGTTATATAACATCTGGGAGTGTACAGTAGTGGCAGCACCAGGAGAGAGGCACCGGTTATATAACATCTGGGAGTGTACAGTAGTGGCAGCACCAGGAGAGAGGCACCGGTTATATAACATCTGGGAGGGTACAGTAGTGGCAGCACCAGGAGAGAGAGAGGCACCGGTTATATAACATCTGGGAGGGTACAGTAGTGGCAGCACCAGGAGAGAGAGAGGCACCGGTTATATAACATCTGGGAGGGTACAGTAGTGGCAGCACCAGGAGAGAGAGGCACCGGTTATATACCATCTGGGAGGGTACAGTAGTGGCAGCACCAGGAGAGAGAGGCACCGGTTATATAACATCTGGGAGTGTACAGTAGTGGCAGCACCAGGAGAGAGAGAGGCACCGGTTATATAGCATCTGGGAGGGTACAGTAGTGGCAGCACCAGGAGAGAGAGGTACTGGTTATATAACATCTGGGAGTGTACAGTAGTGGCAGCACCAGGAGAGAGAGGCACCGGTTATATACCATCTGGGAGGGTACAGTAGTGGCAGCACCAGGAGAGAGGCACCGGTTATATAACATCTGGGAGTGTACAGTAGTGGCAGCACCAGGAGAGAGGCACCGGTTATATAACATCTGGGAGTGTACAGTAGTGGCAGCACCAGGAGAGAGAGAGGCACCGGTTATATAGCATCTGGGAGGGTACAGTAGTGGCAGCACCAGGAGAGAGGCACCAGTTATATAGCATCTGGGAGGGTACAGTAGTGGCAGCACCAGGAGAGAGGCACTGGTTATATAGCATCTGGGAGTGTACAGTTGTGGCAGCACCAGGAGAGAGGCACCGGTTATATAACATCTGGGAGTGTACAGTAGTGGCAGCACCAGGAGAGACAGGCGCCGGTTATATAACATCTGGGAGGGTACAGTAGTGGCAGCACCAGGAAAGAGGCACCGGTTATATAACATCTGGGAGTGTACAGTAGTGGCAGCACCAGGAGAGAGGCACTGGTTATATAACATCTGGGAGTGTACAGTAGTGGCAGCACCAGGAGAGAGAGGCACCGGTTATATAACATCTGGGAGTGTACAGTAGTGGCAGCACCAGGAGAGAGGCACCGGTTATATAACATCTGGGAGTGTACAGTAGTGGCAGCACCAGGAGAGAGAGGCACCGGTTATATAACATCTGGGAGTGTACAGTAGTGGCAGCACCAGGAGAGAGAGGCACCGGTTATATAACATCTGGGAGTGTACAGTAGTGGCAGCACCAGGAGAGAGAGAGGCACCAGTTATATAACATCTGGGAGTGTACAGTAGTGGCAGCACCAGGAGAGAGGCACCGGTTATATAACATCTGGGAGTGTACAGCAGTGGCAGCACCAGGAGAGAGGCACCGGTTATATAGCATCTGGGAGGGTACAGTAGTGGCAGCACCAGGAGAGAGGCACTGGTTATATAGCATCTGGGATGGTACAGTAGTGGCAGCACCAGGAGAGAGAGGCACCGGTTATATAACATCTGGGAGTGTACAGTAGTGGCAGCACCAGGAGAGAGGCACCGGTTATATAACATCTGGGAGTGTACAGTAGTGGCAGCACCAGGAGAGACAGGCGCCGGTTATATAACATCTGGGAGTGTACAGTAGTGGCAGCACCAGGAGAGAGGCACTGGTTATATAGCATCTGGGAGGGTACAGTAGTGGCAGCACCAGGAGAGAGGCACTGGTTATATAACATCTGGGAGGGTACAGTAGTGGCAGCACCAGGAGAGAGGCACTGGTTATATAACATCTGGGAGGGTACAGTAGTGGCAGCACCAGGAGAGAGGCACTGGTTATATAGCATCTGGGAGGGTACAGTAGTGGCAGCACCAGGAGAGAGGCACTGGTTATATAACATCTGGGAGGGTACAGTAGTGGCAGCACCAGGAGAGAGGCACTGGTTATATAACATCTGGGAGGGTACAGTAGTGGCAGCACCAGGAAAGAGGCACCGGTTATATAACATCTGGGAGTGTACAGTAGTGGCAGCACCAGGAGAAAGAGGCACTGGTTATATAGCATCTGGGAGTGTACAGTAGTGGCAGCACCAGGAGAGAGAGGCACCGGTTATATAGCATCTGGGAGTGTACAGTAGTGGCAGCACCAGGAGAGAGAGGCACCGGTTATATAGCATCTGGGAGTGTACAGTAGTGGCAGCACCAGGAGAGAGAGGCACCGGTTATATAGCATCTGGGAGTGTACAGTAGTGGCAGCACCAGGAGAGAGAGGCACCGGTTATATAGCATCTGGGAGTGTACAGTAGTGGCAGCACCAGGAGAGAGAGGCACTGGTTATATAACATCTGGGAGTGTACAGTAGTGGCAGCACCAGGAGAGAGGCACCGGTTATATAGCATCTGGGAGGGTACAGTAGTGGCAGCACCAGGAGAGAGGCACCGGTTATATAGCATCTGGGAGTGTACAGTAGTGGCAGCACCAGGAGAGAGGCACCGGTTATATAACATCTGGGAGTGTACAGTAGTGGCAGCACCAGGAGAGAGAGGCACCGGTTATATACCATCTGGGAGGGTACAGTAGTGGCAGCACCAGGAGAGAGGCACTGGTTATATAACATCTGGGAGTGTACAGTAGTGGCAGCACCAGGAGAGAGGCACTGGTTATATAACATCTGGGAGTGTACAGTAGTGGCAGCACCAGGAGAGAGGCACTGGTTATATAACATCTGGGAGTGTACAGTAGTGGCAGCACCAGAAGAGAGGCACCGGTTATATAACATCTGGGAGTGTACAGTAGTGGCAGCACCAGGAGAGAGGCACCGGTTATATAACATCTGGGAGTGTACAGTAGTGGCAGCACCAGGAGAGAGAGGCACCGGTTATATAACATCTGGGAGTGTACAGTAGTGGCAGCACCAGGAGAGAGAGGCACCGGTTATATAACATCTGGGAGTGTACAGTAGTGGCAGCACCAGGAGAGAGGCACTGGTTATATAACATCTGGGAGTGTACAGTAGTGGCAGCACCAGGAGAGAGAGAGGCACCAGTTATATAACATCTGGGAGTGTACAGTAGTGGCAGCACCAGGAGAGAGAGGCACCGGTTATATAACATCTGGGAGTGTACAGTAGTGGCAGCACCAGGAGAGAGAGGCACCGGTTATATAACATCTGGGAGTGTACAGTAGTGGCAGCACCAGGAGAGAGAGGCACCGGTTATATAACATCTGGGAGTGTACAGTAGTGGCAGCACCAGGAGAGAGAGAGGCACCGGTTATATAACATCTGGGAGTGTACAGTAGTGGCAGCACCAGGAGAGAGGCACCGGTTATATAACATCTGGGAGTGTACAGCAGTGGCAGCACCAGGAGAGAGAGAGGCACCGGTTATATAGCATCTGGGAGGGTACAGTAGTGGCAGCACCAGGAGAGAGGCACTGGTTATATAGCATCTGGGATGGTACAGTAGTGGCAGCACCAGGAGAGAGAGGCACTGGTTATATAACATCTGGGAGTGTACAGTAGTGGCAGCACCAGGAGAGAGGCACCGGTTATATAACATCTGGGAGTGTACAGTAGTGGCAGCACCAGGAGAGAGGCACTGGTTATATAACATCTGGGAGGGTACAGTAGTGGCAGCACCAGGAGAGAGGCACTGGTTATATAGCATCTGGGAGGGTACAGTAGTGGCAGCACCAGGAGAGAGGCACTGGTTATACAACATCTGGGAGGGTACAGTAGTGGCAGCACCAGGAGAGAGGCACTGGTTATATAACATCTGGGAGGGTACAGTAGTGGCAGCACCAGGAGAGAGAGGCACCGGTTATATACCATCTGGGAGTGTACAGTAGTGGCAGCACCAGGAGAGAGAGGCACTGGTTATATAACATCTGGGAGTGTACAGTAGTGGCAGCACCAGGAGAGAGGCACTGGTTATATAGCATCTGGGAGGGTACAGTAGTGGCAGCACCAGGAGAGAGGCACTGGTTATATAGCATCTGGGAGGGTACAGTAGTGGCAGCACCAGGAGAGAGGCACTGGTTATATAGCATCTGGGAGGGTACAGTAGTGGCAGCACCAGGAGAGAGGCACCGGTTATATAACATCTGGGAGGGTACAGTAGTGGCAGCACCAGGAGAGAGGCACCGGTTATATAGCATCTGGGAGGGTACAGTAGTGGCAGCACCAGGAGAGAGGCACCGGTTATATAACATCTGGGAGGGTACAGTAGTGGCAGCACCAGGAGAGAGGCACTGGTTATATAGCATCTGGGAGGGTACAGCGGGGGGACAGATCCTGTAATCCCCCTTTACCCCAATACTCACATTTCCTCCAATGTTGGGGCGTCACTGAAATGGAAGTCACTGGCGGGGCTGAGGGGCTCGGATGGGAGCGGGCTCTAAAGGCAAAAAGGGCATCAAATATCAGCGCTACTCCCAGGGTCACCACCTCATTACTTACACAGGTTCTGGGGCTGATTAAAACCAGGTGACATGGAGTCTAGAAGTTAGCCAGCCCCAGAACCTGTGTAATAAATGTGTCCAGAATTAAGGGGATGAGGTGGTAACCCTAGCTGCTCCCCTCCCTGCGGTACACCCCCCATCCTCCTCACACAGGCCCCCCACCCCGGGGTACACCCCCCATCCTCCTCACACAGGCCCCCCTCCCCGGAGTACACCCCCTCCTCACACAGGCCCCTCTCCCAGGGGTAACCCCCATCCTCCTCACACAGGCCCCCCTCCCCAGGGTACACCCCCTCCTCCTCCCCACACAGGCCCCTCTCCCCGGGGTACACCCCCTCCTCACACAGGCCCCCCTCCCCAGGGTAACCTCCTCCTCACACAGGCCCCCCACCCCGGGGTACACCCCCCATCCTGCTCACACAGGCCCCTCTCCCCGGGGTACACCTCATCCTCCTCCTCCTCCTCACACAGGCCCCTCTCCCCGGGGTACACCCCCTCCTCCTCCTCACACAGGCCCCTCTCCCCGGGGTACACCCCCTCCTCCTCCTCACACAGGCCCCTCTCCCCGGGCTACACCCCCCTCCTCCTCCTCACACAGGCCCCTCTCCCCGGGCTACACCCCCCTCCTCCTCCTCACACAGGCCCCTCTCCCCGGGGTACACCTCCTCCTCACAGGCCCCTCTCCCCAGGGTACACCTCCTCCTCACACAGGCCCCTCTCCCCGGGGTACACCCCCCCTCCTCCTCACACAGGCCCCTCTCCCCGGGGTACACCCCTTCCTCCTCCTCACACAGGCCCCTCTCCCCGGGGTACACCCCTTCCTCCTCCTCACACAGGCCCCTCTCCCCGGGGTACACCTCCTCCTCCTCCTCACAGGCCCCTCTCCCCAGGGTACACCTCCTCCTCACACAGGCCCCTCTCCCCGGGGTACACCCCCCCTCCTCCTCACACAGGCCCCCCTCCCCGGGGTACACCCCTTCCTCCTCCTCACACAGGCCCCTCTCCCCGGGGTACACCCCCTCCTCACACAGGTCCCCCTCCCCGGGGTACACCCCCTCCTCACACAGGTCCCCCTCCCCGGGGTACATCCCCTCATCCTCACACAGGACCCCCTCCCCGGGGTTCACCTCCTCCTCCTCACACAGGCCCCTCTCCCCGGGGTACACCCCCCTCCTCCTCACACAGGCCCCTCTCCCCGGGGTACACCCCCCTCCTCCTCACACAGGCCCCTCTCCCCGGGGTACACCCCCCTCCTCCTCACACAGGCCCCTCCCCCGGGGTACACCCCCTCCTCCTCACACAGGCCCCTCTCCCCGGGGTACACCCCCTCCTCCTCCTCACACAGGCCCCTCTCCCCAGGGTACACCCCCTCCTCCTCCTCACACAGGCCCCTCTCCCCAGGGTACACCCCCTCCTCCTCCTCACACAGGTACCCCTCCCCGGGGTACACCCCCTCCTCACAGGCCCCTCTCCCCAGGGTACACACCCTCCTCACACAGGTCCCCCTCCCCGGGGTACACACCCTCCTCACACAGGTCCCCCTCCCCGGGGTACACCCCCTCCTCCTCCTCACAGGTCCCCCTCCCCGGGGTACAGCTCCTCCTCCTCACACAGGACCCCCTCCCCGGGGTTCACCACCTCCTCCTCCTCCTCCTCCTCCTCCTCATCCTCACACAGCCCCCCCCCTCCTCCTCCTCCTCCTCACACAGGCCCCCCTCCCAGGGGTAACCCCCCTCCTCCTCACACGGGCCCCCCTCCCAGGGGTAACCCCCTCCTCCTCCTCACACAGACCCCTCTCCCAGGGGTAACCCCCATCCTCCTCACACGGGCCCCACTCCCAGGGGTAACCCCCCTCCTCCTCACACAGGCCCCCCTCCCAGGTGTAACCCCCATCCTCCTCACGGGCCCCCCTCCCAGGGGTAACCCCCTCCTCCTCCTCACACAGACCCCTCTCCCAGGGGTAACCCCCATCCTCCTCACACGGGCCCCCCTCCCAGGGGTAACCCCCCTCCTCCTCACACGGGCCCCCCTCCCAGGGGTAACCCCCCTCCTCCTCACACGGGCCCCCCTCCCAGGGGTAACCCCCCATCCTCCTCACACGGGCCCCCCTCCCAGGGGTAACCCCCCATCCTCCTCACACGGGCCCCCCTCCCAGGGGTAACCCCCCTCCTCCTCACACGGGCCCCCCTCCCAGGGGTAACCCCCCTCCTCCTCACACGGGCCCCCCTCCCAGGGGTAACCCCCCTCCTCCTCACACGGGCACCACTCCCAGGGGTAACCCCCCTCCTCCTCACACGGGCCCCCCTCCCAGGGGTAACCCCCCTCCTCCTCACACGGGCACCACTCCCAGGGGTAACCCCCCTCCTCCTCACACGGGCCCCCCTCCCAGGGGTAACCCCCTCCTCCTCACACGGGCACAACTCCCAGGGGTAACCCCCTCCTCCTCCTCACACAGGCCCCTCTCCCAAGGGTAACCCCCTCCTCCTCCTCCTCACACGGGCCCCCCTCCTCCTCCTCACACGGGCCCCCCTCCCAGGGGTAAACCCCTCCTCCTCACACGGGCCCCACTCCCAGGGGTAAACCCCTCCTCCTCACACGGGCACCACTCCCAGGGGTAACCCCCTCCTCCTCCTCACACAGGCCCCTCTCCCAAGGGTAACCCCCTCCTCCTCACACGGGCCCCCCTCCCAGGGGTAACCCCCTCCTCCTCCTCCTCACACGGGCCCCCCTCCCAGGGGTAAACCCCTCCTCCTCACACGGGCCCCACTCCCAGGGGTAACCCCCCTCCTCCTCACACGGGCACCACTCCCAGGGGTAACCCCCCTCCTCCTCACACGGGCACCACTCCCAGGGGTTACCCCCTCCTCCTCCTCCTCCTCACACGGGCCCCCCTCCCAGGGGTAACCCCCTCCTCCTCCTCACATGGGCCCCTCTCCCCGGGGTAACCCCCTCCTCCTCCTCACACGGGCCCCACTCCCAGGGGAAACCCCCTCCTCCTCCTCACACGGGCCCCACTCCCAGGGGAAACCCCCTCCTCCTCCTCACACGGGCCCCCCTCCCAGGGGTAACCCCCTCCTCCTCACACAGACCCCTCTCCCAGGGGTAACCCCCATCCTCCTCCTCACACGGGCCCCCCTCCCAGGGGTAACCCCCTCCTCCTCCTCACACAGGCCCCTCTCCCCAGGGTACACCCCCTCCTCCTCCTCACACAGGCCCCTCTCCCCAGGGTACACCCCCTCCTCCTCCTCACACAGGTCCCCCTCCCCGGGGTACACCCCCTCCTCACAGGCCCCTCTCCCCAGGGTACACACCCTCCTCACACAGGTCCCCCTCCCCGGGGTACACACCCTCCTCACACAGGTCCCCCTCCCCGGGGTACACCCCCTCCTCACAGGTCCCCCTCCCCGGGGTACAGCTCCTCCTCCTCACACAGGACCCCCTCCCCGGGGTTCACCTCCTCCTCCTCCTCCTCCTCCTCCTCCTCACACAGCCCCCCCCCTCCTCCTCCTCACACAGGCCCCCCTCCCAGGGGTAACCCCCCTCCTCCTCACACGGGCCCCCCTCCCAGGGGTAACCCCCTCCTCCTCCTCACACAGACCCCTCTCCCAGGGGTAACCCCCATCCTCCTCACACGGGCCCCACTCCCAGGGGTAACCCCCCTCCTCCTCACACAGGCCCCCCTCCCAGGTGTAACCCCCATCCTCCTCACGGGCCCCCCTCCCAGGGGTAACCCCCTCCTCCTCCTCCTCACACAGACCCCTCTCCCAGGGGTAACCCCCATCCTCCTCACACGGGCCCCCCTCCCAGGGGTAACCCCCCTCCTCCTCACACGGGCCCCCCTCCCAGGGGTAACCCCCCTCCTCCTCCTCACACGGGCCCCCCTCCCAGGGGTAACCCCCCTCCTCCTCCTCACACGGGCCCCCCTCCCAGGGGTAACCCCCCTCCTCCTCACACGGGCACCACTCCCAGGGGTAACCCCCCTCCTCCTCACACGGGCACCACTCCCAGGGGTAACCCCCCTCCTCCTCACACGGGCACCACTCCCAGGGGTAACCCCCTCCTCCTCACACGGGCCCCCCTCCCAGGGGTAACCCCCTCCTCCTCACACGGGCACAACTCCCAGGGGTAACCCCCTCCTCCTCCTCACACAGGCCCCTCTCCCAAGGGTAACCCCCTCCTCCTCCTCCTCACACGGGCCCCCCTCCTCCTCCTCACACGGGCCCCCCTCCCAGGGGTAAACCACTCCTCCTCACACGGGCCCCACTCCCAGGGGTAACCCCCCTCCTCCTCACACGGGCACCACTCCCAGGGGTAACCCCCCTCCTCCTCACACGGGCACCACTCCCAGGGGTTACCCCCCCCTCCTCCTCCTCCTCACACGGGCCCCCCTCCCAGGGGTAACCCCCTCCTCCTCCTCACACGGGCCCCTCTCCCCGGGGTAACCCCCTCCTCCTCCTCACACGGGCCCCACTCCCAGGGGAAACCCCCTCCTCCTCCTCACACGGGCCCCACTCCCAGGGGAAACCCCCTCCTCCTCCTCACACGGGCCCCCCTCCCA
The DNA here is from genome assembly GCF_028390025.1 of Pseudophryne corroboree. Classification (NCBI taxonomy): domain Eukaryota; kingdom Metazoa; phylum Chordata; class Amphibia; order Anura; family Myobatrachidae; genus Pseudophryne; species Pseudophryne corroboree. The sequence goes on along the minus strand of NC_086450.1, from coordinate 514,691,016 downwards.
GGGGTAACCCCCTCCTCCTCACACAGACCCCTCTCCTAGGGGTGACCCCCATCCTCCTCCTCACACGGGCCCCCCTCCCAGGGGTAAACCCCTCCTCCTCCTCACACGGACCCCTCTCCCAGGGGTAAACCCCTCCTCCTCACACGGGCCCCACTCCCAGGGGTAAACCCCCTCCTCCTCACACGGGCACCACTCCCAGGGGTAACCCCCCTCCTCCTCACACGGGCACCACTCCCAGGGGTAACCCCCCTCCTCCTCACACGGGCACCACTCCCAGGGGTAACCCCCCTCCTCCTCACACGGGCACCACTCCCAGGGGTAACCCCCCTCCTCCTCACACGGGCACCACTCCCAGGGGTAACCCCATCCTCCTCCTCACACAGGCCCCTCTCCCCGGGGTACACCTCATCCTCCTCCTCACACAGGCCCCTCTCCCCGGGGTACACCTCATCCTCCTCCTCACACGGGCCCCTCTCCCCGGGGTACACCTCATCCTCCTCCTCACACGGGCCCCTCTCCCCGGGGTACACCTCATCCTCCTCCTCACACGGGCCCCCCTCCCAGGGGTAACCCCCCTCCTCCTCCTCACACGGGCCCCCCTTGCAGGGGTACACCCCATCCTCCTCCTCACACGGGGGGTGTACCCCTGCACACAGGCCCCTCTCCCCGGGGTACACCCCCTCCTCACAGGTCCCCCTCCCCAGGGTACACCTCCTCCTCCTCACACAGGACCCCCTCCCCGGGGTTCACCTCCTCCTCCTCACACAGGCCCCCCTCCTCCTCCTCACAGAGGCCCCTCTCCCCGGGGTAACCCCCTCCTCACACGGGCCCCACTCCCAGGGGTAACCCCCTCCTCCTCCTCCTCACACGGGCCCCCCTCCTCCTCCTCCTCCTCACACGGGCCCCCCTCCCAGGAGTAACCCCCTCCTCCTCCTCACACGGGCCCCCCTCCCTGGGGTAACCCCCTCCTCCTCCTCACACGGGCCCCACTCCCAGGGGTAACCCCCTCCTCCTCCTCACACGGGCCCCCCTCCCAGGGGTAACCCCCTCCTCCTCCTCACACAGACCCCTCTCCCCAGGGTACACCCCCCTCCTCCTCCTCACACGGGCCCCTCTCCCAGGGGTAACCCCCATCCTCCTCCTCACACGGGCCCCACTCCCAGGGGTAACCCCCATCCTCCTCCTCACACGGGCCCCCCTCCCAGGGGTAACCCCACCTCCTCCTCACACGGGCCCCCCTCCCAGGGGAAACCCCCTCCTCCTCCTCACACAGACCCCTCTCCCAAGGGTAACCCCATCCTCCTCACACGGGCCCCACTCCCAGGGGTAACCCCCCTCCTCCTCACACGGGCCCCCCTCCCAGGGGTAACCCCCATCCTCCTCACACGGGCCCCCCTCCCAGGGGTAACCCCCCTCCTCACACGGGCCCCCCTCCCAGGGGTAACCCCCCTCCTCACACAGGCCCCACTCCCAGGGGTAACCCCCATCCTCCTCACACGGGCACCACTCCCAGGGGTAACCCCATCCTCCTCCTCACACAGGCCCCTCTCCCCGGGGTACACCTCATCCTCCTCCTCACACGGGCCCCTCTCCCCGGGGTACACCTCATCCTCCTCCTCACACGGGCCCCTCTCCCCGGGGTACACCTCATCCTCCTCCTCACACGGGCCCCTCTCCCCGGGGTACACCTCATCCTCCTCCTCACACGGGCCCCCCTCCCAGGGGTAACCCCCCTCCTCCTCCTCACACGGGCCCCCCTTGCAGGGGTACACCCCATCCTCCTCCTCACACGGGGGGTGTACCCCTGCACACAGGCCCCTCTCCCCGGGGTACACCTCATTCTCCTCCTCACACGGGCCCCACTCCCAGGAGTAACCCCCCCTCCTCCTCCTCACACAGGCCCCCCTCCCCGGGGTAACCCCCGGGCCCCGCTCACCTCCATGCTGCTGCTGCGGACACGTGGTGCTGTCACTACAGCAGCCGGCGCGCGCCCCTGGTGTACATAGAGCGCTCAGCCAATCACAGGCCGCCCGCAGTACATCCTGCTTCCGCCTAGCTTTATTCATCGTATAATCCTAAACGGAGACAATGCTGTCTCCATGGCAACTAGTGCAAGGGACAGAGCAGCCAATCAGCTGCAGCTACTTATTTCCCGCTTTGCCGGACATGTAACACGCGCCAGGGTCTGGCCAATGGCTGTGCTCGTGCCTCTATGGGCGGGGTCTGTGTACTAACCTATGGCTGGAGATGAAGTACCCGCCAATCACCCCATGTGACATGGCAGCTAGGAGCTGATTGGCTGGAACTTTGTGCGGTATCCATGTATTCTCCATGGTGTTTGGCTGGATATCGCCATTAATGGCCGATGGTCACTGTCGCGGTGTAATTTGAGGCCATTTTGATTGGCCAGAATTGTACCTGAGATCGTGTACCGGGGATTAGTCCCTGATCCCGTGTGTTATCGCGGCCCCTTATCGCGGATTATGCTTCGGATGCTGAGGCGAGCAGGAGCGCGTCGCATCGGGACTAATAGGATAGCGCCCGGCGATACAATTACCCGCAGACATTGACCGTGGGAAACTGGTTACCCCACTCTATCTCCGTCCAAGGCTTACTAAATAGACCGCTATAGCGTCATATCTCCTAACATTTTGCTGTAAAAAGGGAGAGTCGTCATTTGTAGAGGGGGCGTGGCCACTGGTAAAGGGGGGCATGAGACGTGTCAGCGGGGACTCGTCTATGGTACTGGTGACTGTTCCTGGGGGCTGCTGGCGCTGCCAGGGTAGGGCAAAGGGAGCGCCTGACACTGAGCAGCGCTGCGAAAGTCCGTGCCGACACAGCGCTGCAATACCTTTCCCGACAGCCAGGAGATCCAGTATAATCCGTACACCCCTGCTTCAGCCAGTATAGACCTTAAAAATAAACGGTACAGCTGGAGGGTGTGTAGCATAACAGGATGCGTGGGGCTGATTGTGCCTCTATAGGGTAACAGGCTGCGTAGGGCTGATTGTGCCTCTATAGGGTAACAGGCTGCGTAGGGCTGATTGTGCCTCTATAGGGTAACAGGCTGCGTGGGGCTGATTGTACATCTATAGGGTAACAGTCAGTGTGGGGCTGAATGTGCCTCTATAGGGTAACAGGCTGCGTGGGGATGATTGTGCCTCTATAGGGTAACAGGCTGCGTGGGGATGATTGTGCCTCTATAGGGTAACAGGCTGCGTGGGGCTGATTGTGCCTCTATAGGGTAACAGGCTGCGTGGGGCTGATTGTGCCTCTATAGGGTAACAGGCTGCGTGGGGCTGGTTGTGCCTCTATAGAGTAACAGGCTGCGTGGGGATGATTGTGCCTCTATAGGGTAACAGGCTGCGTGGGGCTGGTTGTGCCTCTATAGGGTAACAGGCTGCGTGGGGCTGATTGTGCCTCTATAGGGTAACAGGCTGCGTAGGGCTGATTGTGCCTCTATAGGGTAACAGGCTGCGTGGGGCTTATTGTGCCTCTATAGGGTAACAGGCTGCGTGGGGCTGATTGTACATCTATAGGGTAACAGTCAGTGTGGGGCTGAATGTGCCTCTATAGGGTAACAGGCTGCGTGGGGATGATTGTGCCTCTATAGGGTAACAGGCTGCGTGGGGATGATTGTGCCTCTATAGGGTAACAGGCTGCGTGGGGCTGATTGTGCCTCTATAGGGTAACAGGCTGCGTGGGGCTGATTGTGCCTCTATAGGGTAACAGGCTGCGTGGGGCTGGTTGTGCCTCTATAGAGTAACAGGCTGCGTGGGGATGATTGTGCCTCTATAGGGTAACAGGCTGCGTAGGGCTGATTGTGCCTCTATAGGGTAACAGGCTGCGTAGGGCTGATTGTGCCTCTATAGGGTAACAGGCTGCGTGGGGCTGATTGTACATCTATAGGGTAACAGTCAGTGTGGGGCTGAATGTGCCTCTATAGGGTAACAGGCTGCGTGGGGATGATTGTGCCTCTATAGGGTAACAGGCTGCGTGGGGATGATTGTGCCTCTATAGGGTAACAGGCTGCGTGGGGCTGATTGTGCCTCTATAGGGTAACAGGCTGCGTGGGGCTGATTGTGCCTCTATAGGGTAACAGGCTGCGTGGGGCTGGTTGTGCCTCTATAGAGTAACAGGCTGCGTGGGGATGATTGTGCCTCTATAGGGTAACAGGCTGCGTGGGGCTGGTTGTGCCTCTATAGGGTAACAGGCTGCGTGGGGCTGATTGTGCCTCTATAGGGTAACAGGCTGCGTGGGGATGATTGTGCCTCTATAGGGTAACAGGCTGCGTGGGGCTGATTGTACATCTATAGGGTAACAGTCAGTGTGGGGCTGAATGTGCCTCTATAGGGTAACAGGCTGCGTGGGGATGATTGTGCCTCTATAGGGTAACAGGCTGCGTGGGGATGATTGTGCCTCTATAGGGTAACAGGCTGCGTGGGGCTGATTGTGCCTCTATAGGGTAACAGGCTGCGTGGGGCTGATTGTGCCTCTATAGGGTAACAGGCTGCGTGGGGCTGATTGTGCCTCTATAGGGTAACAGGCTGCGTAGGGCTGATTGTGCCTCTATAGGGTAACAGGCTGCGTAGGGCTGATTGTGCCTCTATAGGGTAACAGGCTGCGTGGGGCTGATTGTACATCTATAGGGTAACAGTCAGTGTGGGGCTGAATGTGCCTCTATAGGGTAACAGGCTGCGTGGGGATGATTGTGCCTCTATAGGGTAACAGGCTGCGTGGGGATGATTGTGCCTCTATAGGGTAACAGGCTGCGTGGGGCTGATTGTGCCTCTATAGGGTAACAGGCTGCGTGGGGCTGATTGTGCCTCTATAGGGTAACAGGCTGCGTGGGGCTGGTTGTGCCTCTATAGAGTAACAGGCTGCGTGGGGATGATTGTGCCTCTATAGGGTAACAGGCTGCGTGGGGCTGGTTGTGCCTCTATAGGGTAACAGGCTGCGTGGGGCTGATTGTGCCTCTATAGGGTAACAGGCTGCGTAGGGCTGATTGTGCCTCTATAGGGTAACAGGCTGCGTGGGGCTTATTGTGCCTCTATAGGGTAACAGGCTGCGTGGGGCTGATTGTACATCTATAGGGTAACAGTCAGTGTGGGGCTGAATGTGCCTCTATAGGGTAACAGGCTGCGTGGGGATGATTGTGCCTCTATAGGGTAACAGGCTGCGTGGGGATGATTGTGCCTCTATAGGGTAACAGGCTGCGTGGGGCTGATTGTGCCTCTATAGGGTAACAGGCTGCGTGGGGCTGATTGTGCCTCTATAGGGTAACAGGCTGCGTGGGGCTGGTTGTGCCTCTATAGAGTAACAGGCTGCGTGGGGATGATTGTGCCTCTATAGGGTAACAGGCTGCGTGGGGCTGGTTGTGCCTCTATAGGGTAACAGGCTGCGTGGGGCTGATTGTGCCTCTATAGGGTAACAGGCTGCGTGGGGATGATTGTGCCTCTATAGGGTAACAGGCGGCGTGGGGCTGGTTGTGCCTCTATAGGGTAACAGGCTGCGTGGGGCTGATTGTGCCTCTATAGGGTAACAGGCTGCGTGGGGCTGATTGTGCCTCTATAGGGTAACAGGCTGCGTGGGGTTGATTGTGCCTCTGTAGGGTAACAGGCTGCGTGGGGATGATTGTGCCTCTGTAGGGTAACAGGCTGCATGGGTCTGGTTGTGCCTCTATAGAGTAACAGGCTGCGTGGGGATGATTGTGCCTCTATAGGGTAACAGGCTGCGTGGAGCTGGTTGTGCCTCTATAGGGTAACAGGCTGCGTGGGGCTGATTGTGCCTCTATAGGGTAACAGGCTGCGTGGGGCTGGTTGTGCCTCTATAGGGTAGCGATGCGTGGGGCTGGTTGTGCCTCTATAGGGTAACAGGCTGCGTGGGGCTGGTTGTGCCTCTATAGGGTAACAGGCTGCGTAGGGCTGATTGTGCCTCTATAGGGTAACAGGCTGCGTGGGTCTTATTGTGCCTCTATAGGGTAACAGGCTGTGTGGGGCTGATTGTGCCTCTATAGGGTAACAGTCAGTGTGGGGCTGATTGTGCCTTTATAGGGTAACAGGCTGCGTGGGGATGATTGTGCCTCTATAGGGTAACAGGCTGCGTGGGGATGATTGTGCCTCTATAGGGTAACAGGCTGCGTAGGGCTGATTGTGCCTCTATAGGGTAACAGGCTGCGTAGGGCTGATTGTGCCTCTATAGGGTAACAGGCTGCGTGGGGCTTATTGTGCCTCTATAGGGTAACAGGCTGCGTGGGGCTGATTGTGCCTCTATAGGGTAACAGGCTGCGTGGGGATGATTGTGCCTCTATAGGGTAACAGGCTGTGTGGGGATGATTGTGCCTCTATAGGGTAACAGGCTGCGTGGGGCTGATTGTGCCTCTATAGGGTAACAGGCTGCGTGGGGCTGATTGTGCCTCTATAGGGTAACAGGCTGTGTGGGGCTGGTTGTGCCTCTATAGAGTAACAGGCTGCGTGGGGATGATTGTGCCTCTATAGGGTAACAGGCTGCGTGGGGCTGGTTGTGCCTCTATAGGGTAACAGGCTGCGTGGGGCTGATTGTGCCTCTATAGGGTAACAGGCTGCGTGGGGATGATTGTGCCTCTATAGGGTAACAGGCTGCGTGGGGCTGGTTGTGCCTCTATAGGGTAACAGGCTGCGTGGGGCTGATTGTGCCTCTATAGGGTAACAGGCTGCGTGGGGCTGATTGTGCCTCTATAGGGTAACAGGCTGCGTGGGGTTGATTGTGCCTCTGTAGGGTAACAGGCTGCGTGGGGATGATTGTGCCTCTGTAGGGTAACAGGCTGCGTGGGTCTGGTTGTGCCTCTATAGAGTAACAGGCTGCGTGGGGATGATTGTGCCTCTATAGGGTAACAGGCTGCGTGGATCTGGTTGTGCCTCTATAGGGTAACAGGCTGCGTGGGGCTGATTGTGCCTCTATAGGGTAACAGGCTGTGTGGGGCTGGTTGTGCCTCTATAGGGTAGCGATGCGTGGGGCTGGTTGTGCCTCTATAGGGTAACAGGCTGCGTGGGGCTGGTTGTGCCTCTATAGGGTAACAGGCTGCGTAGGGCTGATTGTGCCTCTATAGGGTAACAGGCTGCGTAGGGCTGATTGTGCCTCTATAGGGTAACAGGCTGCGTAGGGCTGATTGTGCCTCTATAGGGTAACAGGCTGCGTAGGGCTGATTGTGCCTCTATAGGGTAACAGGCTGCGTGGGGCTTATTGTGCCTCTATAGGGTAACAGGCTGCGTGGGGCTGATTGTGCCTCTATAGGGTAACAGTCAGTGTGGGGCTGATTGTGCCTCTATAGGGTAACAGGCTGCGTGGGGATGATTGTGCCTCTATAGGGTAACAGGCTGCGTGGGGATGATTGTGCCTCTATAGGGTAACAGGCTGCGTGGGGCTGATTGTGCCTCTATAGGGTAACAGGCTGCGTGGGGCTGATTGTGCCTCTATAGGGTAACAGGCTGTGTGGGGCTGATTGTGCCTCTATAGGGTAACAGTCAGTGTGGGGCTGATTGTGCCTTTATAGGGTAACAGGCTGCGTGGGGATGATTGTGCCTCTATAGGGTAACAGGCTGCGTGGGAATGATTGTGCCTCTATAGGGTAACAGGCTGCGTAGGGCTGATTGTGCCTCTATAGGGTAACAGGCTGCGTAGGGCTGATTGTGCCTCTATAGGGTAACAGGCTGCGTGGGGCTTATTGTGCCTCTATAGGGTAACAGGCTGCGTGGGGCTGATTGTGCCTCTATAGGGTAACAGTCAGTGTGGGGCTGATTGTGCCTCTATAGGGTAACAGGCTGCGTGGGGATGATTGTGCCTCTATAGGGTAACAGGCTGCGTGGGGATGATTGTGCCTCTATAGGGTAACAGGCTGCGTGGGGCTGATTGTGCCTCTATAGGGTAACAGGCTGCGTGGGGCTGATTGTGCCTCTATAGGGTAACAGGCTGCGTGGGGCTGGTTGTGCCTCTATAGAGTAACAGGCTGCGTGGGGATGATTGTGCCTCTATAGGGTAACAGGCTGCGTGGGGCTGGTTGTGCCTCTATAGGATAACAGGCTGCGTGGGGCTGATTGTGCCTCTATAGGGTAACAGGCTGCGTGGGGATGATTGTGCCTCTATAGGGTAACAGGCTGCGTGGGGCTGGTTGTGCCTCTATAGGGTAACAGGCTGCGTGGGGCTGATTGTGCCTCTATAGCGTAACAGGCTGCGTGGGGCTGATTGTGCCTCTATAGGGTAACAGGCTGCGTGGGGTTGATTGTGCCTCTGTAGGGTAACAGGCTGCGTGGGGATGATTGTGTCTCTGTAGGGTAACAGGCTGCGTGGGTCTGGTTGTGCCTCTATAGAGTAACAGGCTGCGTGGGGATGATTGTGCCTCTATAGGGTAACAGGCTGCGTGGAGCTGGTTGTGCCTCTATAGGGTAACAGGCTGCGTGGGGCTGATTGTGCCTCTATAGGGTAACAGGCTGCGTGGGGCTGGTTGTGCCTCTATAGGGTAGCGATGCGTGGGGCTGGTTGTGCCTCTATAGGGTAACAGGCTGCGTGGGGCTGGTTGTGCCTCTATAGGGTAACAGGCTGCGTAGGGCTGATTGTGCCTCTATAGGGTAACAGGCTGCGTGGGTCTTATTGTGCCTCTATAGGGTAACAGGCTGTGTGGGGCTGATTGTGCCTCTATAGGGTAACAGTCAGTGTGGGGTTGATTGTGCCTTTATAGGGTAACAGGCTGCGTGGGGATGATTGTGCCTCTATAGGGTAACAGGCTGCGTGGGGATGATTGTGCCTCTATAGGGTAACGGGCTGCGTGGGGCTGGTTGTGCCTCTATAGAGTAACAGGCTGCGTGGGGATGATTGTGCCTCTATAGGGTAACAGGCTGCGTGGGGCTGGTTGTGCCTCTATAGGGTAACAGGCTGCGTGGGGCTGATTGTGCCTCTATAGGGTAACAGGCTGCGTGGGGCTGATTGTGCCTCTATAGGGTAACAGGCTGCGTGGGGTTGATTGTGCCTCTGTAGGGTAACAGGCTGCGTGGGGATGATTGTGCCTCTGTAGGGTAACAGGCTGCGTGGGGCTGGTTGTGCCTCTATAGAGTAACAGGCTGCGTGGGGATGATTGTGCCTCTATAGGGTAACAGGCTGCGTGGGGCTGGTTGTGCCTCTATAGGGTAACAGGCTGCGTGGGGCTGATTGTGCCTCTATAGGGTAACAGGCTGCGTGGGGCTGGTTGTGCCTCTATAGGGTAACGATGCGTGGGGCTGGTTGTGCCTCTATAGGGTAACAGGCTGCGTGGGGCTGGTTGTGCCTCTATAGGGTAACAGGTTGCGTAGGGCTGATTGTGCCTCTATAGGGTAACAGGTTGCGTGGGGCTTATTGTGCCTCTATAGAGTAACAGGCTGCGTGGGGCTGATTGTGCCTCTATAGGGTAACAGTCAGTGTGGGGCTGATTGTGCCTCTATAGGGTAACAGGCTGCGTGGGGATGATTGTGCCTCTATAGGGTAACAGGCTGCGTGGGGATGATTGTGCCTCTATAGGGTAACAGGCTGCGTGGGGCTGATTGTGCCTCTATAGGGTAACAGGCTGCGTGGGGATGATTGTGCCTCTATGGGGTAACAGGCTGCGTGGGGCTGATTGTGCCTCTATAGGGTAACAGGCTGCGTGGGGATGATTGTGCCTTTATAGGGTAACAGGCTGCGTGGGGCTGATTGTGCCTCTATAGGGTAACAGGCTGTGTGGGGCTCATTGTGCCTCTATAGGGTAACAGGCTGTGTGGGGCTCATTGTGCCTCTATAGGGTAACAGGCTGCATGGGGATGATTGTGCCTCTATAGGGTAACAGGCTGCGTGGGGCTGATTGTGCCTCTATAGGGTAACAGGCTGCGTGGGGATGATTGTGCCTCTATAGGGTAACAGGCTGCGTGGGGATGATTGTGCCTCTATAGGGTAACAGGCTGCCTGGGGCTGATTGTGCCTCTATAGGGTAACAGGCTGCGTGGGGATGATTGTGCCTCTATGGGGTAACAGGCTGCGTGGGGCTGATTGTGCCTCTATAGGGTAACAGGCTGTGTGGGGCTGATTGTGCCTCTATAGGGTAACAGGCTGTGTGGGGCTGATTGTGCCTCTATAGGGTAACAGGCTGTGTGGGGCTGATTGTGCCTCTATAGGGTAACAGGCTGCGTGGGGATGATTGTGCCTCTATAGGGTAACAGGCTGTGTGGGGCTCATTGTGCCTCTATAGGGTAACAGGCTGTGTGGGGCTGATTGTGCCTCCTTGCTGCACTGGGGTGACTTGGTGTGGGGCATCCATGGTACCGAACAGAAATAGGTAAAATGCCTTTACACTGTCGCCCAATATATGAGTGCCCAGGGGCCAAATGCCCCAAACCGTTCAGCCCTGCCCTCCCTTCAGGCACAGACTCCTACAAGAAGCTGCTCCGCATGACTCACGCATGCAGGAAAGTGCTGCAACATGCAGAGCGGATCCTGATCTACCCCGGAGCCGCAGCGTCCGCCATCAGCCAATCACAGGCGATTCTGTAGTGCCGGCAGAGTAATGTCTGTGTGTCAGCACCCGCTATTGGCTGCAGTATACGGTACATGGTGCTGCAGGAATATCTGGGGTCTAGTCCAGTCCCATACCTGCCAACATGTTACATATAAAAACCGGTACAAATTAGAAAAGAGGGCGTGGATTCGAGTAAAGGGGGAGTGGCCATGCCCCTTTTCCTATACTTTCAATGGAAGTTTGGAGAGCCAAAAATCGGTAGAGACCATAAAAAAAGGTCCTGCACCTGCCAAATGCTGTCTGCTATCCCTGATTACACTGGCTCTGTATGGAGGGGATGTAGTCATGTGACCGGCGGTCAGGAGACGAGTCTCCCTGCACTCTGAGCTTTGACCCTCTCACACGTCAATGTGTAACCTGATGTTTACTTATTCTGAAAACATACAAAGGGCCAAAGATATATATTACTATCCAGAGACTGCTGTGATCCGGAACCATCACAGACAACCGAGCAAGGATAACTACCTGCATCAAGGTATGTGTCTCCCAGGGATCTGGGAGCGGGGTCACAGGGTAACAGTGGGGTCACAGGGAGCCAAGTGTGGGATCACAGAGATCTGGGAGTGGGGTCACAGGGTAACAGTGGGGTCACAGGGAGCCGGGTGTGGGATTACACAGATCTGGGAGTGGCGTCACAGGGTAACAGTGAGGTCACAGCCGAGTGTGGGGTCACTGAGATCTGGGAGCGGGGTCACATGAAACCGGGTGTGGGATCACAGAGATCTGGGAGTGTGGTCACAGACAGAATCAGTTTGGGGTGCAGGATATCAGGGAGAGCTGGGATTGGGGTGCAGGATATCAGGGAGAGCTGGGATTGGGGTGAAGGATATCAGGGAGAGCTGGGATTGGGGTGCAGGATAGCAGGGAGAGCTGGGATTGGGGTGCAGGATATCAGGGAGAGCTGGGATTGGGGAGCAGGATATCAGGGAGAGCTGGGATTGGGGTGCAGGATATCAGGGAGAGCTGGGATTGGGGGTGCAGGATATCAGGAGAGCTGGGATTGGGGGTGCAGGATATCAGGGAGAGCTGGGATTGGGGTGCAGGATAGCAAGGAGAGCTGGGATTGGGGGTGCAGGATATCAGGGAGAGCTGGGATTGGGGAGCAGGATATCAAGGAGAGCTGGGATTGGGGGTGCAGGATATCAGGAGAGCTGGGATTGGGGGTGTAGGATATCGGGGAGAGCTGGGATTGGGGAGCAGGATATCAGGGAGAGCAGGGATTGGGGTGCAGGATATCAAGGAGAGCTGGGATTGGGGGTGCAGGATATCAGGGAGAGCTGGGATTGGGGGTGCAGGATAGCAAGGAGAGCTGGGATTGGGGGTGCAGGATATCAGGGAGAGCTGGGATTGGGGGTGCAGGATATCAGGGAGAGCTGGGATTGGGGTGCAGGATATCAGGGAGAGCATGGATTGGGGTGCAGGATATCAGGGAGAGCTGGGATGGGGGTGCAGGATATCAGGGAGAGCTGGGATTGGGGTGTAGGATATCAGGGAGAGCTGGGATTGGGGGTGCAGGATATCAGGGAGAGCTGGGATTGGGGTGCAGGATATCAGGGAGAGCTGGGATTGGGGGTGCAGGATATCAGGGAGAGCTGGGATTGGGGGTGCAGGATATCAGGGAGAGCAGGGATTGGGGTGCAGGATATCAGGGAGAGCTGGGATTGGGGGTGCAGGATATCAGGGAGAGCAGGGATTGGGGGTGCAGGATATCAGGGACAGCTGGGATTGGGGGTGCAGGATATCAGGGAGAGCTGGGATTGGGGTGCAGGATATCAGGGAGAGCTGGGATTGGGGTGCAGGATATCAGGGAGAGTTGGAATTGGGGGTGCAGGATATCAGGGAGAGCTGGGATTGGTGGTGCAGGATATCAGGGAGATCTGGGATTGGGGTGCAGGATAGCAGGGAGAGCATGGATTGGGGGTGCAGGATATCAGTGACAGCTGGGATTGGGGTGCAGAATATCAGGGAGAGCAAGGATTGGGGTGCAGGATATCAGGGAGAGCTGGGATTGGGGTGCAGGATATCAGGGAGAGCAAGGATTGGGGTGCAGGATATCAGGGAGAGCAAGGATTGGGGTGCAGGATATCAGGGAGAGCAAGGATTGGGGTGCAGGATATCAGAGAGAGCTGGGATTGGGGTGCAGGATATCAGGGAGAGCAAGGATTGGGGTGCAGGATATCAGGGAGAGCTGGGATTGGGGGTGCAGGATATCAGGGAGAGTTGGGATTGGGGTGCAGGATATCAGGGAGAGCAAGGATTGGGGTGCAGGATATCAGGGAGAGCTGGGATTGGGGGTACAGGATATCAGGGAGATCTGGGATTGGGGTGCAGGATATCAGGGAGAGCTGGGATTGGGGGTGCAGGATATCAGGGAGAGCTGGGATTGGGGTGCAGGATATCAGGGAGAGCTGGGATTGGGGGTGCAGGATATCAGGGAGAGCTGGGATTGGGGTGCAGGATATCAGGGACAGCTGGGATTGGGGGTGCAGGATATCAGGGAGAGTTGGGATTGGGGTGCAGGATATCAGGGAGAGCAAGGATTGGGGTGCAGGATATCAGGGAGAGCTGGGATTGGGGGTACAGGATATCAGGGAGATCTGGGATTGGGGTGCAGGATATCAGGGAGAGCTGGGATTGGGGGTGCAGGATATCAGGGAGAGCTGGGATTGGGGTGCAGGATATCAGGGAGAGCTGGGATTGGGGGTGCAGGATATCAGGGAGAGCTGGGATTGGGGTGCAGGATATCAGGGACAGCTGGGATTGGGGGTGCAGGATATCGGGGAGAGCTGGGATTGGGGTGCAGGATATCAGGGAGAGCTGGGATTGGGGTGCAGGATATCAGGGAGAGTTGGAATTGGGGGTGCAGGATATCAGGGAGAGCTGGGATTGGTGGTGCAGGATATCAGGGAGAGCTGGGATTGGGGTGCAGGATATCAGGGAGAGCTGGGATTGGGGTGCAGGATATCAGGAGAGCATGGATTGGGGTGCAGGATATCAGGAGAGCTGGGATTGGGGTGCAGGATATCAGGAGAGCAGGGATTGGGGTGCAGGATATCAGGAGAGCTGGGATTGGGGTGCAGGATATCAGGGAGAGCATGGATTGGGGGTGCAGGATATCAGGGACAGCTGGGATTGGGGTGCAGGATATCAGGGAGAGCAAGGATTGGGGTGCAGGATATCAGGGAGAGCTGGGATTGGGGTGCAGGATATCAGGGAGAGCTGGGATTGTGGGTGCAGGATATCAGGGAGAGTTGGGGTTGGAGGTGCAGGATATCAGGGAGAGCTGGGATTGGGGTGCAGGATATAAGGGAGAGCTGGGATTGGGGGTGCAGGATATCAGGGAGAGCTGGGATTGGGGTGCAGGATATCAGGGAGAGCAAGGATTGGGGTGCAGGATATCAGGGAGAGCTGGGATTGGGGTGCAGGATATCAGGGAGAGCTGGGATTGGGGTGCAGGATATCAGGGAGAGCTGGGATTGGGGTGCAGGATATCAGGGAGAGTCGGGATTGGGGGGTGCATGATATCAGGGAGAGCATGGATTGGGGTGCAGGAGAGCAGGGAGAGCAGGGATTGGGGGTGCAGGATATCAGTGAGAACTGGGATTGGGGGTGCAGGATATCAGGAGAGCTGGGATTGGGGTGCAGGATAGCAGGTAGAGCATGGATTGGGGGTGCAGGATAGCAGGGAGAGCTGGGATTGGGGTGCAGGATATCAGGGAGAGCTGGGATTGGGGGTGCAGGATATCAGGGAGAGCTGGGATTGGGGTGCAGGATATCAGGGAGAGCTGGGATTGGGGTGCAGGATATCAGGGAGAGCTGGGATTGGGGTGCAGGATATCAGGGAGAGCTGGGATTGGGGTGCAGGATATCAGGGAGAGCTGGGATTGGGGTGCAGGATATCAGGGAGAGCTGGGATTGGGGTGCAGGATATCAGGGAGAGCTGGGATTGGGGTGCAGGATATCAGGGAGAGCTGGGATTGGGGTGCAGGATATCAGGGAGAGCTGGGATTGGGGTGCAGGATATCAGGGAGAGCAGGGATTGGGGGTGCAGGATATCAGGGAGAGTTGGGATGCAGGATATCAGGGAGAGCTGGGATTGGGGGTGCAGGATATCAGGGATAGCTGGGATTGGGGGTGCAGGATATCAGGGAGAGCTGGGATTGGGGTGCAGGATATCAGGGAGAGCTGGGATTGGGGGTGCAGGATATAAGGGAGAGCATGGATTGGGGTGCAGGATATCAGGAGAGCATGGATTGGGGTGCAGGATAGCAGGTAGAGCATGGATTGGGGGTGCAGGATATCAGGGAGAGCATGGATTGGGGTGCAGGATATCAGGGAGAGCATGGATTGGGGGTGCAGGATATCAGGGAGAGCAGGGATTGGGGGTGCAGGATATCAGCGAGAGCTGGGATTGGGGGTGCAGGATATCAGGGAGAGCTGGGACTGGGGTGCAGGATATTAGGAAGAGCTGGGAATGGGGTGCAGGATATCAGGGAGAGCATGGATTGGGGGTGCAGGATATCAGGGATACCTGGGATTGGGGGTGCAGGATATCAGGGAGAGCTGGGATTGGGGTGCAGGATATCAGGGAGAGCTGGGATTGGGGGTGCAGGATATCAGGGAGAGCATGGATTGGGGTGCAGGATATCAGGGAGAGCATGGATTGGGGGTGCAGGATATCAGGGAGAGCAGGGATTGGGGGTGCAGGATATCAGCGAGAGCTGGGATTGGGGGTGCAGGATATCAGGGAGAGCTGGGACTGGGGTGCAGGATATTAGGAAGAGCTGGGAATGGGGTGCAGGATATCAGGGAGAGCATGGATTGGGGGTGCAGGATATCAGGGATACCTGGGATTGGGGGTGCAGGATATCAGGGAGAGCTGGGATTGGGGTGCAGGATATCAGGGAGAGCTGGGATTGGGGGTGCAGGATATAAGGGAGAGCTGGGATTGCGGGTGCAGGATATCAGGGAGAGCTGGGATTGGGGTGCAGGATATCAGGGAGAGTCGGGATTGGGGTGCAGGATATCAGGGAGAGCTAGGACTGGGGTGCAGGATATCAGGGAGAGCTAGGACTGGGGTGCAGGATATCAGGGAGAGCAGGGATTGGGGTGCAGGATATCAGGGAGAGCTGGGATTGGGGTGCAGGATATCAGGGAGAGCTAGGACTGGGGTGCAGGATATCAGGGAGAGCAGGGATTGGGGTGCAGGATATCAGGGAGAGCTGGGATTGGGGTGCAGGATATCAGGCAGAGCATGGATTGGGGGGTGCAGGATAGCAGGGAGAGCATGGATTGGGGGTGCAGGATATCAGGGAGAGCTGGGATTGGGGTACATGATATCAGGCAGAGCATGGATTGGGGGTGCAGGATAGCAGGGAGAGCTGGGATTGGGGGTGCAGGATATCAGGAGAGCTGGGATTGGGGGTGCAGGATATCAGGGAGAGCAGGGATTGGGGGTGCAGGATATCAGGGAGAGCTGGGATTGGGGGTGCAGGATATCAGGGAGAGTTGGGATTGGGGTGCAGGATATCAGGGAGAGCTGGGATTGGGGGTGCAGGATATCAGGGAGAGCATGGATTGGGGTGTAGGAGAGCATGGATTGGGGGTGCAGGATATCAGGAGAGCTGGGATTGGGGGTGCAGGATATCAGGGAGAGCATGGATTGGGGGTGCAGGATATCAGGGAGAGCAGGGATTGGGGGTGCAGGATATCAGGAGAGCTGGGATTGGGGGTGCAGGATAGCAGGTAGAGCATGGATTGGGGGTGCAGGATATCAGGGAGAGCAGGGATTGGGGGTGCAGGATATCAGGGAGAGCTGGGATTGGGGGTGCAGGATATCAGGGAGAGCTGGGACTGGGGTGCAGGATAGCAGGGAGAGCTGGGATTGGGGTGCAGGATATCAGGGAGAGTTGGGATTGGGGTGCAGGATATCAGGGAGAGCTGTGATTGGGGTGCAGGATATCAGGGAGAGTTGGGGTTGGAGGTGCAGGATATCAGGGAAAGCTGGGATTGTGGGTGTAGGATATCGGAGAGCAGGGATTGGGGGTGCAGGATATCAGGGAGAGCTGGGATTGGGGGTGCAGGATATTAGGGAGAGCTGGGAATGGGATGCAGGATATCAGGGAGAGATGGGATTGGGGGTGCAGGATAGCAGTGAGAGCTGGGATTGGTGGTGCAGGATATCAGGAGAGCTGGGATTGGGGTGCAGGATATCAGGGAGAGCTGGGATTGGGGGTGCAGGATATTAGGGAGAGCTGGGAATGGGGTGCAGGATATCAGGGAGAGCTGGGATTGGGGTGCAGGATAGCAGGTAGAGCATGGATTGGGGGTGCAGGATATCAGGGAGAGCTGGGATTGGGGTGCAGGATATCAGGGAGAGCTGGGATTGGGGTGCAGGATATCAGGGAGAGCTGGGATTGGGGTGCAGGATATCAGGGAGAGCTGGGATTGGGGTGCAGGATATCAGGGAGAGCTGGGATTGGGGTGCAGGATATCAGGGAGAGCTGGGATTGGGGTGCAGGATATCAGTGAGAGTTGGGATTGGGGTGCAGGATATCAGGGAGAGCTGGGATTGGGGTGCAGGATATCAGGGAGAGCAGGGATTGGGGGTGCAGGATATCAGGGAGAGCTGGGATTGGGATGCAGGATATCAGGGAGAGCTGGGATTGGGGGTGCAGGATATCAGGGAGAGCTGGGATTGGGTTGCAGGATATCAGGGAGAGCTGGGATTGGGGTGCAGGATATCAGGGAGAGCTGGGATTGGGGTGCAGGATATCAGGGAGAGCTGGGATTGGGGTGCAGGATATCAGGGAGAGCTGGGATTGGGGTGCAGGATATCAGGGAGAGCTGGGATTGGGGTGCAGGATATCAGTGAGAGTTGGGATTGGGGTGCAGGATATCAGGGAGAGCTGGGATTGGGGTGCAGGATATCAGGGAGAGCAGGGATTGGGGGTGCAGGATATCAGGGAGAGCTGGGATTGGGATGCAGGATATCAGGGAGAGCTGGGATTGGGGGTGCAGGATATCAGGGATAGCTGGGATTGGGGGTGCAGGATATCAGGGAGAGCTGGGATTGGGGTGCAGGATATCAGGGAGAGCTGGGATTGGGGGTGCAGGATATAAGGGAGAGCATGGATTGGGGTGCAGGATATCAGGAGAGCATGGATTGGGGTGCAGGATAGCAGGTAGAGCATGGATTGGGGGTGCAGGATATCAGGGAGAGCTGGGATTGGGGGTGCAGGATATCAGGGAGAGCTGGGATTGGGGGTGCAGGATATCAGGGAGAGCTGGGACTGGGGTGCAGGATATTAGGAAGAGCTGGGAATGGGGTGCAGGATATCAGGGAGAGCATGGATTGGGGGTGCAGGATATCAGGGATACCTGGGATTGGGGGTGCAGGATATCAGGGAGAGCTGGGATTGGGGTGCAGGATATCAGGGAGAGCATGGATTGGGGGTGCAGGATATCAGGGAGAGCAGGGATTGGGGGTGCAGGATATCAGGGATACCTGGGATTGGGGGTGCAGGATATCAGGGAGAGCTGGGATTGGGGTGCAGGATATCAGGGAGAGCTGGGATTGGGGGTGCAGGATATAAGGGAGAGCTGGGATTGCGGGTGCAGGATATCAGGGAGAGCTGGGATTGGGGTGCAGGATATCAGGGAGAGCATGGATTGGGGGTGCAGGATATCAGGGAGATCTGGGATTGGGAGTGGAGGATATCAGGGAGAGCTGGGATTGGGGTGCAGGATATCAGGCAGAGTATGGATTGGGGGTGCAGGATATCAGGGAGAGCATGGACTGGGGGTGCAGGATATCAGGGAGAGCTGGGATTGGGGTGCAGGATATCAGGGAGAGCTGGGATTGGGGTGCAGGATATCAGGGAGAGCTGGGATTGGGGGTGCAGGATATCAGGGAGAGCTGGGATTGGGGTGCAGGATATCAGGGAGAGCTGGGATTGGGGTGCAGGATATCAGGGAGAGCAGGGATTGCGGGTGCAGGATATCAGGGAGAGCTGGGATTGGGGGTGCAGGATATCAGGGAGAGCTGGGATTGGGGTGCAGGATAGCAGGGAGAGCTGGGATTGGGGGTGCAGGATATCAGGGAGAGCTGGGATTGGGGGTGCAGGATATCAGGGAGAGCTGGGATTGGGGGTGCAGGATATCAGGAGAGCATGGATTGGGGTGCAGGATATCAGGGAGAGCTGGGATTGGGGGTGCAGGATATCAGGGAGAGCTGGGATTGGGGTGCAGGATATCAGGGAGAGCATGGATTGGGGTGCAGGATATCAGGGTGAGCAGGGATTGGGGGTGCAGGATATCAGGGAGAGCTGGGATTGGGGGTGCAGGATATCAGGGAGAGCTGGGATTGGGGTGCAGGATATCAGGGATTGGGGTGCAGGATATCAGGGAGAGCTGGGATTGGGGTACAGGATATCTGGGAGAGTAGGGATTAGGGTGCAGGATATCAGGGAGAGCAGGGATTGGGGGTGCAGTATATTAGAGAGAGCTGGGATTGGGGTGCAGGATATCAGGGAGAGCTGGGATTGGGGGTGCAGGATATCAGGGAAAGCTGGGATTGGGGGTGCAGGATATCAGGAGAGCTGGGATTGGGGGTGCATGATATCAGGGAGAGCATGAATTGGGGTGCAGGATATTAGGGAGACCTGGGATTGGGGTACATGATATCGGGGAGAGCTGGGATTGGGGTGCAGGATATCAGGGAGAGCATGGATTGGGGTGCAGGATATCAGGTAGAGCATGGATTGGGGTGCAGGATATCAGGAGAGCATGGATTGGGGTGCAGGATATCAGGGAGAGCATGGATTGGGGTACAGGATATCGGGGAGAGCTGGGATTGGGTGTAGGATATCAGGGAGAGCATGGATTGGGGTGCAGGATATTAGGGAGAGCTGGGATTGGGGTACAGGATATCGGGGAGAGCTGGGATTGGGGTGCAGGATATCAGGGAGAGCTGGGATTGGGGTGCAGGATATCAGGGAGAGCTGGGATTGGGGGTGCAGGATATCAGGGAGAGCTGGGATTGGGGGTGCAGGATATCAGGGAGAGCATGGATTGGGGTGCAGGATATCAGGGAGAGCATGGATTGGGGTGCAGGATATCAGTAGAGCTGGGATTGGGGTGCAGGATATCAGGGAGAGCATGGATTGGGGTGCAGGATATCAGGGAGAGCTGGGAATGGTGGTGCAGGATATTAGGGAGAGCTGGGATTGGGGTGCAGGATATCAGGAGAGCATGGATTGGGGTACAGGATATCGGGGAGAGCTGGGATTGGGGTGCAGGATATCAGGGAGAGCATGGATTGGGGTGCAGGATATTAGGGAGAGCTGGGATTGGGGTACAGGATATCGGGGAGAGCTGGGATTGGGGTGCAGGATATCAGGGAGAGCTGGGATTGGGGTGCAGGATATCAGGGAGAGCTGGGATTGGGGGTGCAGGATATCAGGGACAGTTGGGATTGGGGGTGCAGGATATCAGGGAGAGCATGGATTGGGGTGCAGGATATCAGGGAGAGCATGGATTGGGGTGCAGGATATCAGGAGAGCTGGGATTGGGGTGCAGAATATCAGGGAGAGCATGGATTGGGGTGCAGGATATTAGGGAGAGCTGGGATTGGTGGTGCAGGATATTAGGGAGAGCTGGGATTGGGGTGCAGGATATCAGGGAGAGCATGGATTGGGGTGCAGGATATCAGGAGAGCATGCATTGGGGTGCAGGATATCA
The DNA here is from genome assembly GCF_028390025.1 of Pseudophryne corroboree. Taxonomy (NCBI): domain Eukaryota; kingdom Metazoa; phylum Chordata; class Amphibia; order Anura; family Myobatrachidae; genus Pseudophryne; species Pseudophryne corroboree. The sequence continues at coordinate 514,670,720 of NC_086450.1, read as the reverse complement.
GGGAGAGCATGGATTGGGGTGCAGGATATCAGGGAGAGCATGGATTGGGGTGCAGGATATCAGGGAGAGCTGGGATTGGTGGTGCAGGATATTAGGGAGAGCTGGGATTGGGGTGCAGGATATCAGGGAGAGCATGGATTGGGGTGCAGGATATCAGGGAGAGCTGGAATTGGGGGTGCAGGATATCAGGAGAGCATGGATTGGGGTGCAGGATATCAGGGAGAGCATGGATTGGGGTGCAGGATATCAGGAGAGCATGGATTGGGGGTGCAGGATATTAGGGAGAGCTGGAATTGGGGGTGCAGGATATCAGGAGAGCATGGATTGGGGTGCAGGATAGCAGGGAGAGCAGGGATTGGGGTGCAGGATATCAGGAGAGCATGGATTGGGGGTGCAGGATATCAGGAGAGCTGGGATTGGGGTGCAGGATATCAGGGAGAGCATGGATTGGGGTGCAGGATATCAGGAGAGCAGGGATTGGGGTGCAGGATATCAGGAGAGCTGGGATTGGGGTGCAGGATATCAGGGAGAGCTGGGATTGGGGGTGCAGGATATCAGGAGAGCTGGGATTGGGGTGCAGGATATCAGGGAGAGCAGGGATTGGGGTGCAGGATATCAGGAGAGCTGGGATTGGGGTGCAGGATATCAGGAGAGCATGGATTGGGGTGCAGGATATCAGGAGAGCAGGGATTGGGGTGCAGGATATCAGGAGAGCTGGGATTGGGGTGCAGGATATTAGGGAGAGCTGGGATTGGGGGTGCAGGATATCAGTGAGAGCAGGGATTGGGGTGCAGGATATCAGGTAGAGCTGGGATTGGGGTGCAGGATATCAGGGAGAGCTGGGATTGGGGGTGCAGGATATCAGGGACAGCTGGGATTGGGGGTGCAGGATATTAGGGAGAGCTGGGATTGGGGTGCAGGATATCAGGGAGAGCTGGGATTGGGGGTGCAGGATATCAGGGAGAGCTGGGATTGGGGTGCAGGATATCAGGGAGAGCTGGGATTGGGGTGCAGGATATCAGGGAGAGCTGGGATTGGGGTGCAGGATATCAGGGAGAGCTGGGATTGGGGTGCAGGATATCAGGAGAGCATGGATTGGGGGTGCAGGATATCAGGGAGAGCTGGGATTGGGGTGCAGGATATCAGGCAGAGTATGGATTGGGGGTGCAGGATATCAGGGAGAGCATGGACTGGGGGTGCAGGATATCAGGGAGAGCTGGGATTGGGGTGCAGGATATCAGGGAGAGCTGGGATTGGGGTGCAGGATATCAGGGAGAGCTGGGATTGGGGGTGCAGGATATCAGGGAGAGCTGGGATTGGGGTGCAGGATATCAGGGAGAGCTGGGATTGGGGTGCAGGATATCAGGGAGAGCAGGGATTGCGGGTGCAGGATATCAGGGAGAGCTGGGATTGGGGGTGCAGGATATCAGGGAGAGCTGGGATTGGGGTGCAGGATAGCAGGGAGAGCTGGGATTGGGGGTGCAGGATATCAGGGAGAGCTGGGATTGGGGGTGCAGGATATCAGGGAGAGCTGGGATTGGGGGTGCAGGATATCGGGGAGAGCTGGGATTGGGGTGTAGGATATTAGGGAGAGCTGGGATTGGGGTGCAGGATAGCAGGGAGAGCAAGGATTGGGGTGCAGGATATCAGGAGAGCTGGGATTGGGGGCGCAGGAAATCAGGTAGAGCTGGGATTGGGGGCGCAGGAAATCAGGGATAGCTGGGATTGGGGTGCAGGATATCAGGGAGAGCTGGGATTGGGGGTGCAGGAAATCAGGGACAGCTGGGATTGGGGGTGCAGGATATCAGGGAGAGCTGGGATTGGGGTGCAGGATATCAGGGAGAGCTGGGATTGGGGTGCAGGATATCAGGGAGAGCTGGGATTGGGGTGCAGGATATCAGGGAGAGCTGGGATTGGGGGTGCAGGATATCAGGGAGAGCTGGGATTGGGGGTGCAGGATATCAGGAAGAGCTGGGATTGGGGTGCAGGATATCAGGGAGAGCTGGGATTGGGGGTGCAGGATATCAGGGACAGCTGGGACTGGGGTGCAGGATAGCAGGGAGAGCATGGATTGGGGGTGCAGGATATCAGGGAGAGCTGGGATTGGGGTGCAGGATATCAGGGAGAGCTGGGATTGGGGGTGCAGGATATCAGGGAGAGCATGGATTGGGGGTGCAGGATATCAGGGACAGCTGGGATTGGGGATGCAGGATATCAGGGAGAGCATGGATTGGGGTGCAGGATATCAGGGAGAGCAGGGATTGGGGGTGCAGGATAGCAGGGAGAGCATGGATTGGGGTGCAGGATATCAGGGACAGCTGGGATTGGGTGCAGGATATCAGGGAGAGCTGGGATTGGGGGTGCAGGATATCAGGGAGAGCTGGGATTGGGGTGCAGGATATCAGGGAGAGCTGGGATTGGGGGTGCAGGATATCAGGGAGAGCTGGGATTGGGGGTGCAGGATATCAGTGAGAATTGGGATGGGGGGTGCAGGATATCAGGAGAGCTGGGATTGGAGTGCAGGATATCAGTGAGAGCTGGGATTGGGGGTGCAGGATATCAGGGAGAGCAGGGATTGGGGTGCAGGATATCAGGAGAGCATGGATTGGGGTGCATGATATCAGGGAGAGCTGGGATTGGGGTGCAGGATATCAGGGAGAGCTGGGATTGGGGTGCAGGATATCAGGGAGAGCTGGGACTGGGGTGCAGGATATCAGGGAGAATTGGGATTGGGGGTGCAGGATATCAGGGAGAGCTGGGATTGGGGTGCAGGATATCAGGGAGAGCTGGGATTGTGGGTGCAGGATATCAGGGAGAGCTGGGATTGGGGGTGCAGGATATCAGGGAGAATTGGGATTGGGGGGTGCAGGATATCAGGGAGAGCTGGGATTGTGGGGTGCATGATATCACTGAGAGCTGGGATTGGGGGTGCAGGATATCAGGGAGAGCTGGGATTGGGGTGCAGGATATCAGGGAGAGCTGGGATTGTGGGCGCAGGATATCAGGGAGAGCTGGGATTGGGGGTGCAGGATATTAGTGAGAATTGGGATTGGGGGGTGCAGGATATCAGGGAGAGCTGGGATTAAGGGTGCAGGATATCAGGGAGAGCTGGGATTGGGGGTGCAGGATATCAGGAGAGCTGGGATTGGGGGTGCAGGATATCAGGGAGAGCTGGGATTGGGGGTGCAGGATATCAGGGAGAGTTGGGATTGGGGTGCAGGATATCAGGGAGAGCTGGGATTGGGGGTGCAGGATATCAGTGAGAATTGGGATTGGGGGGTGCATGATATCAGGGAGAGCTGGGATTGGGGGTGCAGGATATCAGGGAGAGCTGGGATTGTGGGTGCAGGATATCAGGGAGAGCTGGGATTGGGGTGCAGGATATCAGGAGAGCTGGGATTGGGGGTGCAGGATATCAGTGAGAATTGGGATTGGGGGGTGCATGATATCAGGGAGAGCTGGGATTGGGGGTGCAGGATATCAGGGAGAGCTGGGATTGTGGGTGCAGGATATCAGGGAGAGCTGGGATTGGGGGTGCATGATATCAGGAGAGCTGGGATTGGGGGTGCAGGATATCAGGGAGAGCTGGGATTGGGGGTGCAGGATATCAGGGAGAGTTGGGATTGGGGTGCAGGATATCAGGGAGAGCTGGGATTGGGGGTGCAGGATATCAGTGAGAATTGGGATTGGGGGGTGCATGATATCAGGGAGAGCTGGGATTGGGGGTGCAGGATATCAGGGAGAGCTGGGATTGTGGGTGCAGGATATCAGGGAGAGCTGGGATTGGGGGTGCAGGATATCAGGAGAGCATGGATTGGGGTGCAGGATATCAGGGAGAGCTGGGATTGGGGGTGCAGGATATCAGTGAGAGCTGGGATTGGGGGTGCAGGATATCAGGAGAGCAGGGATTGGGGGTGCAGGATATCAGGGAGAGCTGGGATTGTGGGTGCAGGATATCAGGGAGAGCTGGGATTGGGGTGCAGGATATCAGGGAGAGCTGGGATTGTGGGTGCAGTATATCAGGGAGAGCTGGGATTGGGGGTGCAGGATATCAGTGAGAATTGGGATTGGGGGGTGCAGGATATCAGGGAGAGCTGGGATTGGGGGTGCAGGATATCGGAGAGCTGGGATTGTGGGTGCAGGATATCAGGGAGAGCTGGGATTGGGGGTGCAGGATATCAGGAGAGCTGGGATTGGGGGTGCAGGATATCAGGGAGAGCTGGGATTGGGGGTGCAGAATATCAGGGAAAGTTGGGATTGGGGTGCAGGATATCAGGAAGAGCTGGGATTGGGGGTGCAGGATATCAGTGAGAATTGGGATTGGGGGGTGCATGATATCAGGGAGAGCTGGGATTGGGGGTGCAGGATATCAGGGAGAGCTGGGATTGTGGGTGCAGGATATCAGGGAGAGCTGGGATTGGGGGTGCAGGATATCAGGAGAGCTGGGATTGGGGGTGCAGGATATCAGTGAGAATTGGGATTGGGGGGTGCATGATATCAGGGAGAGCTGGGATTGGGGGTGCAGGATATCAGGGAGAGCTGGGATTGTGGGTGCAGGATATCAGGGAGAGCTGGGATTGGGGGTGCAGGATATCAGGAGAGCTGGGATTGGGGGTGCAGGATATCAGGGAGAGCTGGGATTGGGGGTGCAGGATATCAGGGAGAGTTGGGATTGGGGTGCAGGATATCGGGGAGAGCTGGGATTGGGGGTGCAGGATATCTGAGAATTGGGATTGGGGGGTGCATGATATCAGGGAGAGCTGGGATTGGGGGTGCAGGATATCAGGGAGAGCTGGGATTGGGGGTGCAGGATATCAGGGAGAGCTGGGATTGGGGGTGCAGGATATCAGGAGAGCATGGATTGGGGTGCAGGATATCAGGGAGAGCTGGGATTGGGGGTGCAGGATATCAGGGAGAGCATGGATTGGGGTGCAGGATATCAGGAGAGCTGGGATTGGGGTGCAGGATATCAGTGAGAATTGGGATTGGGGGGTGCAGGATATCAGGGAGAGCTGGGATTGGGGTGCAGGATATCAGGGAGAGCTGGGATTGGGGGTGCAGGATATCAGGAGAGCTGGGATTGGGGGTGCAGGATATCAGGGAGAGCATGGATTGGGGTGCAGGATATCAGGAGAGCTGGGATTGGGGTGCAGGATATCAGGGAGAGCAGGGATTGGGGTGCAGGATATCAGGTAGAGCATGGATTGGGGTGCAGGATATCAGGAGAGCATGGATTGGGGTGCAGGATATCAGGGAGAGCATGGATTGGGGTACAGGATATCGGGGAGAGCTGGGATTGGGTGTAGGATATCAGGGAGAGCATGGATTGGGGTGCAGGATATTAGGGAGAGCTGGGATTGGGGTACAGGATATCGGGGAGAGCTGGGATTGGGGTGCAGGATATCAGGGAGAGCTGGGATTGGGGTGCAGGATATCAGGGAGAGCTGGGATTGGGGGTGCAGGATATCAGGGAGAGCTGGGATTGGGGGTGCAGGATATCAGGGAGAGCATGGATTGGGGTGCAGGATATCAGGGAGAGCATGGATTGGGGTGCAGGATATCAGTAGAGCTGGGATTGGGGTGCAGGATATCAGGGAGAGCATGGATTGGGGTGCAGGATATCAGGGAGAGCTGGGAATGGTGGTGCAGGATATTAGGGAGAGCTGGGATTGGGGTGCAGGATATCAGGAGAGCATGGATTGGGGTACAGGATTTCGGGGAGAGCTGGGATTGGGGTGCAGGATATCAGGGAGAGCATGGATTGGGGTGCAGGATATTAGGGAGAGCTGGGATTGGGGTACAGGATATCGGGGAGAGCTGGGATTGGGGTGCAGGATATCAGGGAGAGCTGGGATTGGGGTGCAGGATATCAGGGAGAGCTGGGATTGGGGGTGCAGGATATCAGGGACAGTTGGGATTGGGGGTGCAGGATATCAGGGAGAGCATGGATTGGGGTGCAGGATATCAGGGAGAGCATGGATTGGGGTGCAGGATATCAGGAGAGCTGGGATTGGGGTGCAGAATATCAGGGAGAGCATGGATTGGGGTGCAGGATATTAGGGAGAGCTGGGATTGGTGGTGCAGGATATTAGGGAGAGCTGGGATTGGGGTGCAGGATATCAGGGAGAGCATGGATTGGGGTGCAGGATATCAGGAGAGCATGCATTGGGGTGCAGGATATCAGGGAGAGCATGGATTGGGGTGCAGGATATCAGGGAGAGCATGGATTGGGGTGCAGGATATCAGGGAGAGCTGGGATTGGTGGTGCAGGATATTAGGGAGAGCTGGGATTGGGGTGCAGGATATCAGGGAGAGCATGGATTGGGGTGCAGGATATCAGGGAGAGCTGGAATTGGGGGTGCAGGATATCAGGAGAGCATGGATTGGGGTGCAGGATATCAGGGAGAGCATGGATTGGGGTGCAGGATATCAGGAGAGCATGGATTGGGGGTGCAGGATATTAGGGAGAGCTGGAATTGGGGGTGCAGGATATCAGGAGAGCATGGATTGGGGTGCAGGATAGCAGGGAGAGCAGGGATTGGGGTGCAGGATATCAGGAGAGCATGGATTGGGGGTGCAGGATATCAGGAGAGCTGGGATTGGGGTGCAGGATATCAGGGAGAGCATGGATTGGGGTGCAGGATATCAGGAGAGCAGGGATTGGGGTGCAGGATATCAGGAGAGCTGGGATTGGGGTGCAGGATATCAGGGAGAGCTGGGATTGGGGGTGCAGGATATCAGGAGAGCTGGGATTGGGGTGCAGGATATCAGGGAGAGCAGGGATTGGGGTGCAGGATATCAGGAGAGCTGGGATTGGGGTGCAGGATATCAGGAGAGCATGGATTGGGGTGCAGGATATCAGGAGAGCAGGGATTGGGGTGCAGGATATCAGGAGAGCTGGGATTGGGGTGCAGGATATTAGGGAGAGCTGGGATTGGGGGTGCAGGATATCAGTGAGAGCAGGGATTGGGGTGCAGGATATCAGGTAGAGCTGGGATTGGGGTGCAGGATATCAGGGAGAGCTGGGATTGGGGGTGCAGGATATCAGGGACAGCTGGGATTGGGGGTGCAGGATATTAGGGAGAGCTGGGATTGGGGTGCAGGATATCAGGGAGAGCTGGGATTGGGGGTGCAGGATATCAGGGAGAGCTGGGATTGGGGTGCAGGATATCAGGGAGAGCTGGGATTGGGGTGCAGGATATCAGGGAGAGCTGGGATTGGGGTGCAGGATATCAGGGAGAGCTGGGATTGGGGTGCAGGATATCAGGAGAGCATGGATTGGGGGTGCAGGATATCAGGGAGAGCTGGGATTGGGGTGCAGGATATCAGGAGAGCATGGATTGGGGTGCAGGATATCAGGCAGAGTATGGATTGGGGGTGCAGGATATCAGGGAGAGCATGGACTGGGGGTGCAGGATATCAGGGAGAGCTGGGATTGGGGTGCAGGATATCAGGGAGAGCTGGGATTGGGGTGCAGGATATCAGGGAGAGCTGGGATTGGGGGTGCAGGATATCAGGGAGAGCTGGGATTGGGGTGCAGGATATCAGGGAGAGCTGGGATTGGGGTGCAGGATATCAGGGAGAGCAGGGATTGCGGGTGCAGGATATCAGGGAGAGCTGGGATTGGGGGTGCAGGATATCAGGGAGAGCTGGGATTGGGGTGCAGGATAGCAGGGAAAGCTGGGATTGGGGGTGCAGGATATCAGGGAGAGCTGGGATTGGGGGTGCAGGATATCAGGGAGAGCTGGGATTGGGGGTGCAGGATATCGGGGAGAGCTGGGATTGGGGTGTAGGATATTAGGGAGAGCTGGGATTGGGGTGCAGGATAGCAGGGAGAGCAAGGATTGGGGTGCAGGATATCAGGAGAGCTGGGATTGGGGGCGCAGGAAATCAGGTAGAGCTGGGATTGGGGGCGCAGGAAATCAGGGATAGCTGGGATTGGGGTGCAGGATATCAGGGAGAGCTGGGATTGGGGGTGCAGGAAATCAGGGACAGCTGGGATTGGGGGTGCAGGATATCAGGGAGAGCTGGGATTGGGGTGCAGGATATCAGGGAGAGCTGGGATTGGGGTGCAGGATATCAGGGAGAGCTGGGATTGGGGTGCAGGATATCAGGGAGAGCTGGGATTGGGGGTGCAGGATATCAGGGAGAGCTGGGATTGGGGGTGCAGGATATCAGGAAGAGCTGGGATTGGGGTGCAGGATATCAGGGAGAGCTGGGATTGGGGGTGCAGGATATCAGGGACAGCTGGGACTGGGGTGCAGGATAGCAGGGAGAGCATGGATTGGGGGTGCAGGATATCAGGGAGAGCTGGGATTGGGGTGCAGGATATCAGGGAGAGCTGGGATTGGGGGTGCAGGATATCAGGGAGAGCATGGATTGGGGGTGCAGGATATCAGGGACAGCTGGGATTGGGGATGCAGGATATCAGGGAGAGCATGGATTGGGGTGCAGGATATCAGGGAGAGCAGGGATTGGGGGTGCAGGATAGCAGGGAGAGCATGGATTGGGGTGCAGGATATCAGGGACAGCTGGGATTGGGTGCAGGATATCAGGGAGAGCTGGGATTGGGGGTGCAGGATATCAGGGAGAGCTGGGATTGGGGTGCAGGATATCAGGGAGAGCTGGGATTGGGGGTGCAGGATATCAGGGAGAGCTGGGATTGGGGGTGCAGGATATCAGTGAGAATTGGGATGGGGGGTGCAGGATATCAGGAGAGCTGGGATTGGAGTGCAGGATATCAGTGAGAGCTGGGATTGGGGGTGCAGGATATCAGGGAGAGCAGGGATTGGGGTGCAGGATATCAGGAGAGCATGGATTGGGGTGCATGATATCAGGGAGAGCTGGGATTGGGGTGCAGGATATCAGGGAGAGCTGGGATTGGGGTGCAGGATATCAGGGAGAGCTGGGACTGGGGTGCAGGATATCAGGGAGAATTGGGATTGGGGGTGCAGGATATCAGGGAGAGCTGGGATTGGGGTGCAGGATATCAGGGAGAGCTGGGATTGTGGGTGCAGGATATCAGGGAGAGCTGGGATTGGGGGTGCAGGATATCAGGGAGAATTGGGATTGGGGGGTGCAGGATATCAGGGAGAGCTGGGATTGTGGGGTGCATGATATCACTGAGAGCTGGGATTGGGGGTGCAGGATATCAGGGAGAGCTGGGATTGGGGTGCAGGATATCAGGGAGAGCTGGGATTGTGGGTGCAGGATATCAGGGAGAGCTGGGATTGGGGGTGCAGGATATTAGTGAGAATTGGGATTGGGGGGTGCAGGATATCAGGGAGAGCTGGGATTGGGGGTGCAGGATATCAGGGAGAGCTGGGATTGGGGGTGCAGGATATCAGGAGAGCTGGGATTGGGGGTGCAGGATATCAGGGAGAGCTGGGATTGGGGGTGCAGGATATCAGGGAGAGTTGGGATTGGGGTGCAGGATATCAGGGAGAGCTGGGATTGGGGGTGCAGGATATCAGTGAGAATTGGGATTGGGGGGTGCATGATATCAGGGAGAGCTGGGATTGGGGGTGCAGGATATCAGGGAGAGCTGGGATTGTGGGTGCAGGATATCAGGGAGAGCTGGGATTGGGGTGCAGGATATCAGGAGAGCTGGGATTGGGGGTGCAGGATATCAGTGAGAATTGGGATTGGGGGGTGCATGATATCAGGGAGAGCTGGGATTGGGGGTGCAGGATATCAGGGAGAGCTGGGATTGTGGGTGCAGGATATCAGGGAGAGCTGGGATTGGGGGTGCATGATATCAGGAGAGCTGGGATTGGGGGTGCAGGATATCAGGGAGAGCTGGGATTGGGGGTGCAGGATATCAGGGAGAGTTGGGATTGGGGTGCAGGATATCAGGGAGAGCTGGGATTGGGGGTGCAGGATATCAGTGAGAATTGGGATTGGGGGGTGCATGATATCAGGGAGAGCTGGGATTGGGGGTGCAGGATATCAGGGAGAGCTGGGATTGTGGGTGCAGGATATCAGGGAGAGCTGGGATTGGGGGTGCAGGATATCAGGAGAGCATGGATTGGGGTGCAGGATATCAGGGAGAGCTGGGATTGGGGGTGCAGGATATCAGTGAGAGCTGGGATTGGGGGTGCAGGATATCAGGAGAGCAGGGATTGGGGGTGCAGGATAGGGAGAGCTGGGATTGGGGGTGCAGGATATCAAGGAGAGCTGGGATTGTGGGTGCAGGATATCAGGGAGAGCTGGGATTGGGGTGCAGGATATCAGGGAGAGCTGGGATTGTGGGTGCAGTATATCAGGGAGAGCTGGGATTGGGGGTGCAGGATATCAGTGAGAATTGGGATTGGGGGGTGCAGGATATCAGGGAGAGCTGGGATTGGGGGTGCAGGATATCAGGGAGAGCTGGGATTGTGGGTGCAGGATATCAGGGAGAGCTGGGATTGGGGGTGCAGGATATCAGGAGAGCTGGGATTGGGGGTGCAGGATATCAGGGAGAGCTGGGATTGGGGGTGCAGGATATCAGGGAAAGTTGGGATTGGGGTGCAGGATATCAGGAAGAGCTGGGATTGGGGGTGCAGGATATCAGTGAGAATTGGGATTGGGGGGTGCATGATATCAGGGAGAGCTGGGATTGGGGGTGCAGGATATCAGGGAGAGCTGGGATTGTGGGTGCAGGATATCAGGGAGAGCTGGGATTGGGGGTGCAGGATATCAGGAGAGCTGGGATTGGGGGTGCAGGATATCAGTGAGAATTGGGATTGGGGGGTGCATGATATCAGGGAGAGCTGGGATTGGGGGTGCAGGATATCAGGGAGAGCTGGGATTGTGGGTGCAGGATATCAGGGAGAGCTGGGATTGGGGGTGCAGGATATCAGGAGAGCTGGGATTGGGGGTGCAGGATATCAGGGAGAGCTGGGATTGGGGGTGCAGGATATCAGGGAGAGTTGGGATTGGGGTGCAGGATATCAGGGAGAGCTGGGATTGGGGGTGCAGGATATCTGAGAATTGGGATTGGGGGGTGCATGATATCAGGGAGAGCTGGGATTGGGGGTGCAGGATATCAGGGAGAGCTGGGATTGGGGGTGCAGGATATCAGGGAGAGCTGGGATTGGGGGTGCAGGATATCAGGAGAGCATGGATTGGGGTGCAGGATATCAGGGAGAGCTGGGATTGGGGGTGCAGGATATCAGGGAGAGCATGGATTGGGGTGCAGGATATCAGGAGAGCTGGGATTGGGGTGCAGGATATCAGTGAGAATTGGGATTGGGGGGTGCAGGATATCAGGGAGAGCTGGGATTGGGGTGCAGGATATCAGGGAGAGCTGGGATTGGGGGTGCAGGATATCAGGAGAGCTGGGATTGGGGGTGCAGGATATCAGGGAGAGCATGGATTGGGGTGCAGGATATCAGGAGAGCTGGGATTGGGGTGCAGGATATCAGGGAGAGCAGGGATTGGGGTGCAGGATATCAGGTAGAGCATGGATTGGGGTGCAGGATATCAGGAGAGCTGGGATTGGGGGTGCAGGATATCAGGGAGAGCTGGGATTGGGGTGCAGGATATCAGGGAGAGCATGGATTGGGGTGCAGGATATCAGGGTGAGCAGGGATTGGGGTGCAGGATATCAGGGAGAGCTGGGATTGGGGTGCAGGATAGCAGTGAGAGCTGGGATTGGGGTGCAGGATATCAGGGAGAGCAGGGATTGGGGTGCAGGATATCAGGGAGAGCTGGGATTGGGGTGCAGGATATCAGGGAGAGCAGGGATTAGGGTGCAGGATATCAGGGAGAGCAGGGATTGGGGGTGCAGGATATCAGAGAGAGCTGGGATTGGGGTGCAGGATATCAGGGAGAGCTGGGATTGGGGGTGCAGGATATCAGGGAGAGCTGGGATTGTGGGTGCAGGATATCAGGGAGAGCTGGGATTGGGGTGCAGGATATCAGGGAGAGCTGGGATTGTGGGTGCAGGATATCAGGGAAAGCTGGGATTGGGGATGCAGGATATCAGGAGAGCTGGGATTGGGGGTGCAGGATATCAGGGAGAGCATGGATTGGGGTGCAGGATATTAGGGAGACCTGGGATTGGGGTACAGGATATCGGGGAGAGCTGGGATTGGGGTGCAGGATATCAGGGAGAGCATGGATTGGGGTGCAGGATATCAGGGAGAGCATGGATTGGGGTGCAGGATATCAGGAGAGCATGGATTGGGGTGCAGGATATCAGGGAGAGCATGGATTGGGGTACAGGATATCGGGGAGAGCTGGGATTGGGGTGCAGGATATCAGGGAGAGCATGGATTGGGGTGCAGGATATTAGGGAGAGCTGGGATTGGGGTACAGGATATCGGGGAGAGCTGGGATTGGGGTGCAGGATATCAGGGAGAGCTGGGATTGGGGTGCAGGATATCAGGGAGAGCTGGGATTGGGGGTGCAGGATATCAGGTAGAGCTGGGATTGGGGGTGCAGGATATCAGGGAGAGCATGGATTGTGGTGCAGGATATCAGGGAGAGCATGGATTGGGGTGCAGGATATCAGGAGAGCTGGGATTGGGGTGCAGGATATCAGGGAGAGCATGGATTGTGGTGCAGGATATCAGGGAGAGCTGGGATTGGTGGTGCAGGATATTAGGGAGAGCTGGGATTGGGGTGCAGGATATCAGGAGAGCATGGATTGGGGTACAGGATATCAGGGAGAGCGAGGATTGTGGGTGCAGGATATCAGGGAGAGCTGGGATTGGGGGTGCAGGATATCAGGAGAGCTGGGATTGGGGGTGCAGGATATCAGGGAGAGCAGGGATTGGGGGTGCAGGATATCAGGGAGAGCTGGGATTGGGGGTGCAGGATATCAGGGAGAGTTGGGATTGGGGTGCAGGATATCGGAGAGCTGGGATTGGGGGTGCAGGATATCAGTGAGAATTGGGATTGGGGGGTGCAGGATATCAGGGAGAGCTGGGATTGGGGGTGCAGGATATCAGGGAAAGCTGGGATTGGGGGTGCATGATATCAGGAGAGCAGGGATTGGGGGTGCAGGATATCAGGGAGAGCTGGGATTGGGGGTGCAGGATATCAGGGAGAGCTGGGATTGTGGGTGCAGGATATCAGGGAGAGCTGGGATTGGGGGTGCAGGATATAAGTGAGAATTGGGATTGGGGGGTGCAGGATATCAGGAGAGCTGGGATTGGGGTGCAGGATATCAGGGAGAGCTGGGATTGGGGTGCAGGATATCAGGGAGAGCTGGGATTGGGGTGCAGGATATCAGGGAGAGCATGGATTGGGGTGCAGGATATCAGGGAGAGCTGGGATTGGGGTGCAGGATATCAGGGAGAGCATGGATTGGGGTGCAGGATATCAGGAGAGCTGGGATTGGGGTGCAGGATATCAGTGAGAATTGGGATTGGGGGGTGCAGGATATCAGGGAGAGCTGGGATTGGGGTGCAGGATATCAGGGAGAGCTGGGATTGGGGGTGCAGGATATCAGGAGAGCTGGGATTGGGGTGCAGGATATCAGGGAGAGCATGGATTGGGGTGCAGGATATCAGGAGAGCTGGGATTGGGGGTGCAGGATATCAGGGAGAGCTGGGATTGGGGTGCAGGATATCAGGGAGAGCATGGATTGGGGTGCAGGATATCAGGGTGAGCAGGGATTGGGGGTGCAGGATATCAGGGAGAGCTGGGATTGGGGGTGCAGGATAGCAGGGAGAGCTGGGATTGGGGTGCAGGATATCAGGGAGAGCAGGGATTGGGGTGCAGGATATCAGGGAGAGCTGGGATTGGGGTGCAGGATATCAGGGAGAGTAGGGATTAGGGTGCAGGATATCAGGGAGAGCAGGGATTGGGGGTGCAGTATATTAGAGAGAGCTGGGATTGGGGTGCAGGATATCAGGGAGAGCTGGGATTGGGGGTGCATGATATCAGGGAGAGCTGGGATTGTGGGTGCAGGATATCAGGGAGAGCTGGGATTGGGGTGCAGGATATCAGGGAGAGCTGGGATTGTGGGTGCAGGATATCAGGGAAAGCTGGGATTGGGGGTGCAGGATATCAGGAGAGCTGGGATTGGGGGTGCAGGATATCAGGGAGAGCATGGATTGGGGTGCAGGATATTAGGGAGACCTGGGATTGGGGTACATGATATCGGGGAGAGCTGGGATTGGGGTGCAGGATATCAGGGAGAGCATGGATTGGGGTGCAGGATATCAGGGAGAGCATGGATTGGGGTGCAGGATATCAGGAGAGCATGGATTGGGGTGCAGGATATCAGGGAGAGCATGGATTGGGGTACAGGATATCGGGGAGAGCTGGGATTGGGTGCAGGATATCAGGGAGAGCATGGATTGGGGTGCAGGATATTAGGGAGAGCTGGGATTGGGGTACAGGATATCGGGGAGAGCTGGGATTGGGGTGCAGGATATCAGGGAGAGCTGGGATTGGGGTGCAGGATATCAGGGAGAGCTGGGATTGGGGGTGCAGGATATCAGGGAGAGCTGGGATTGGGGGTGCAGGATATCAGGGAGAGCATGGATTGGGGTGCAGGATATCAGGGAGAGCATGGATTGGGGTGCAGGATATCAGGAGAGCTGGGATTGGGGTGCAGGATATCAGGGAGAGCATGGATTGGGGTGCAGGATATCAGGGAGAGCTGGGATTGGTGGTGCAGGATATTAGGGAGAGCTGGGATTGGGGTGCAGGATATCAGGAGAGCATGGATTGGGGTACAGGATATCGGGGAGAGCTGGGATTGGGGTGCAGGATATCAGGGAGAGCATGGATTGGGGTGCAGGATATTAGGGAGAGCTGGGATTGGGGTACAGGATATCGGGGAGAGCTGGGATTGGGGTGCAGGATATCAGGGAGAGCTGGGATTGGGGTGCAGGATATCAGGGAGAGCTGGGATTGGGGGTGCAGGATATCAGGGACAGTTGGGATTGGGGGTGCAGGATAGCAGGGAGAGCATGGATTGGGGTGCAGGATATCAGGGAGAGCATGGATTGGGGTGCAGGATATCAGGAGAGCTGGGATTGGGGTGCAGGATATCATGGAGAGCATGGATTGGGGTGCAGGATATTAGGGAGAGCTGGGATTGGTGGTGCAGGATATTAGGGAGAGCTGGGATTGGGGTGCAGGATATCAGGGAGAGCATGGATTGGGGTGCAGGATATCAGGAGAGCATGGATTGGGGTGCAGGATATCAGGGAGAGCATGGATTGGGGTGCAGGATATCAGGGAGAGCATGGATTGGGGTGCAGGATATCAGGGAGAGCTGGGATTGGTGGTGCAGGATATTAGGGAGAGCTGGGATTGGGGTGCAGGATATCAGGGAGAGCATGGATTGGGGTGCAGGATATCAGGGAGAGCTGGAATTGGGGGTGCAGGATATCAGGAGAGCATGGATTGGGGTGCAGGATATCAGGGAGAGCTGGGATTGGGGGTGCAGGATATCAGGGAGAGCTGGGATTGGGGTGCAGGATATCAGGGAGAGCTGGGATTGGGGTGCAGGATATCAGGAGAGCATGGATTGGGGGTGCAGGATATCAGGGAGAGCTGAGATTGGGGGTGCAGGATATCAGGGAGAGCTGGGATTGGTGGTGCAGGATATTAGGGAGAGCTGGGATTGGGGTGCAGGATATCAGGGAGAGCATGGATTGGGTGCAGGATATCAGGGAGAGCTGGGATTGGGGTGCAGGATATCAGGGAGAGCTGGGATTGGGGTGCAGGATATCAGGAGAGCATGGATTGGGGTGCAGGATATCAGGAGAGCATGGATTGGGGGTGCAGGATAGCAGGGAGAGCAGGGATTGGGGGTGCTGGATATCAGGGAGAGCATGGATTGGGGTGCAGGATATCAGGAGAGCATGGATTGGGGGTGCAGGATATCAGGGAGAGCATGGATTGGGGTGCAGGTTATCAGGAGAGCTGGGATTGGGGTGCAGGATATCAGGAGAGCATGGATTGGGGGTGCAGGATATTAGGGAGAGCTGGAATTGGGGGTGCAGGATATCAGGAGAGCATGGATTGGGGTGCAGGAGAGCAGGGAGAGCAGGGATTGGGGTGCAGGATATCAGGAGAGCATGGATTGGGGGTGCAGGATATCAGGAGAGCTGGGATTGGGGTGCAGGATATCAGGAGAGCATGGATTGGGGTGCAGGATATCAGGAGAGCAGGGATTGGGGTGCAGGATATCAGGAGAGCTGGGATTGGGGTGCAGGATATCAGGGAGAGCTGGGATTGGGGGTGCAGGATATCAGGAGAGCTGGGATTGGGGTGCATGATATCAGGGAGAGCAGGGATTGGGGTGCAGGATATCAGGAGAGCTGGGAATGGGGTGCAGGATATCAGGAGAGCATGGATTGGGGTGCAGGATATCAGTAATGCTGGGATTGGGGTGCAGGATATTAGGGAGAGCTGGGATTGGGGGTGCAGGATATCAGGGAGAGCAGGGATTGGGGTGCAGGATATCAGGTAGAGCTGGGATTGGGGTGTAGGATATCAGGGAGAGCTGGGATTGGGGGTGCAGGATATCAGGGACAGCTGGGATTGGGGGTGCAGGATATTAGGGAGAGCTGGGATTGGGGTGCAGGATATCAGGGAGAGCTGGGATTGGGGGTGCAGGATATCAGGGAGAGCTGGGATTGGGGTGCAGGATATCAGGGAGAGCTGGGATTGGGGTGCAGGATATCAGGAGAGCATGGATTGGGGGTGCAGGAAATCAGGGAGAGCTGGGATTGGGGTGCAGGATATCAGGAGAGCATGGATTGGGGTGCAGGATATCAGGGAGAGCATGGATTGGGGTGCAGGATATTAGGGAGAGCTGGGATTGGGGGTGCAAGATATCAGGAGAGCTGGGATTGGGGTGCAGGATATCAGGAGAGTATGGATTGGGGTGCAGGATATCAGGGAGAGCTGGGATTGGGGTGCAGGATATCAGGAGAGCTGGGATTGGGGGTGCAGGATATCAGGAGAGCTGGGATTGGGGTGCAGGATATCAGGAGAGTATGGATTGGGGTGCAGGATAGCAGGGAGAGCTGGGATTGGGGTGCAGGATATCAGGAGAGCTGGGATTGGGGGTGCAGGATATCAGGAGAGCTGGGATTGGGGGTGCAGGATATCAGGAGAGCTGGGATTGGGGTGCAGGATATCAGGGAGAGCATGGATTGGGGTGCAGGATATTAGGGAGAGCTGGCATTGGGGGGTGCAGGATATCAGGAGAGCATGGATTGGGGTGGAGGATATCAGGGAGAGCTGGGATTGAGGGTGCAGGATATCAGGAGAGCATGGATTGGGGTGGAGGATATCAGGGAGAGCTGGGATTGGGGTGCAGGATATCAGGGAGAGCATGGATTGGGGTGCAGGATATTAGGGAGAGCTGGGATTGGGGGGTGCAGGATATCAGGAGAGCATGGATTGGGGTGCAGGATATCAGGGAGAGCTGGGATTGGGGGTGCAGGATATCAGGGAGAGCTGGGATTGGGGTGCAGGATATCAGGGAGAGCATGGATTGGGGTGCAGGATATTAGGGAGAGCTGGGATTGATGGGTGCAGGATATCAGGAGAGCATGGATTGGGGTGGAGGATATCAGGGAGAGCTGGGATTGGGGGTGCAGGATATCAGGAGAGCATGGATTGGGGGTGCAGGATATCAGGGAGAGCTGGGATTGGGGGTGCAGGATAGCAGGTAGAGCATGGATTGGGGGTGCAGGATATCAGGGAGAGCAGGGATTGGGGGTGCAGGATATCAGGGAGAGCTGGGATTGGGGGTGCAGGATATCAGGGAGAGCTGGGATTGGGGGTGCAGGATATCAGGAGAGCTGGGATTGGGGGTGCAGGATATCAGGAGAGCATGGATTGGGGTGCAGGATATCAGGGAGAGCATGGATTGGGGTGCAGGATATTAGGGAGAGCTGGGATTGGGGGTGCAAGATATCAGGAGAGCTGGGATTGGGGTGCAGGATATCAGGAGAGTATGGATTGGGGTGCAGGATATCAGGGAGAGCTGGGATTGGGGTGCAGGATATCAGGAGAGCTGGGATTGGGGGTGCAGGATATCAGGAGAGCTGGGATTGGGGTGCAGGATATCAGGAGAGTATGGATTGGGGTGCAGGATAGCAGGGAGAGCTGGGATTGGGGTGCAGGATATCAGGAGAGCTGGGATTGGGGGTGCAGGATATCAGGAGAGCTGGGATTGGGGGTGCAGGATATCAGGAGAGCTGGGATTGGGGTGCAGGATATCAGGGAGAGCATGGATTGGGGTGCAGGATATTAGGGAGAGCTGGCATTGGGGGGTGCAGGATATCAGGAGAGCATGGATTGGGGTGGAGGATATCAGGGAGAGCTGGGATTGAGGGTGCAGGATATCAGGAGAGCATGGATTGGGGTGGAGGATATCAGGGAGAGCTGGGATTGGGGTGCAGGATATCAGGGAGAGCATGGATTGGGGTGCAGGATATTAGGGAGAGCTGGGATTGGGGGGTGCAGGATATCAGGAGAGCATGGATTGGGGTGCAGGATATCAGGGAGAGCTGGGATTGGGGGTGCAGGATATCAGGGAGAGCATGGATTGGGGTGCAGGATATTAGGGAGAGCTGGGATTGATGGGTGCAGGATATCAGGAGAGCATGGATTGGGGTGGAGGATATCAGGGAGAGCTGGGATTGGGGGTGCAGGATATCAGGAGAGCATGGATTGGGGGTGCAGGATATCAGGGAGAGCTGGGATTGGGGGTGCAGGATTGCAGGTAGAGCATGGATTGGGGGTGCAGGATATCAGGGAGAGCAGGGATTGGGGGTGCAGGATATCAGGGAGAGCTGGGATTGGGGGTGCAGGATATCAGGGAGAGCTGGGATTGGGGGTGCAGGATATCAGGAGAGCTGGGATTGGGGGTGCAGGATATCAGGGAGAGCAGGGATTGGGGGTGCAGGATATCAGGGAGAGCTGGGATTGGGGGTGCAGGATATCAGGGAGAGTTGGGATTGGGGTGCAGGATATCAGGGAGAGCTGGGATTGGGGGTGCAGGATATCAGTGAGAATTGGGATTGGGGGGTGCAGGATATCAGGGAGAGCTGGGATTGGGGGTGCAGGATATCAGGGAGAGCTGGGATTGGGGGTGCAGGATATCAGGAGAGCAGGGATTGGGGGTGCAGGATATCAGGGAGAGCTGGGATTGGGGGTGCAGGATATCAGGGAGAGCTGGGATTGTGGGTGCAGGATATCAGGGAGAGCTGGGATTGGGGGTGCAGGATATAAGTGAGAATTGGGATTGGGGGGTGCAGGATATAAGGAGAGCTGGGATTGGGGTGCAGGATATCAGGGAGAGCTGGGATTGGGGTGCAGGATATCAGGGAGAGCATGGATTGGGGTGCAGGATATCAGGGAGAGCTGGGATTGGGGTGCAGGATATCAGGGAGAGCTGGGATTGGGGTGCAGGATATCAGGAGAGCTGGGATTGGGGTGCAGGATATCAGTGAGAATTGGGATTGGGGGGTGCAGGATATCAGGGAGAGCTGGGATTGGGGTGCAGGATATCAGGGAGAGCTGGGATTGGGGGTGCAGGATATCAGGAGAGCTGGGATTGGGGGTGCAGGATATCAGGGAGAGCATGGATTGGGGTGCAGGATATCAGGAGAGCTGGGATTGGGGTGCAGGATATCAGGGAGAGCTGGGATTGGGGTGCAGGATATCAGGGAGAGCATGGATTGGGGTGCAGGATATCAGGAGAGCTGGGATTGGGGGTGCAGGATATCAGGGAGAGCTGGGATTGGGGTGCAGGATATCAGGGAGAGCATGGATTGGGGTGCAGGATATCAGGGTGAGCAGGGATTGGGGGTGCAGGATATCAGGGAGAGCTGGGATTGGGGGTGCAGGATAGCAGGGAGAGCTGGGATTGGGGTGCAGGATATCAGGGAGAGCAGGGATTGGGGTGCAGGATATCAGGGAGAGCTGGGATTGGGGTGCAGGATATCAGGGAGAGTAGGGATTAGGGTGCAGGATATCAGGGAGAGCAGGGAATGGGGGTGCAGTATATTAGAGAGAGCTGGGATTGGGGTGCAGGATATCAGGGAGAGCTGGGATTGGGGGTGCATGATATCAGGGAGAGCTGGGATTGTGGGTGCAGGATATCAGGGAGAGCTGGGATTGGGGTGCAGGATATCAGGGAGAGCTGGGATTGTGGGTGCAGGATATCAGGGAAAGCTGGGATTGGGGGTGCAGGATATCAGGAGAGCTGGGATTGGGGGTGCAGGATATCAGGGAGAGCATGGATTGGGGTGCAGGATATTAGGGAGACCTGGGATTGGGGTACATGATATCGGGGAGAGCTGGGATTGGGGTGCAGGATATCAGGGAGAGCATGGATTGGGGTGCAGGATATCAGGGAGAGCATGGATTGGGGTGCAGGATATCAGGAGAGCATGGATTGGGGTGCAGGATATCAGGGAGAGCATGGATTGGGGTACAGGATATCGGGGAGAGCTGGGATTGGGTGCAGGATATCAGGGAGAGCATGGATTGGGGTGCAGGATATCAGGGAGAGCATGGATTGGGGTGCAGGATATCAGGAGAGCATGGATTGGGGTGCAGGATATCAGGAGAGCATGGATTGGGGGGTGCAGGATATCAGGGAGAGCTGGGATTGGGGTGCAGGATATCAGGAGAGCATGGATCGGGGGGTGCAGGATATCAGGAGAGCATGGATTGGGGTGCAGGATATCAGGGAGAGCATGGATTGGGGTGCAGGATATTAGGGAGAGCTGGGATTGGGGTACAGGATATCGGGGAGAGCTGGGATTGGGGTGCAGGATATCAGGGAGTGCTGGGATTGGGGTGCAGGATATCAGGGAGAGCTGGGATTGGGGGTGCAGGATATCAGGGACAGTTGGGATTGGGGGTGCAGGATAGCAGGGAGAGCATGGATTGGGGTGCAGGATATCAGGGAGAGCATGGATTGGGGTGCAGGATATCAGGAGAGCTGGGATTTGGGTGCAGGATATCAGGAGAGTATGGATTGGGGTGCAGGATATCAGGGAGAGCTGGGATTGGGGTGCAGGATATCAGGAGAGCTGGGATTGGGGGTGCAGGATATCAGGAGAGCTGGGATTGGGGTGCAGGATATCAGGAGAGCATGGATTGGGGTGCAGGATAGCAGGGAGAGCAGGGATTGGGGTGCAGGATATCAGGAGAGCATGGATTGGGGGTGCAGGATATCAGGAGAGCTGGGATTGGGGTGCAGGATATCAGGAGAGCATGGATTGGGGTGCAGGATATCAGGAGAGCAGGGATTGGGGTGCAGGATATCAGGAGAGCTGGGATTGGGGTGCAGGATATCAGGGAGAGCTGGGATTGGGGGTGCAGGATATCAGGAGAGCTGGGATTGGGGTGCAGGATATCAGGGAGAGCAGGGATTGGGGTGCAGGATATCAGGAGAGCTGGGATTGGGGTGCAGGATATCAGGAGAGCATGGATTGGGGTGCAGGATATCAGGAGAGCAGGGATTGGGGTGCAGGATATCAGGAATGCTGGGATTGGGGTGCAGGATATTAGGGAGAGCTGGGATTGGGGGTGCAGGATATCAGGGAGAGCAGGGATTGGGGTGCAGGATATCAGGTAGAGCTGGGATTGGGGTGCAGGATATCAGGGAGAGCTGGGATTGGGGGTGCAGGATATCAGGGACAGCTGGGATTGGGGGTGCAGGATATTAGGGAGAGCTGGGATTGGGGTGCAGGATATCAGGGAGAGCTGGGATTGGGGGTGCAGGATATCAGGGAGAGCTGGGATTGGGGTGCAGGATATCAGGGAGAGCTGGGATTGGGGTGCAGGATATCAGGAGAGCATGGATTGGGGGTGCAGGATATCAGGGAGAGCTGGGATTGGGGTGCAGGATATCAGGAGAGCATGGATTGGGGTGCAGGATATCAGGGAGAGCATGGATTGGGGTGCAGGATATTAGGGAGAGCTGGGATTGGGGGTGCAGGATATCAGGAGAGCTGGGATTGGGGTGCAGGATATCAGGAGAGTATGGATTGGGGTGCAGGATATCAGGGAGAGCTGGGATTGGGGTGCAGGATATCAGGAGAGCTGGGATTGGGGGTGCAGGATATCAGGAGAGCTGGGATTGGGGTGCAGGATATCAGGAGAGTATGGATTGGGGTGCAGGATATCAGGGAGAGCTGGGATTGGGGTGCAGGATATCAGGAGAGCTGGGATTGGGGGTGCAGGATATCAGGAGAGCTGGGATTGGGGGTGCAGGATATCAGGAGAGCTGGGATTGGGGTGCAGGATATCAGGGAGAGCATGGATTGGGGTGCAGGATATTAGGGAGAGCTGGCATTGGGGGGTGCAGGATATCAGGAGAGCATGGATTGGGGTGGAGGATATCAGGGAGAGCTGGGATTGAGGGTGCAGGATATCAGGAGAGCATGGATTGGGGTGGAGGATATCAGGGAGAGCTGGGATTGGGGTGCAGGATATCAGGGAGAGCATGGATTGGGGTGCAGGATATTAGGGAGAGCTGGGATTGGGGGGTGCAGGATATCAAGAGAGCATGGATTGGGGTGCAGGATATCAGGGAGAGCTGGGATTGGGGGTGCAGGATATCAGGGAGAGCTGGGATTGGGGTGCAGGATATCAGGGAGAGCATGGATTGGGGTGCAGGATATTAGGGAGAGCTGGGATTGATGGATGCAGGATATCAGGAGAGCATGGATTGGGGTGGAGGATATCAGGGAGAGCTGGGATTGGGGGTGCAGGATATCAGGAGAGCATGGATTGGGGGTGCAGGATATCAGGGAGAGCTGGGATTGGGGGTGCAGGATAGCAGGTAGAGCATGGATTGGGGGTGCAGGATATCAGGGAGAGCAGGGATTGGGGGTGCAGGATATCAGGGAGAGCTGGGATTGGGGGTGCAGGATATCAGGGAGAGCTGGGATTGGGGGTGCAGGATATCAGGAGAGCTGGGATTGGGGGTGCAGGATATCAGGGAGAGCAGGGATTGGGGGTGCAGGATATCAGGGAGAGTTGGGATTGGGGTGCAGGATATCAGGGAGAGTTGGGATTGGGGTGCAGGATATCAGGGAGAGCTGGGATTGGGGGTGCAGGATATCAGTGAGAATTGGGATTGGGGGGTGCAGGATATCAGGGAGAGCTGGGATTGGGGGTGCAGGATATCAGGGAGAGCTGGGATTGGGGGTGCAGGATATCAGGAGAGCAGGGATTGGGGGTGCAGGATATCAGGGAGAGCTGGGATTGGGGGTGCAGGATATCAGGGAGAGCTGGGATTGTGGGTGCAGGATATCGGAGAGCTGGGATTGGGGGTGCAGGATATAAGTGAGAATTGGGATTGGGGGGTGCAGGATATCAGGAGAGCTGGGATTGGGGTGCAGGATATCAGGGAGAGCTGGGATTGGGGTGCAGGATATCAGGGAGAGCATGGATTGGGGTGCAGGATATCAGGGAGAGCTGGGATTGGGGTGCAGGATATCATGGAGAGCATGGATTGGGGTGCAGGATATCAGGAGAGCTGGGATTGGGGTGCAGGATATCAGTGAGAATTGGGATTGGGGGGTGCAGGATATCAGGGAGAGCTGGGATTGGGGTGCAGGATATCAGGGAGAGCTGGGATTGGGGGTGCAGGATATCAGGAGAGCTGGGATTGGGGGTGCAGGATATCAGGGAGAGCATGGATTGGGGTGCAGGATATCAGGAGAGCTGGGATTGGGGTGCAGGATATCAGGGAGAGCTGGGATTGGGGTGCAGGATATCAGGGAGAGCATGGATTGGGGTGCAGGATATCAGGAGAGCTGGGATTGTGGGTGCAGGATATCAGGGAGAGCTGGGATTGGGGTGCAGGATATCAGGGAGAGCTGGGATTGGGGGTGCAGGATATCAGGAGAGCTGGGATTGGGGGTGCAGGATATCAGGGAGAGCATGGATTGGGGTGCAGGATATTAGGGAGACCTGGGATTGGGGTACATGATATCGGGGAGAGCTGGGATTGGGGTGCAGGATATCAGGGAGAGCTGGGATTGGGGGTGCAGGATATCAGGAGAGCTGGGATTGGGGGTGCAGGATATCAGGGAGAGCATGGATTGGGGTGCAGGATATCAGGAGAGCTGGGATTGGGGTGCAGGATATCAGGGAGAGCTGGGATTGGGGTGCAGGATATCAGGGAGAGCATGGATTGGGGTGCAGGATATCAGGAGAGCTGGGATTGTGGGTGCAGGATATCAGGGAGAGCTGGGATTGGGGTGCAGGATATCAGGGAGAGCAGGGATTGGGGGTGCAGGATATCAGGAGAGCTGGGATTGGGGGTGCAGGATATCAGGGAGAGCTGGGATTGGGGGTGCAGGATATTAGGGAGACCTGGGATTGGGGTACATGATATCGGGGAGAGCTGGGATTGGGGGTGCAGGATATCAGGGAGAGCTGGGATTGGGGTGCAGGATATCAGGGAGAGCATGGATTGGGGTGCAGGATATCAGGGAGAGCATGGATTGGGGTGCAGGATATCAGGAGAGCATGGATTGGGGTGCAGGATATCAGGGAGAGCATGGATTGGGGTGCAGGATATCAGGAGAGCATGGATTGGGGTGCAGGATATCAGGAGAGCATGGATTGGGGGGTGCAGGATATCAGGGAGAGCTGGGATTGGGGGGTGCAGGATATCAGGGAGAGCTGGAATTGGGGTGCAGGATATCAGGAGAGCATGGATTGGGGTGCAGGATATCAGGAGAGCATGGATTGGGGTGCAGGATATCAGGGAGAGCATGGATTGGGGGGTGCAGGATATCAGGAGAGCTGGGATTGGGGTGCGTGGTAGTGCATTCCACAGAGTGTGGGAAGCCCGGATAAAGGGGGTCATTCCGAGTTGATCGCTAGCTGCCGTTGTTGGCTGTGCAGCGATCAGTGTAAAAAATGGCTGATCTGCACAGGTGTAGGCACCGCAATACGTACGCGCGTCGTGCGGGTACAAGGTCCATTGTGGTTTTGCACAGGTTCTAGTGAAGATTCCAATCGCACTGACGGCCGCAAGGTGATTGACAGAAAGAAGGCGTTTCTGAGTGTCAACTGACCGTTTTCAGGGAGTGCTTAGAAAAACACAGGCGTGTCGGTGAAAACGCAGGCATAGCTGGGCGTTCGCTGGGCGGGTGTGTGCGTCAAAAGCTGTCCCTCCGTCGTTAGAATCAACGCACACGTAGAGTAAGTCCAGGGCTCGTCTTGTTTTGCACAAAAATATTTTGCAGCTGCTCTGCTGCACAAGCGTTCGCACTTCTGCAAAGCGAAAATACACTCCCTTGTGGGCGGCGGCATAGCGTTTTCATGGCTGCTAAAAACTGCTAGCGAGCGATCAACTCGGAATTATCCCCAAAGTCCTGTAATTTTGAGTGTGAACAAGTAATGAGTGTGGATGAGAGACGCAGATCTTGTGCAGAGCGGAGAGGTCGGGTTGGGAGATATTATGAGATGAGAGAAGAGATGTATGTTGGTGCAGTTTGGTTAATGACCTTGTGTGTGAGTAACAGTATTTTATATTGAACACGGTAGAATACCGGTAACCAATGGAGGGACTGACAGAGCGGATCTGCAGACGATGAACGTCTAGCAAGGAAGATTAGCCTCGCAGCTGCACTCAGAATGGATTGTAGTGGTGAGAGACTATGTTTCGGAAGACCGGTCAGGAGACTATGGGCCTAATTCAGACCTGGGGGGTCATTCCGAGTTGTTCGCTCGCTAGCTGTGTTTAGTAGCCGTGCAAACGCGTAGTCGCCGCCTATAGGGGAGTGTATTTTCGCTTTGCAAGTGTGCAAACGCCTGTGCAGCCGAGCGGTACAACTACATTTTGTTCAGTTTCTGAGTTGCCCAGGACTTACTCAGCCGCTGCGATCACTTCAGCCTGTCCGGGGCCGGAATTGACGTCAGACACCCGCCCAGCAAACGCTTGGACACTCCTCAGTTTTTCCAAACACTCCCAGAAAACGGTCAGTTGACACCCACAAACGCCTTCTTCCTGTCAATCTCCTTGCGATCGGCTGTGCAAATGGATTGTTCGTTAAATCCATCGCTCAGCAACGATCTGCTTTGCACCCGTACGACGCGCCTGCGCATTGCGGTGCATACGCATGCGCAGTTCTGACCTGATCGCTGCGCTGCAAAAAATGGCAGCGAGCGATCAACTTGGAATGACCCCCCTGATCGTAGCAGCAAATTTGTTAGCAGTTGGGCAAAACCATGTGCACTGCAGGGGGGGCAGATGTAACATGTGCAGAGAGAGTTTGGTTTGGGTGGGTTATATTGTTTCTGTGCAGGGTAAATACTGGCTGCTTTATTTTTACACTGCAATTTGGATTTCAGTTTGAACACACCCCACCCACATCTACCTCTCTCTGCACATTTTACATCTGCCCCACCTGCAGTGCACATGGTTTTGCCCAACTGCTAACAAAGTTGCTGCTACGATCAGGTCTGAATTAGGCCCTATTACAATAATCAATGCGGGAGATGAGAGCGTGGATTAGAGTGTTGCTGTGTCTTGTGTAAGATACGGTCGTATTCTGGATGTTTCTTAGATGTATGTAACAGGACTGTGAGACAGAGTGAATGTGGGGATAAAGGACAGATCAGAGTCAGGGATGACACCTAGGCAGCGAGCTTGTGGGGTAGGGGTGATTGCTGAGTTATCAGCAGTGATAGAGATATCAGGTTGGTACCTACTATTGGCCGGTGGAAATATAATTAATTCTGTCTTTGAAATATTAAGTTTGAGGTGGCGAGATGTCATCCAGGATGAGATGGCAGAAAGGCATTCAGTGACACGGCCCAATACAGATGGTGACAAATCAGGGGAGGATAGGTAGATTTGAGTATCATCCGCATACAGATGGTGCTGAAATCCGAAAGAGTTGATTAGTTTCCCAAGAGATGAGGTATAGATAGAGAAAAGCAGAGGACCCAAGTCAGAGCCTTGCGGTAATCCAACTGATAGAGGTAGCGAAGGAGAGGTGGAATCAGAGAAACGAACACTGAAGGAGCGATTAGATAGGTAGGATGAGAACCAAGAAAGGGATGTGTCCTGAAGACCTAGGGATTGTAGTGTTTGCATGAGAAGAGAGTGGTCACAGTGTCACATGCAGCCAGTGTCGGACTGGGACATGAAGGGCCCACTGGGTAAATTCAGTTGTAGGTGGCCCATGCTTAGAGGCTTGGCTAACCATTAGCGCTTGGTCTGGGCCCCTTGATAAATATATAAATATAATAAATACTGCTAGTCTGTGCATGATAATGTACCATATTAATAAGAGCACTGTAGAGAATACACCACAGTCCTGTGCAGTATTATGTATAATTCAATTGCACAATCTGGAACCTGATCCCTAGAGGAAGGAGTGAACCCCATGCAGTAGGGCCCACTGGGGGTTTCCCCTATACCCCTGTGGGCCAGTCCGATCCTGCATGCAGCAGAGAGATCAAGGAGAATAAGTAGAGAGTAATGTCCTTTAGATTTAGCAGTGACCAGATCATTCACTACTTTAGTCAGTGCTGTCTCTGTGGAGTGTTGAGCATGAAATCCTGACTGAAGTGGGTCCAGTAGGCTGTGTGAGTTAAGAAAGTGTGTGAGGCGAGTGTAGGCAAGACTCTCAAGTAGCTTGGAGAGACATGGGAGCTGAGAGATGGGACGGTAGTAAGTTTGAGAGAGTGTTGGGGTCAGAGTTTTTTTTATTTTTTATTTTTTATTCAGAATGGGAGTAATCAGTGCATGCTTGTACAGAGAAGGAAATATACCAGTAGAGAGAGAGAGATTACAAATGTTACTTAAGGTGGGGATGAGCACAGGAGACAAAGATTTACTTATTTGTGAGGGTATAGGATCAAGAGGAGAGGTAGTGGAGTAGGAGGATGAGAAGAATGCAGATACTTCATCTTCACTTGTGGGATCAAATGAAGAGAGAGTGCCAGAGGGTTCAGGTAGAGAATTGAGTTAGAGCATAGCATTTCATCCCGCATCTTATCAATCTTATCCTTGAAGTAGGAAGCAAGTTCTTGTGCATGGATAGTAGCTAGTGGGGGAGGAGAGGGAGGGTAAAGAAGTGATTTAAATGTATTAAAAAGTCACTTGGGGTTGGTGGCATGAGAAGAGATGAGAGATTGGAACTATGTTGGGCAGTGTCCAGGGCCTGGCGATGGGAGTGGTAGGTGGTCTTATATGGGAGAAAGTCATTTGGATTCTGAGATTTACGCCACTGACGTTCTACTTTACGTGACAGTTTTTGTATGTGTCTTGTTGATTTAGAGCGCCACGGATGGCATCTAAGCCTACGTGGAGTGTGATGGGTAGCTGGAGTCACTTCATCAAGGGCACTCTCTAGGGTCTGGTGCAGGTGTGATACAGCAGTGTCAGGTGTGGTAAATGTAGAGATTGGTGAGAGCAGGTGTTGCAGAGAGGTGGAAAGTTGTTGAAAATTTATATTGTTAGTATTCTGCGGGTTAGAGGAGGCTTGCTAGGTTTCAGTGTCATAGAGTTTGGAGTAATGGAAGTGATTGAGAAGGTGATCAGGTTGTGATCTGAGAGAGGGAAAGGAGTGTTAATGGATTCAGAAACAGCATAGTCTGGTGAATACAAGATCAAGGCAGTGGCCTCCTGGTGAGTAGAGGAGTCAGACCATTGGGCGAGGCCAAGAGAGGAGGTTAGAGAGAGGAGTTTGGAGGCATGAACAGATTGTGGTTGTTGAAGTACTTGTAGAGAAGTAAGTGTAAATCTCATGAGTGTTTAGAAGAGGGGAGTGGATGATGGAAACTGTAATGTGCACAGAGGGGTGATGGGACCGGAGACCCTGGCAGCCACATAGTTAATGGCGGCCACGGCACGTAAGGGGTTAACCCTTAAGTGCCCAGCACCATTTTAAGGACAACTGGTGCTAGACACCATATGTGAAATATACTTACGGCGCTGGGCGCAGACTGTTTAAAAATCTGTTCAATGATGTGTTTTGGCATGTCATATGTAGTGCTCTGTGCACAATTGTAGGATTGCATGATGAAATGTATTTATATTTAAGATGTGGTCACCTGTATTTTAAAGGGAAAAATGCACTTACTACTGTATATCTGTCTAAATAAGGATCCCCTATCTCCTGTGACTAGGAGATGACAAGCTAATTGCCCTCTCCTAGCAGATCTGGTGACAAAACCTTTTGAGGTTGGGCAGTGCACAGCAGGTAATGGCTGGGAGTGTGAGTTCCTCAGGGAAAGATGTTAATCACAGTAGGTTTCCTTATTACATATGTAAAGTGGTATGGATTGGTATGGGTTTGGAACCTGTATTTATTTATGTAGCTGGTTTGATTGATATACGACTCCTGAATGGTATATACAGGAAGGAAGAACATGGGGAATCCAATACAAACCGTACTTTGAAGCTATGTGATAAATAGTGAATGTTAAACTGCCAGGTGGGAAAGGATGGAGTTTAAATGACACCAAACTTTGTGTGTGACAGGAAGGAGGAAATTGCTTCATGCACTTTTATCCTTTTAAAATGTAATTTATTTATCTTTAAGTTATCCTGATTGGATGGAAAGGACTCAGGGGGAAACGACTCCTTCAGATGCAGTGTGGTTTTACTGTATAAAAAGAGGAGGCCTGTGAGCTCCAGAGTGTATTATACCAGTTTCATTCTGCTGTAACATCTTGCTGTATTGCTGTTGCCCCTAGCAATAGGGAAGAGTCTTTTTGAAGGCTATTTGTGCAAATAAACATCTTCTGCCTCAAGAAAACCGATTCATCTTGTGACCTGCAGAGCTAGGCCAAAGCTAGCTCCGTTTTCCGGCTGTCCGGGGTGTGACCAGCGTCTCCCAAGTTCCGCCTTCCGCCAGCTACCAGTAGAGGCCTAGTCAAGCGACTAGTGGGGATTCGTCAGCACCACACAGGTGTGGTAAGACAGTGTGTCGACGTATACAGAGCAGAACTGTGGTTCCAGATGCCACGGCAGGTTAGGAGTTTGGTGTTGGCAACGTAGTACTGCCCACTGCGCAGTGGGTGGAGTCAGTAAGAGGTGGTTACTGACGGTAAGCGGGAATCCCCTATGTGGTCAGGTCCCGTGTGACCTAAAACTCCATTCTGTGTACTGAAGACGCGAAAGCGGTGAGGGCTTTCGTACGGAACCGTCCGGTCACAGGTGAGTTGCAGGGTGAATGTAGAATGCGTTAAATTTGGTGAGAATTCCATGAAATGAAATAAGAAACAGTAGTTTGGTGGACATTCTGTGATAGTTTGTGAGTTCATTTTGGGTTATGTGGTATAGGAATAATTTGTTTAAATTTAAAATGACCTTTCCTTGATGTTGCTCAATGTTTGTTAAACTATTTTTTTTTATCCGTTCAGACAGCGCACTTCGTTAATCCCACGCTAGCTGCCCCCTTGACTGAATCTAAAGGAATACTGACTCTGATTAAGAACAGGCCTACCTCTGAACATTTGCTCACCTGATTGAAATGCTAATTGATCAAAGAACATAAGATTGCACTAGGTGGGTAAACAGGCAACAGCCTACTCCAAACTGATCCACAATACATTCCACCATACACATAGGTAATGACAAGAAACGCGTTATAGCAGATGAAAAGCATAAGACTTGATGTAGATTGCAAGCAGCGTGTGGGTTAATCTGAGACTTGTAGTGCAATAGAAATGATTTCACCAGATGAGACGCTTGATACTTGGAGGATGTGATGGTGAATAATGTCCTCTTATGTCTCGCAGCTCCCACTGGACGATGGCGGTGTCTGACAATCTCGCATGTCTCCTTCCCCGATGTCGTCTTCAGCAGCTGGCTCGTGATTGGCTGGCTGAGGATGCTCCGTGGCTGGACATAGCTGGCTGGGCAGCGTGTCGCAGTGGGCAGGAGTACCAGGAGGCGACGTTACTGTGCAAGTCTGCGGGGGTCCTGGCGGGGTCCCCTTTCTTTCAGGCTGTTTGTGAAGAAGTGGGGTGCAGCGTGCACTGGGATCACCACGAGGGGGAATGGCTGGAGCCGGTGGAAAGGGTGGCCACGGTCAGAGGTGAAATTCTTCATGTTACTCGTATGTGCCGTCATTAATATTACATGTGTGTGCCGTCATTAATATTACATGTGTGTGTGCCGTCATTAATATTACATGTGTGTGTGCCGTCATTAATATTACATGTGTGTGCCGTCAGTAATACATACTTGCCTACCTGCCCCTCTCCATGAGGGAGAAAATGCTCTGTTCCTGGACTTTCCTGGTAATGTATGATTGCCATCACCTGTGGTGAAACACCTTTCTTATCAATTACCCAGCTCACCACAGGTGATGGCAATCATACATTACCAGGAAAGTCCAGGAACAGAGCATTTTCTCCCTCATGGAGAGGGGCAGGTAGGCAAGTATGACACAGTAATATTACATGTGTGTGTGCCGTCAGTAATATTACATGTGTGTGTGCCGTCAGTAATATTACATGTGTGTGTGCTGTTAGTAATATCACATGTGTGTGCCGTCAGTGATATTACATGTGTGTGTGCCGTCAGTAATATTACATGTGTGTGCCGTCAGTAATATTACATGTGTGTGTGCCGTCAGTAATATTACATGTGTGTGTGCCGTCAGTGATATTACATGTGTGTGTGCCGTCAGTAATATTACATGTGTGTGTGCCGTCAGTAATATTACATGTGTGTGTCCTGTCAGTAATATTACATGTGTGTGCCGTCAGTAATATTACATGTGTGTGTGCCGTCAGTAATATTACATGTGTGTGTCCTGTTAGTAATATTACATGTGTGTGCCGTCAGTAATATTACATGTGTGTGTGATGTTAGTAATATTACATGTGTGTGCCGTCAGTAATATTACATGTGTGTGTGCTGTCAGTAATATTACATGTGTGTGTGCCGTCAGTAATATTACATGTGTGTGTGCTGTCAGTAATATTACATGTGTGTGTGCCGTCAGTAATATTACATGTGTGTGTTGTCAGTAATATTACATGTGTGTGCTGTCAGTAATATTACATGTGTGTGTGCCGTCAGAAATATTACATGAGCGTGTGCCGTTAGTAATATTACATGTGTATCCTGTCAGTAATATTACATGAGCGTGTGCCGTTAGTAATATTACATGTGTATCCTGTCAGTAATATTACATGTGTGTGTGCCGTCAGTAATATTACATGTGTGTGTGCCGTCAGTGATATTACATGTGTGTGTGCCGTCAGTAATATTACATGTGTGTGTGCCGTCAGTAATATTACATGTGTGTGTCCTGTCAGTAATATTACATGTGTGTGCCGTCAGTAATATTACATGTGTGTGTGCCGTCAGTAATATTACATGTGTGTGTCCTGTTAGTAATATTACATGTGTGTGCCGTCAGTAATATTACATGTGTGTGTGTGATGTTAGTAATATTACATGTGTGTGCCGTCAGTAATATTACATGTGTGTGTGCTGTCAGTAATATTACATGTGTGTGTGCCATCAGTAATATTACATGTGTGTGTGCTGTCAGTAATATTACATGTGTGTGTGCCGTCAGTAATATTACATGTGTGTGTTGTCAGTAATATTACATGTGTGTGCTGTCAGTAATATTACATGTGTGTGTGCCGTCAGAAATATTACATGTGTGTGCCGTCAGTAATATTACATGTGTGTGTGCTGTCAGTAATATTACATGTGTGTGTGCTGTCAGTAATATTACATGTGTGTGTGCCGTCAGTAATATTACATGTGTGTGCTGTCAGTAATATTACATGTGTGTGTGCTGTCAGTAATATTACATGTGTGTGTGCCGTCAGTAATATTACATGTGTGTGTTGTCAGTAATATTACATGTGTGTGCTGTCAGTAATATTACATGTGTGTGTGTGCTGTCAGTAATATTACATGTGTGTGTGCCGTCAGAAATATTACATGAGCGTGTGCCGTTAGTAATATTACATGTGTATCCTGTCAGTAATATTACATGTATGTGTGCTGTCAGTAATATGGTATAGAAACTACCAATCGCCTTTTTACGTAACGCCAACTGCTCCCACATAGAGATAGAAAAATGTCTTTTAATCATTGGTCAGATAGTCACATTTCATTGACTAGGATCAGATATTTCCATTTCCGGCAAACCTGTGCCCAGTGGGATCCCGATGTTACCTTCCGTCTTTGTTACCAGCAGCATGTAGTGGAATCCCAGTAGTTTGGTCTTTGTGTCTGTGGTTGCTAGGCAACTATACACCACCCTGCCTTCCTCAGCTGATCGGGATTCCTCTGCAGCTGATACATTAACCTGGCTCCTCACTGCCCATCACTCACAGCTGATTGGCAGCACTGGCAAACCGCTCAGCAGCTCAGCACACATCTCTCCCCCCGCTCAGCACACCGCGGGGGGGACACGGGGAGCATGCAGGTCAATCTAGCACTGGCGATAGTGACGCGCTGGACTACCACCACCTGGGCACACTCCCTGCCCTCACTGCGTCCCATCGTCCTCTGTGTTACTGATGCCACCTCCGCCTGGGCACACTCCCTGCCCTCACTGCGTCCCATAGTCCTCTGTGTTACTGATGCCACCTCCGCCTGGGCACACTCCCTGCCCTCACTGTGTCCCATAGTCCTCTGTGTTACTGATGCCACCTCTGCCTGGGCACACTCCCTGCCCTCACAGCGTCCCATCGTCCTCTGTTACTGATGCCACCTCCGCCTGGGCACACTCCCTGCCCTCACTGCGTCCCATCGTCCTCTGTGTTACTGATGCCACCTCCGCCTGGGCACACTCCCTGCCCTCACTGCGTCCCATAGTCCTCTGTTACTGATGCCACCTCCGCCTGGGCACACTCCCTGCCCTCACTGCGTCCCATCGTCCTCTGTGTTACTGATGCCACCTCCACCTGGGCACACTCCCTGCCCTCACTGCGTCCCATAGTCCTCTGTGTTACTGATGCCACCTCCGCCTGGGCACACTCCCTGCCCTCACTGCGTCCCATAGTCCTCTGTTACTGATGCCACCTCCGCCTGGGCACACTCCCTGCCCTCACTGCGTCCCATCGTCCTCTGTGTTACTGATGCCACCTCCGCCTGGGCACACTCCCTGCCCTCACTGCGTCCCATCGTCCTCTGTGTTACTGATGCCACCTCCGCCTGGGCACACTCCCTGCCCTCACTGCGTCCCATCGTCCTCTGTGTTACTGATGCCACCTCCGCCTGGGCACACTCCCTGCCCTCACTGCGTCCCATAGTCCTCTGTTACTGATGCCACCTCCGCCTGGGCACACTCCCTGCCCTCACTGCGTCCCATCGTCCTCTGTGTTACTGATGCCACCTCCGCCTGGGCACACTTCCTGCCCTCACAGCGTCCCATCGTCCTCTGTGTTACTGATGCCACCTCCGCCTGGGCACACTCCCTGCCCTCACTGCGTCCCATAGTCCTCTGTTACTGATGCCACCTCCGCCTGGGCACACTCCCTGCCCTCACTGCGTCCCATCGTCCTCTGTGTTACTGATGCCACCTCCGCCTGGGCACACTCCCTGCCCTCACTGCGTCCCATAGTCCTCTGTTACTGATGCCACCTCCGCCTGGGCACACTCCCTGCCACTCAGTGCGTCCCATCGTCCTCTGTGTTACTGATGCCACCTCCGCCTGGGCACACTCCCTGCCCTCACTGCGTCCCATAGTCCTCTGTTACTGATGCCACCTCCGCCTGGGCACACTCCCTGCCACTCAGTGCGTCCCATCGTCCTCTGTGTTACTGATGCCACCTCCGCCTGGGCACACTCCCTGCCCTCACTGCGTCCCATAGTCCTCTGTGTTACTGATGCCACCTCCGCCTGGGCACACTCCCTGCCCTCACTGCATCCCATAGTTCTCTGTGTTACTGATGCCACCTCCACCTGGGCACACTCCCTGCCCTCACTGCGTCCCATAGTCCTCTGTGTTACTGATGCCACCTCCGCCTGGGCACACTCCCTGCCCTCACTGCGTCCCATCGTCCTCTGTGTTACTGATGCCACCTCCGCCTGGGCACACTCCCTGCCCTCACTGCATCCCATAGTCCTCTGTTACTGATGCCACCTCCGCCTGGGCACACTCCCTGCCCTCACTGCGTCCCATCGTCCTCTGTGTTACTGATGCCACCTCCGCCTGGGCACACTCCCTGCCCTCACTGCGTCCCATAGTCCTCTGTGTTACTGATGCCACCTCCGCCTGGGCACACTCCCTGCCCTCACTGCGTCCCATCGTCCTCTGTGTTACTGATGCCACCTCCGCCTGGGCACACTCCCTGCCCTCACTGCGTCCCATAGTCCTCTGTGTTACTGATGCCACCTCCGCCTGGGCACACTCCCTGCCCTCACTGCGTCCCATAGTCCTCTGTTACTGATGCCACCTCCGCCTGGGCACACTCCCTGCCCTCACTGTGTCCCATAGTCCTCTGTTACTGATGCCACCTCCACCTGGGCACACTCCCTGCCCTCACTGCGTCCCATCGTCCTCTGTGTTACTGATGCCACCTCCGCCTGGGCACACTCCCTGCCCTCACTGCGTCCCATAGTCCTCTGTTACTGATGCCACCTCCGCCTGGGCACACTCCCTGCCCTCACTGCGTCCCATCGTCCTCTGTGTTACTGATGCCACCTCCGCCTGGGCACACTCCCTGCCCTCACAGCGTCCCATAGTCTTCTGTGTTACTGATGCCACCTCCGCCTGGGCACACTCCCTGCCCTCACTGCGTCCCATAGTTCTCTGTGTTACTGATGCCACCTCCGCCTGGGCACACTCCCTGCCCTCACTGTGTCCCATCGTCCTCTGTGTTACTGATGCCACCTCCACCTGGGCACACTCCCTGCCCTCACTGCGTCCCATAGTTCTCTGTGTTACTGATGCCACCTCCGCCTGGGCACACTCCCTGCCCTCACTGCGTCCCATCTCAGCCACCTCCCCGTTATAGAGCCACATGTTCTCTGTTCCAGGTCGTGTCAGTGATCTCCTCCTGGCGGAGCGCCCGGCTCTCAATGCCTTGTCCCGGGTCAGTGGCATAGCCACAATGGCGAGGCAGGTGTCCGAGCAGGCCAAGGCAGCAGGGTGGCCTGGGAAGGTGACAGGGACCCGGAAGACCACACCTGGATTTCGTCTACCTGAGAAGTACGGCCTGCTGGTGGGCGGAGCCGGAAGCCACCGCTACGGGATGGGCGACCTGGTCATGTTGAAAGATAACCATGTATGGGCAATGGGAGGAGTCCAAGAGGTGAGGAAAGAGCCAGGATGAGTATGTTCAGCACTGGGTGTCTTCATATTCTTCATGGCGTCCTGTGTCCAATACAGAGATTATTATTATTATTATTATTATTGTATACAGGCAGCATATTCCATACACTGGATAATAACAGACACCAGAGCAGTCAGAGGGCCCTGCTCGCACATTACAGTACATGGCGGCATAGCTGGCTGTACGGTGACCGCCCATCCTGCATATAACAGAATCAGCCCAGATTTCAGACTATAATGCTACGTCCACTATTTATTCCATACCAGATGTAGCGTGTTCCGTATAAGATCTGCGGAAAAGTGTTACCGGTCATCTGCCTGGACCCAGAGCTCCCCCTCACACAATCAGTTAGAATAGAATAAAGGGGGGTAATCGGGTAGAATAGAATAGAGGGGGGTAATTGTTGGGTGGAATAGACTAGAGAGGGGTAATCCTGTAGAATAGAATAGAGGGGGGTAATCCGATAGTATAAAATAGAGGGGGGTAATCTGTTACAATAGACTAGAGGGTTATCGGGTAGAATAGAGGGGGAGGGGTAATCGGGTAGAATAGTATAGAGGTGGGTAATCCGTTAGACTAGAACAGGGGGGGTAATCCATTAGAATAGAGGGGGGGGGGGTAATCGGGTAGAATAGAATAGAGGGGGGTAATCCGTTAGAATAGAATAGAGAGGTGTAATCGGGCAGAATAGAATAGAGGGGGGTAATCCGTTAGAATAGAATAGAGGTGGGTAATCCGTTAGAATAGAATAGAGGTGGGTAATCCGTTAGAATAGAATAGAGGGGGGTAATCCGTTAGAATAGAATAGAGGTGGGTAATCCGTTAGAATAGAATAGAGGTGGGTAATCCGTTAGAATAGAATAGAGGTGGGTAATCCGTTAGAATAGAATAGAGGGGGGTAATCCGTTAGAATAGAATAGAGGTGGGTAATCCGTTAGAATAGAATAGAGGGGTGTAATCGGGTAGAATAGAATAGAGGTGTGTAATCGGGTAGAATAGAATAGAGGGGGGTAATCCGTTAGAATAGAATAGAGGTGGGTAATCCGTTAGAATAAAATAGAGGTGGGTAATCCGTTACAATAGAATAGAGGTGGGTAATCCGTTAGAATAGAATAGAGGGGTGTAATCGGGTAGAATAGAATAGAGGGGGGTAATCCGTTAGAATAGAATAGAGGTGGGTAATCCGTTAGAATAGAATAGAGGTGGGTAATCCGTTAGAATAGAATAGAGGTGGGTAATCCGTTAGAATAGAATAGAAGGGGTAATCGGGTAGAATTGAATAGAGGGGGTAATCCGGTAGAATAGAATAGAGGGGGTAATCATCAGGTAGAATAGAGGAGGAGGGGTAATCGGGTAGAATAGAATTGATGGGGGTAATCGGATAGAATAGAGGGGGTAATCGGGTAGAATAGAATAGAGGGGTTAATTGGGCAGAATATAACAGAGGTGGGTAATCAGAATAGAATAAAGGGGGGAAATCCGGTAGAATAGAATAGAGGAGGTAATTCGTTAGAATAGAATAGAGGTGAGTAATCCGTTAGTATAGAATAGAGGGGGGTAATCCGGTAGTAAAGATTAGAGGGGGGTAATCTGTTAGTATAGAATAAAGGAGGTAATCCATTAGAATAGAGGTGGGTAATCCATTAGAATAGAATAGAGGTAGGTAATACGGTAGAATAGAATAGAGTGGGGTAATCCGGTAGTATAGAATAGATGGGGGTAATCTAATAGAATAGAGGTGGGTAATCCGTTAGAATAGAATAAGGGGGGGGGGGGCGGTAATCCAGTAGTATAGAATAGAGGGGGGTAATCTGTTAGAATAGAGGGGGGTAATCCGGTAGTATAGAATAAAGGGGGGCA
Organism: Pseudophryne corroboree; assembly: GCF_028390025.1. Lineage (NCBI taxonomy): Eukaryota > Metazoa > Chordata > Amphibia > Anura > Myobatrachidae > Pseudophryne > Pseudophryne corroboree. The sequence continues at coordinate 514,632,644 of NC_086450.1, read as the reverse complement.
ATCCGGTAGTATAGAATAGAGGGGGGTAATCTGTTAGAATAGAATAGAGGGTAATGTGGTAGAATAGAGGCGGAGGGGTAATCGGGTAGAATAGAATAGAGGGGGTAATTGGGCAGAATAGAACATAGGTGGGTAATCAGAATAAAATAAAGGAGGGTAATCAGGTAGAATAGAATAAAGGGGGATTAACTGTTAGAATAGAATAGAGGTGGATAATCTGCTAAAATAGAATAGAGGGGGGTAATCCGGTAGTATAGAATAGAGGGGGGTAATCTGTTAGTATAGAATAGAGGAGGTAATCCATTAGAATAGAGGTGGGTAATCCATTAGAATAGAATAGAGGTGGGTAATCCGGTAGAATAGAATAGAGGGGGGTAATCCGGTAGTATAGAATAGATGGGGGTAATCTAATAGAATAGAGGTGGGTAATCCGTTAGAATAGAATAGAGGGGGTAATCTGTTTAGAATAGAATAGAGGGGGTAATCGTCAGGTAGAATAGAATAGAGAAGGAGGGGTATTCGGGTAGAATAGAATTGATGGGGGAAAATGGATAGAATAGAGAGGGTAATCCGTTAGAATAGAATAGAGGAGGGTAACTGGGCAGAATAGTATAGAGGGGGGTAATCGGGAAGAATAGAATAGAGGGGGTAATCGTCAGGTAGAATAGAGGAGGAGGGGTAATCGGATAGAATAGAATTGATGGGGGTAATCGGAGAGAATAGAGGGGGTAATCGGGCAGAATAGAATAGAAGGGGGGTAATCAGTTAGAATAGATTAAAGGGAGGTAATCCGGTAGAATAGAATAGAAGGGGGTAAATAGAATAGAGGGGGTAAACCGTTAGAATAGAATAGAGGGGTCTAATCAATTAGAATAGAATAGAGAGGGGTAATCCGTTAGAATAGAATAGAGGAGGTAATCTGTTAGAATAGAATAGAGGGGGGTAATCGGGTAGAATAGAATAGAGGGTGGTAATTCATTAGAATACAATAGAGGGGGGTAATCGGGTAGAATAGAATAGAGGTGGGTAATCCGTTAGAATAGAATAGAGGTGGGTAATCTGTTAAAATAGAATAGAGAGGGTAATCCATTAGAATAGAGGGGGTAATAGGGTAGAATAGAATAGAGGGGGGTAATCTGTTAAAATAGAATAGAGAGGGTAATCCATTAGAATACAGGGGGTAATCCGTTATAATAGAATAGAGGGGTGTAATCGGGAAGAATAGAATAGTGGGGGTAATCCGTTAGAAAAGAATAGAGGAGGAGGGGTAATCAAATAGAATAGAATTGATGGGGGTAATCGGAGAGAATAGAGGGGGTAATCAGTTAGAATAGATTAAAGGGGGGTAATCCGGAAGAATAGAATAGAAGGGGGTAAACAGAATAGAATAGAGGGGGTAAACAGTTAGAATAGAATAGAGGGGTGTAATCCATTAGAATAGAATAGAGGGGGGTAATTCGTTAGAATAGAATAGAGGAGGTAATCCGTTAGAATAGAATAGAGGGGGGTAATTGGGTAGAAGAGAATAGAGGGTGGTAATTCATTAGAATAGAATATAGGGGGGTAATACATTAGAATAGAATAGAGGGTTGTAATCGGGTAGAATAGAATAGTGGGGGGTAATCCGTTAGAATAGAGGTGGGTAATCCATTAGAATAGAATAGAGGGGGAGGGGTAATCGGGTAGAATAGAATAGAGGGGGGTAATCCGTTATAATAAAATAGAGGGGTGTAATCGGGTAGAATAGAATAGTGGGGGGTAATCCGTTAGAATAGAGGTGGGTAATACGTTATAATAGAATAGAGGGGTGTAATCGGGTAGAATAGAATAGTGGGGGGTAATAGAATGGAGGAGGGGAAATCTGGTAGAATAGAATTGATGGGGGTAATCGGATAGAATAGAAGGGGGTAATCCGTTAGAATAGAATAGAGGGAGTAATCTGTTAGAATAGAATAGAGGTGAGTAATCCGTTATAATAGAATAGAGGGGTGTAATCGGGTAGAATAGTGGGGGGTAATCCAATAGAATAGAATAGAGGGGGTAATCGTTGGGTAGAATAGAATAGAGGAGGAGGGGAAATCGGGTAGAATAGAATTGATGGAGGTAATCGGATAGAATAGAGGGGGTAATCCGTTAGAATAGAATAGAGGGGGGTAATCGTTGGGTAGAACAGAATAGAGGAGGAGGGGAAATCGGGTAGAATAGAATTGAGGGGGGTAATCCGTTACAATAGAATAAAGGGGGGTAATCAAGTACAATAGAATAGAGGTGGGTAATCCGTTAGAATAGAATAGAGGGTGTAATCCGTTAGAATAGAATAGAGGGGGTAATCGTTGGGTAGAATAGAATAGAGGAGGAGGGGAAATCGGGTAGAATAGAATTGATGGAGGTAATCGGATAGAATAGAATAGAGGGGGTAATCGTTGGGTAGAATAGAATAGAGGAGGAGGGGAAATCGGGTAGAATAGAATTGATGGAGGTAATCGGATAGAATAGAATAGAGGGGGTAATCGTTGGGTAGAATAGAATAGAGGAGGAGGGGAAATCGGGTAGAATAGAATTGATGGAGGTAATCGGATAGAATAGAATAGAGGGGGTAATCGTTGGGTAGAATAGAATAGAGGAGGAGGGGAAATCGGGTAGAATAGAATTGATGGGGGTAATCCGTTAGAATAGAATGGAGGGGGTAATTACCTGCCCAGCACCTGCTCTTACCCCCATATACACCTGTAGTTTGGAGTACTATGTAACGTGCTCTGGGCACTGACCTCTGACCTGTATACGGTTGACGTCATGGCTGCCTCCTCTCCCTCTAGGCTCTGCATGGTGTGCGCTCTCTCGCTGGCCACACGCTGAAGGTGGAGGTAGAGTGCAGATCCACGGAGGAGGCCCTGGAAGCAGCCGCAGCTGGAGCGGATATTATCATGTTGGATAACTTCACTGCTGAGGTGCTTTCCCATTCATCATGTGTCATTATAATATACACTATACTTGTGTGGGTAGTCAGTGACTAGTGGAGGGTGGTGGATATCTTCTGTTTCAGCATGGTTGTATAACTTCACCTGGGTGATTGAGAAGGTTTTGGCCGTGCTCCGGGTCCTTACTGTGCGTGGCTGGTGGGGTGGGTGGTAATAACTCCTGAATTGTGCATTCTAGCTGAAATTACTGGGATGTGTTTGTAAATGCATTTCACCCCAAGCTGTGGTTTCCTTAGCCGTCCTATGGTAGGTAGTCATGTTATATCACCATGGTCACTCTATGGTAGGTAGACACGTTACATCACCATGGCCACTCTATGGTAAGTAGGCACGTTATATCACCATGGCCATTCTATGGTAGGTAGTCATCTTATATCACCATGGCCACTCTCTGGTAGGTAAGCACGTTATATATCACCATGGCCACTCTGTGGTAGGTAGGCACATTATACCACCAAGGCCACTCTGTGGTAGGTAGACATGTTATATCACCATGGTGGGGCCGTGGTAGGTAGGCATGTTATATCCCCATGGTAACTGTGTGGTAGGTTAGGCACGTTATATCCCCATGGTCACTGTGTGGTAGGTAAGGCATGTTATATCCCCATGGTATGTGGTAGGTAGGCACGTTATATCCTCATGGTCACTGTGTGGTAGGTAGGCACGTTATATCACCATAGTGTTCCCATGGTAGGTAAACATGTTATATCACCATTGTATCTTTGTGGTAGGTTAGACATATTATATAATCGTGTCCACTCTGGGGTAGGTAGGCATGTTATATCACTATGGTGACACCATGAAAGACAGGAACATTGTATCATTAGGTACATGGATTGGTAGAAGGATGTCTTACTTATTGTATGCATTTGTAGCATCTGTTGTCCACGTCCCCACCGTCTGATGTATATATGACGTGTCTGGGCAATCACTGACATCTGCCATGCCCTCTCTCCTAGGCACTGCACCAAGCGGCGCTCTCAGTGAAGGCTGCGTACCCAGGAATTGTGGTGGAGGCTTCTGGAGGGGTCTCTGCACATAACCTTCTCCAGTATCTTGGACCAAATGTGGACATGGTGTCAATGGGATGTCTCACTCAGGGGCCTCCAAGTGTTGACTTTTCTTTAAAATTAGCTAAAGGTCTGAGGAACCCATCCTGAACCTCCACCTCCTGCTCTCCAGACTTGTGAAGAGTCCTGAAGATTCACCAAGACGGCATTTACGATCACATGGCCTTACCCAAGGTTTTACCACTGCCCTACACTCAGGTGATAGTGTCATGCATCGGCTAGTACATGTGACATACACATGTGACTGTGACACTAGCAGGTGGCACATACGATAACTGGGACATACAGAGAACACACATATATAGGGATCATTCCCTCTCTGTTACCATAGAGATCATTCATTCTCCCTCCAGAACACATAGACCAGAACGTGAGGTCATGTAAGTGGGCAGTGCTCCAGGGACGGCATAAATCTGTATTATTACCAATAGAAACACAATGGACTGTATATAGCTGAGATCCTGTGTGCACAGCTAGCGTATACTAATAGTATAAGAGCGTTTTTCCTGGTCTGTTCCAAGTTGGCGCAGAAACTACTGAACTGATTTTCATGGACACTGCACCAGTTTGTAGTGGAAACTCCTAGAGGTAACCTGGTCTGCTTCATCTCCGTCTGTCATGGTAAAAGCTGAGCAAGAACAAAAACTAAATGTATCGTCATCAATGCAAGAGATAGGTGTGGCACCATGCTCGCGGCCGGTAGGGGGGGGGGAGGGGGAGCTGCTTTTGGGACTGCATTCACATGAAATGAAGTAAATAGGTGGTGTGAGAGTTGTGTATGGGTGGTGTGAGAGTTGAGTATAAGTTGTGTGAGAGTTGTGTATGAGTGGCGCGAGAGTTGTGTATAAGATGTGTGAGAGTTGTGTGTGGGTGGAGCGAGAGTTGTGTGTGGGTGGCGTGAGAGTTGTGTGTGGGCGGCATGAGAGTTTTGTGTGGGTGGGGTGAGAGTTTTGTGTGGGTGGCGTGAGAGTTTTTTGTGTGGGTGGTGTAAGAGTTGTGTGTGGGTGGTGTGAGAGTCGTGTGGTGTGAGAGTTGTGTGTGGGTAGTGTGAGAGATGTGCGTGGGTGGCATGAGCATTGTGTGTGGGTGGTGTGACAGTTGTATATAAGTGGTGTGAGAGTTGTGTGTGGGTGGTGTGAGAGTTGTATATAAGTGGTGTGAGAGTTGTGTGTGGGTGGTGTGAGAGTTGTATGTGGGTGGTGTGAGAGTTGTATATAAGTGGTGTGAGAGTTGTGTGTGGGTGGTGTGAGAGTTGTATGTGGGTGGTGTGAGAGTTGTGTGTGGGTGGTGTGAGAGTTGTATATAAGTGGTGTGAGAGTTGTGTGTGGGTGGTGTGAGAGTTGTGTGTGGGTGGTGTGAGAGTTATATATAAGTGGTGTGAGAGTTGTGTGTGGGTGGTGTGAGAGTTGTATGTGGGTGGTGTGAGAGTTGTATATAAGTGGTGTGAGAGTTATGTGTGGTGGTGTGACAGTTGTATATAAGTGGTGTGAGAGTTGTGTGTGGGTGGTGTGAGAGTTGTATATAAGTGGTGTGAGAGTTGTGTGTGGGTGGTGTGAGAGTTGTATGTGGGTGGTGTGAGAGTTGTGTGTGGGTGGTGTGAGAGTTGTATATAAGTGGTGTGAGAGTTGTGTGTGGGTGGTGTGAGAGTTGTATGTGGGTGGTGTGAGAGTTGTGTGTGGGTGGTTTGAGAGTTGTATATAAGTGGTGTGAGAGTTGTGTGTGGGTAGTGTGAGAGTTGTGTGTGGGTAGTGTGAGAGTTGTGTGTGGGTAGTGTGAGAGTTGTGCGTGGGTGGCATGAGAGTTGTGTATGGGTGGTGTGAGAGTCGTGTGGGGTGTGAGAGTTGTGTGTGGGTGGTGTGAGAGTTGTATGTGGGTGGTGTGAGAGTTGTGTGTGGGTGGTGTGAGAGTTGTATATAAGTGGTGTGAGAGTTGTGTGTGGGTGGTGTGAGAGTTGTATGTGGGTGGTGTGAGAGTTGTGTGTGGGTGGTTTGAGAGTTGTATATAAGTGGTGTGAGAGTTGTGTGTGGGTGGTGTGAGAGTTGTGTGTGGGTAGTGTGAGAGTTGTGTGTGGGTAGTGTGAGAGTTGTGTGTGGGTAGTGTGAGAGTTGTGCGTGGGTGGCATGAGAGTTGTGTATGGGTGGTGTGAGAGTCGTGTGGGGTGTGAGAGTTGTGTGTGGGTGGTGTGAGAGTTGTGTGTGGGTGGTGTGAGAGTTGTGTGTGGGTGGTGTGAGAGTTGTGTGTGGGTAGTGTGAGAGTTGTGTGTGGGTAGTGTGAGAGTTGTGTGTGGGTAGTGTGAGAGTTGTGTGTGGGTAGTGTGAGAGTTGTGTGTGGGTAGTGTGAGAGTTGTGTGTGGGTAGTGTGAGAGTTGTGTGTGGGTGGCATGAGAGTTGTGCGTGGGTGGCATGAGAGTTGTGCGTGGGTGGTATGAGAGTTATGTGTGGTTGGTATGAGAGTTATGTGTGGCGGTGTGAGAGTTCTATATAAGTGGTATGAGAGTCGTGTGTGGTGTGAGAGTTGTGCGTTGGTGGTGTGAGAGTTGTGTATGGGTGGTGTGAGAGTTGTGTATAAGTGGTGTGAGAGTTGTGTGTGGGTGGTGTGAGAGTTGTGTATAAGTGGTGTGAGAGTTGTGTGTGGGTGGTGTGAGAGTTGTGTGTGGGTGGTGTGAGAGTCGTGTGTGGTGTGAGAGTTGTGTATGGGTGGTGTGAGAGTTGTGTATAAGTGGTGTGAGAGTTGTGTGTGGGTGGTGTGAGAGTTGTGTGTGGGTGGTGTGAGAGTCGTGTGTGGTGTGAGAGTTGTGTATGGGTGGTGTGAGAGTTGTGTATAAGTGGTGTGAGAGTTGTGTGTGGGTGGTGTGAGAGTTGTGTGTGGGTGGTGTGAGAGTCGTGTGTGGTGTGAGAGTTGTGTGTGGGTAGTGTGAGAGTTGTGTGTGGGTAGTGTGAGAGTTGTGTGTGGGAGGCATGAGAGTTGTGTGTGGGTGGCATGAGAGTTGTGTGTGGGTGGCATGAGAGTTGTGCGTGGGTGGCATGAGAGTTATGTGTGGTTGGTATGAGAGTTATGTGTGGCGGTGTGAGAGTTCTATATAAGTGGTATGAGAGTCGTGTGTGGTGTGAGAGTTGTGCGTGGGTGGTGTGAGAGTTGTGTATGGGTGGTGTGAGAGTTGTGTATAAGTGGTGTGAGAGTTGTGTGTGGGTGGTGTGAGAGTTGTGTGTGGGTGGTGCAGGGGCGCGGCCGCAGGTAGACGCTAGTAGTATAATATAATGGATATATGTGTAAGATAAAGAATCCACTATCCACTATGTGTATCCATTATGAATATGAATCTCCAGTATACATTAGTGATTGCCATTAATGCCAGTCTCATGTCACTGAGCGGGGATATGATATTATTATAATACCAGTCCTCCAGGTAGATCTGATTACTCCAGTGACAGTCACTATTTCCAGGCAGTGCTCCCTCTAGTGGGTAAGGGCAGATGTCACATACTCAGTGTATGGGGTAAGGTACTGGGCTTAGCGTGTTTCTGGTGAGTTCCTAGTTGCCATATGTAATAGAATGCGAGAACAACCAAACTCGCTAGAATCTTACCACAACCATTGTGACACAACACGCTTGCTGGCTGTAATAACCAATGAGCTGCAGGAACCACACCAGAATGACTCGCTAACCTATAGAGGTCCAGGGATGTCGCTGCCCCACCTGATCATATAGTGTTATATATAACATATGCCATCCCTCCTGGGCGTAACCCGCACTGGCGCGTCTGCCTGGTATTGGGAAAGTGGGGGGACAAAGAATGTGCCCCCCCCCACCCCCCCTCAATTATTACATTACCAGCACTTGATCTGACCAGCAAGGGCTTATGGAACAAAGAGGGGAGACCTGTAGTGCAGGGACCAGGACCATGGACACACCAGGACTGGGTCAGTTTACACTAGGGCTGGTTTCCTCCGCACCAAAAAATGTGCAGACCCCCCTTCTGGGTCCAGCCAGCCCTAGTACCAATAGCATTAGGGCCCAGAGAGGTAGGTTAGATGGAGCAGCAGAGTTGGTGGAGATGCACTTTGCATCAGGGCAGTTGCCGGGGTAGATGGTCCGGGTTAATGAGTCTGGAGAGGGGCAGAGATTGGACGTTCCACATCAGGAGAGCAGTAGATTTAGCTTGAGGAGGTTGAGTGTAACCTGTGTGAAAGCAGAGTATGGCTCAGGAGGTTTGGAGGTTATGTTTGTGTTATCTGTTTACAAGGTTGATTCAGTTTATGATATTTTTTATAAAAATCACCCAACAAATAGAATAAAAACTAGATTTTATTGAGTGTTTACTTCCCCTGAGGATTCCACAGTTCCAGCTTTAAGACGTTGAAGAGAGAAGAGTAGGGGACAAAGACGGGGAGTTGTGTCAGGCAGAATGATCATGGGGCAACAAATAAGCCCCTTTCAGACCACCCAAACAGAAATAAATTACAGTTGTGTCTTTCATGGGTTTGGTTTACAAAATGAGACGCAATATACAGCAAGTTGGGGATTTGCACTGGGTGTGAGAGCGCACCCCCAGAGGGGTAAGATATCGCCCCATTTATTCCTGGTCTTTGTCCTCTCCGTGGGTGATGACATAGCAGATGTTCTTGTAATCTACGTTGCCAGCTACATCAGGGGGGAACGCGGTCCACATGTTCTTAATCTGATGGAGAGAGAAACAAAGTATGAGGAAAGGTCTGATGCCTCCAAAACTTTAACCCTCTTCCCAAGGTTAGTCCTAAGTGCTCACCTCCTCTGGAGAGAACCTGTCGCACTGTGTGGTGAGAAGTTCCTCAAGGCTGGGAGAAAACAGAGACACATCATGAGTTACGTTACCTTCTTTACTGTGACCAGAAGATAATTGTGTGGATGCAGGGACACAACAGACAATGGGACAGGAGGGTCATATTGACATAATGGCTAGTGAGACAGGTGGGGTGGCATGGGACAGTGATGATTATTAAAGGATAAAAGAGAATTTGTGATAACATAACACAGAGGATGGGGGTGGGGAAATGAGAAGAGATGTAATACAGGGATGATGATGATGATGATGGTAAGAGAGGGAGATGATGTGTTCGGCAGGAGATGTAGATGATAGGAAGGTAAGGGAGAACTTGTGATAACATAACACAGAGGATGGAGGTGGGGTAATGACATGAGATGTAACACAGGGATGATGATGATAAGGGAAGGTGATGATGTGTCTGGCAGGAGATGTAGATGATAGGAAGGTAAGGGAGAACTTGTGATAAAATAACACAGAGGATGGAGGTGGGGTAATGACATGAGATGTAACACAGGGATGATGATGATGATGATGATGATAAGGGAAGGTGATGATGTGTCTGGCAGGAGATGTAGATGATAGGAAGGTAAGGGAGAACTTGTGATAAAATAACACAGAGGATGGAGGTGGGGTAATGACATGAGATGTAACACAGGGATGATGATGATGATAAGGGAAGGTGATTATGTGTCCGGAGGGAGATGTAGATGATAGGAAGGTAAGGGAGAACTTGTGATAACATAACACAGAGGATAGCGGTGGGGTAATGACATGAGATGTAATACAGGGATGATGATGATTGATGATGATAAGGGAAGGTGATTATGTGTCCGGCAGGAGATGTAGATGATAGGAAGGTAAGGGAGAACTTGTGATAACATAACACAGAGGATGGAGGTGGGGTAATGACATGAGATGTAACACAGGGATGATGATGATAAGGGAAGGTGATGATGTGTCTGGCAGGAGATGTAGATGATAGGAAGGTAAGGGAGAACTTGTGATAAAATAACACAGAGGATGGAGGTGGGGTAATGACATGAGATGTAACACAGGGATGATGATGATGATGATAAGGGAAGGTGATGATGTGTCTGGCAGGAGATGTAGATGATAGGAAGGTAAGGGAGAACTTGTGATAAAATAACACAGAGGATGGAGGTGGGGTAATGACATGAGATGTAACACAGGGATGATGATGATGATAAGGGAAGGTGATTATGTGTCCGGAGGGAGATGTAGATGATAGGAAGGTAAGGGAGAACTTGTGATAACATAACACAGAGGATAGCGGTGGGGTAATGACATGAGATGTAATACAGGGATGATGATGATTGATGATGATAAGGGAAGGTGATTATGTGTCCGGCAGGAGATGTAGATGATAGGAAGGTAAGGGAGAACTTGTGATAACATAACACAGAGGATGGAGGTGGGATAATGACATGAGATGTAACACAGGGATGATGATGATGATAAGGGAAGGTGATTATGTGTCCGGCAGGAGATGTAGATGATAGGAAGGTAAGGGAGAACTTGTGATAACATAACACAGAGGATGGAGGTGGGGTAATGACATGAGATGTAACACAGGGATGATGATGATGATAAGGGAAGGTGATGATGTGTCTGGCAGGAGATGTAGATGATAGGAAGGTAAGGGAGAACTTGTGATAACATAACACAGAGGATGGAGGTGGGGTAATGACATGAGATGTAACACAGGGATGATGATGATGATAAGGGAAGGTGATGATGTGTCCGGCAGGAGATGTAGATGATAGGAAGGTAAGGGAGAACTTGTGATAACATAACACAGAGGATGGAGGTGGGATAATGACATGAGATGTAACACAGGGATGATGATGATGATAAGGGAAGGTGATTATGTGTCCGGCAGGAGATGTAGATGATAGGAAGGTAAGGGAGAACTTGTGATAACGTAACACAGAGGATGGCGGTGGGGTAATGACATGAGATGTAATACAGGGATGATGATGATGATAAGGGAAGGTGATTATGTGTCCGGCAGGAGATGTAGATGATAGGAAGGTAAGGGAGAACTTGTGATAACATAACACAGAGGATGGAGGTGGGGTAATGACATGAGATGTAACACAGGGATGATGATGATAAGGGAAGGTGATGATGTGTCCGGCAGGAGATGTAGATGATAGGAAGGTAAGGGAGAACTTGTGATAACATAACACAGAGGATGGAGGTGGGATAATGACATGAGATGTAACACAGGGATGATGATGATGATAAGGGAAGGTGATTATGTGTCCGGCAGGAGATGTAGATGATAGGAAGGTAAGGGAGAACTTGTGATAACGTAACACAGAGGATGGCGGTGGGGTAATGACATGAGATGTAATACAGGGATGATGATGATGATAAGGGAAGGTGATTATGTGTCCGGCAGGAGATGTAGATGATAGGAAGGTAAGGGAGAACTTGTGATAACATAACACAGAGGATGGAGGTGGGATAATGACATGAGATGTAACACAGGGATGATGATGATGATAAGGGAAGGTGATTATGTGTCCGGCAGGAGATGTAGATGATAGGAAGGTAAGGGAGAACTTGTGATAACGTAACACAGAGGATGGCGGTGGGGTAATGACATGAGATGTAATACAGGGATGATGATGATGATGATAAGAGAAGGTGATTATGTGTCCGGCAGGAGATGTAGATGATAGGAAGGTAAGGGAGAACTTGTGATAACATAACACAGAGGATGGCGGTGGGGTAATGACATGAGATGTAACACAGGGATGATGATGATGATAATGGTAAGAGAGGGTGATGATGTGTTCGGCAGCAGTGGGAGATGTAGATGATTGGAAAGTAAGGCAGATACTTACAACTGCTTCTTGATGGACCCTTTGCCCTCAGGATCAAGCACCTTAAATGCCCCTGTGATAACATCCTCTGGATCAGCACCTGCAATGAGATTTACCATCAGGATACTGGTGTACAGGAATGGTCCTTGTCAGACTCCCCTACTCTATAAAGCCCCATTTCTCACCTGGTTTAACTATGACCGACGGCGATAGCTAATGTATTAACTGTATAATTAGTGTTTCAAGAATAACGATCTCCTATATTCCTCACTGCTGTATTGTCTCTAGTGTCCATTAAGACCCTCACCCTTTTATTACACCCAATAAACAATGCCAATTAAGCCCTAGCCCTGTTCTTGGTTTAAACTAATACCACAACCCCAATGAGGTCTCCACTCCTCATAATCTCCAATACAGTTATATTGTATCAGAACCTCCCCCATGTACATCTACCCCTAACATAACACCCCTGACTATAGCTGCCAATACCCTTGTATTGTATAAACATAAACCCCCATATGGCATGTGAAGACCCACTCTCTTATATACTGTAAAAGAACCCTAACCAAGGGCAAATAAAGCCCTCCACCATTCTATAACATAACAATAACCCCACAGGCACATCAGGATCCTCACCCTTGTATTATATAAGAATAATCCCCCCATGAACATTAGGACCCTCACCCTTGTATTATATAAGAATAATCCCCCCATGCACATTAGGAACCTCACCCTTGTATTATATATGATAATCTCCCCCATGCACACTAGGACCCTCACCCTTGTATTATAGAAGAATAATCCCCCCCATGAATATTAGGACCCTCACCCTTGTATTATATAAGAATAATCCCCCCATGAACATTAGGACCCTCACCCTTGTATTATATAAGAATAATCTCCCCCATGCACATTAGGACCCTCACCCTTGTATTATATAAGAATAATCCCCCCCATGAATATTAGGACCCTCACCCTTGTATTATATAAGAATAATCCCCCCATGAACATTAGGACCCTCACCCTTGTATTATATAAGAATAATCCCCCCATGAACATTAGGACCCTCACCCTTGTATTATATAAGAATAATCCCCCCATGAACATTAGGACCCTCACCCTTGTATTATATAAGAATAATCCCCCCCATGAATATTAGGACCCTCACCCTTGTATTATATGAGTAATCCCCCCATGAACATTAGGACCCTCACCCTTGTATTATATAAGAATAATCCCCCCATGAACATTAGGACCCTCACCCTTGTATTATATAAGAATAATCCCCCCCATGAACATTAGGACCCTCACCCTTGAGCTTCTCTCCGAACATGGTGAGGAAGACTGTGAAGTTGATGGGACCTGATGCCTCCTTGATCATCTCCTCCAGCTCCTCGTTCTTCACATTCAGACGGCCTGTGGTGAGCAGGTGGAGGCGTGTTATATGGATATATAAGGCACATATAACACATATAAAGTGCGCACAGATCGCATTGCACGTGTGATTATTGATAAATGGGCTCCTGTGAGAATTACACTGTGGATAATATCCGGCCATTGGCACAAGAAACACAACAAGACCATGGTACACGTGGGGACATCACTCACCCATAGCTGCAAATGTGTCTCTCAGATCTTCCTTGTCAATGATGCCATCTCTGTTCTGATCAATCACTGTGAAAGCCTAAAGCAGATGCCACAGGGAATGTTAATAAGTAATAGGATACAAAGAAGATATATAATAGTGCTCCGAATCCCCTCTGATCCCTCAGCTGCCCCGTCTCTGCAGAGATCTATATTTGGCCTTCAGCCCCCCCCCCCCCCCACTCCACCACCCCGCACACACAGACACCTGTCCCCCTCTCTCATGTTTCTGTGAGTGTCAGGAGATGCTTGTAACCACACGTCTTCCCAGGCTGAAGATCTTAGTTCTCCAGTGCCAAGGGGTTAACATACTTACAGTGGCACATTCTTCTAAAGTACATTTATTCTAGTACTGTGGTAACACAGCCGCCCCAAGAGCAATAGATGTTATCCAGCGGCCCCTCTGGGGCAATAGATACAGGTAACCCAGCAGCCCCTCTGGGGCAATAAATACATGCAATGTAAATCCTGCAGGTCACTGGAAATCTACACTGATGCACTGTAAAATGTAACCCACTATTGGTGTAGAGCACAGAACTCAACCAACCATAACCACCCTCCATTGGTGTAGAGCACAGAACTCAACCAGTGATAACCACCCTCCATTGGTGTAGAGTACAGAACTCAACCAACCATAACCTCCCTCAATTGGTGTAGAGCACAGAACTCAACCAGCGATGACCACCCTCCATTGGTGTAGAGCACAGAACTCAACCAGCGATAACCACCCTCCATTGGTGTAGAGCACAGAACTCAACCAACCATAACCTCCCTCCATTGGTGTAGAGCACAGAACTCAACCAACCATAACCACCCACCATTGGTGTAGAGCACAGAACTCAACCAGCGATGACCACCCTCCATTGGTGTAGAGCACAGAACTCAACCAGCGATGACCACCCTCCATTAGTGCACTTACCTCCTTAAACTCCTGGATCTGGGTTTGGTCGAACATGGACAAGACATTGGAAGAACCTCCTTCTGCTGCCTTTCTCTTGGCTTTCTTTGCTGGTGCCTGTGGGGGTGTAAGGGTGGAATAAGCGGCTGAGGAACCAGGAGAGTGTCTGTGACCAGAGCGAGTAATGTATGTGAGTGATATTAGGGATTTGCTGGTATGTCTGTGTAGGGAAAAAAGGACTATAATAAACAGGGAGGTGGAGGTTGCTTGGAGGTAATTATAAGGTGATAGAGAGACATGGGGCTGTTGAAGAGAAGAATAGACGGGTGTGATTCAAAAGACGGTTTAATAAGGGGTGTATAATATGGCGCAGTGATAGACCGTGTTAAAAGAAAGGGGGAAGATGTACTAACCCTTGTAGAGAGATAAAGTACAAGCCAACCAGCTCCTGTCATTTTACAAACACAGCCTTAGACATGGCAGTTATGAGCTGATACACCTGGTACTTTATCTCTCTCTACAAGGCGTAGCACATAGACCATCCATAGGTGCATGACTGGACTTAATGGATGTAGGATAAGCAGGAATAAGGAGGGTGTTATATAATGGGGTGTGATAAGGAGGAATAATGGGGTGTTATATAATGAGGTGTGATAAGCAGGAAAAGGAGGTGTTATATAATGGGGTGTGATAAGGAGGAATAATGGGGTGTTATATAATGGGGTGTGATAAGCAGGAAAAGGAGGTGTTATATAATGGGGTGTGATCAGGAGGAATATTGGATTGTTATATAATGGGGTGGGATAAGCAGGAAAAGGAGGTGTTATATAATGGGGTGTGATCAGGAGGAATAATGGGGTGTTATATAATGGGGTGTGATAAGGAGGAATAATGGGGTGTTATATAATGGGGTGTGATAAGCAGGAAAAGGAGGTGTTATATAATGGGGTGTGATAAGCAGGAAAAGGAGGTGTTATATAATGGGATGTGATAAGCAGGAAAAGGAGGTGTTATATAACGGGGTGTGATAAGGAGGAATAATGGGCTGCAATAAGGAGGAATAATAGGGTGTGATATAATGGGTTATGATAATGAGGAATAATGAGATGTAATATAATGGGGGTGTGATAAGGCTAATGGGCTGTAATAAGGAGAAATAATAGGGTGTGATATAATAGGTGTGATGAGGAATAATGGGGTGTGATATAATGGGGTGTGTTAAGGAGGAATAATGGGGTGTGTTATAATGGGGTGTTATAAGGAGAAATAATGAATAGGGTGTGATATAATAGGGTGTGATAAGGAAGATATATATATGTATATACATATATATATATATATAATGTTGTGTTGATGGGGTCACGGAATACCAGTGGAATTTTTCTTTCTGAACCCCCACTTCCACAAGTGTAGGGAATATTCTGGCCCTATTCTCGCCCCTCAGCGTTACACATGGTCCAGGTCTCAGGCTCCCATACACTTACCATGTCTTCAGATGAGCCGGGTGCTTGTCCTGGTCAGAAGGAGTGAGGGACATGGAGGAGAAACCCCCCAGCTGGCATTATATACCCCTCTCCTGCAAGACGTTGCTGCTAACTTTAGCTTCATCCTCAACTTTGGCTGTAAGGAGCCGGGAGGAGGTGGGAGGAACTGGGGACAAAATTGTCCCGACCAAAATAGATGTGAACTCTCAAGGCGTCTTCTGCTCCTTTCTTGGACACAGGAGGAGAAAAGAGAACAGCTGCAGGGGGGCTGGGGGGCCGAGGAGACAACGAGGGGGCCTGACAGAAGGGGGGGGGGGGGGGTACAGGAATCCTGGTGACTGCAGGACAGGTACATACTGTATAGTACAATATACATCAGTATACGGGGATTCCCTAGTGACGCTGCCGATATTCCCTCCTCTCATATCACCGTCATCTGCTATCACATGCCGACACTGCAATATCTATCCTTCCATCCATCTCATATCCATCTATCTATCTATCTATCTCTCTCATATCTATCTATCTATCTATCTCATATCTATCTATCTCTCTCATATCTATCTCTCTCTCTCATATCTATCTATCTCATATCTATCTATATTTCTATCCTTCCATCCATCTCATATCTATCTATCTATCTATCTATCTCATATCTATCCATCTCATATCTATCTATCTATCTATCTATCTATCTATCTATCTATCTATCTATCTATCTATCTAATATCTATCTATCCATCTCATAACTATCTAACTCATATCTATCTATCTATCTATCTATC